>NC_053029.1:7191513-7791513 GCF_016746235.2 Drosophila teissieri | reverse complement strand
ACGCGCACTCTTTTTGCGTTTATTTTTTGCTTCGGCACGCAGACTTACTCCACATTCACAAATTGGATTCGTATTTCGGACACGTTTTGCCGGTTTTCTTTGGTGACTCTGTGTTCATGCATCCCAGTGTGTGCGCCCTAGTTGATTGTGTTAATTAAAATTTAATTAGGCGTAATTTAGCGTAATTAAGCGATGGCATAAATTTAATGACATGGAACTGGGCGCTGGGGCGTAAGCATGGCCAATTTATTAGTGTTATCCTATCGCTGATTTATATTTTTTTGGCGCTGTCCATATGTGCATGAGGCAAGTCCCAAGTTCGTTTCCTAAGTCTTTCGTTTGGTTTAAACAAATTTTTTCTAAAAATCTATAGCTTTCAGCTTTATTCAATCAGTTAAGATTCTAGCCATTGGAAGCAATAACCACAGATGTACAATTTTCAACTTGAGTTGTTCACGTCCACTTGGCGACTACAGGCACAATACCATCAATGATGTGACGACGAAGGTCAGCGTAATTATTACTATTGTATTTTTTACAGTTTTGCTGTCACCCAACCGCAGTAAGGAAATACTGAAAATGCTTTGGCCGTTCACAACGGTTATTTCCGTTGCAATACTTGGCCAAAACGAAAGTCATTTGCTTGAGGTTTCTGCGGTTGATTTCGTATTGGGTTCCAGTTATTTCAATATCAATTTGATGCGTAATTCGCCAGAAATTCGTTTGCTTTATTGTTGTTTCTTCATGGGTTAAGTGTCCCTATGTAGGTTAATCCCTCATTTTTGGTTTTGCCTTACATTTTTTCCCCACCCACTCGCAATTTGTTTAAAAATAGTTTGAAATGAGTGGGCTGAGAAAAAAACAATAGGTCCATGTTTATTAATAAACACAAAAAACAGACAGCAGTGATGTGAGGGTGTTTAATTGGCATTGAAAGTGCGTGATAGGAAAAATATTTGTGTTACAAAATTTTGGCGAGAAACTGGAAAGGTAATTCACACTTTTCAGTATTTGCAACGCGTGCGCAGTCCACGAAAATCGTGCAACAATTGACCGATATGCAAATCGTTCTTTTTCTTTCAGACAGCTGAAAATTTGCATAATTGGCTCGCATTCGCGTGTTTTTCGTGTGTTCTAATTTGAATTTGATTTGTGCGACACAAAAACAGAAGCCGCACGCTCCACAAGACTTGGACAACAAGTGTGAACAGAAAAGCTGGCACAGCAATAAATTGTGAGTTTTATTTTTACAAAGGCTGTCTTGCAAAATACCCCAAACAGCTGCAGAGTAAAAATTGCGATTTATTTCATTTACGTGGAAGACAACTATTTGAAACATGTGTTAAAAGTGAAGTTCTCCGCAGCCAGTTATTTAATCTGATCAATCATTTCAAGTTCTCGCTGTCTTTTTTCAATTAATTGTTTCCCCTGTTCTGATCTTGGCATACACAAGTTTTCCCAAATCTCACCCGCTCATAATTATTTATTTCTTATTTATCTCGTTCGCCTTTCAACAGTAATCTTTAACCTCATGATTTCTGTGTCTCAATCAACTTTTAATGCTTGGCTTCGTTTTTGAAGAAAGGCAATTTTTTTCGCGTTGCTACAATTCAATTATCAGAATATAAAAACTTTTTGATCGCCGCCACAATTGAACAGCAACGCCTCTATGTGTCTATTGATATATCTAGCCATAAATATATCTATCTACATATGAAAAAACCACAATGGAGGCAAGCTTCCGTCTTTTATTGCCTGGGCTGGGTTTTTAATACACTATGACTGAATGGGTTTTGCGAGGCTTGGAAAATAATTTATATTTAATATTTTTTTCAGATTAGCTTACTTGAAACTGAACTCGCATAGGGGCAGACTTCGTTTAGCCGTCATTATTAGTCACACGCAAAATAATCTTTGAGTCTTTGTTTGACTTCCGTATGAGACATGCGGTGCCATAGACAAATGCGCAAATCAGTTAATTATATAGAAGTTGGAATATTGTAACGATGCCCGCCAATTAGCAGCACCCGCACTGGATTCAACCGTAAAAGGTATCAGTGTGTTCTCCCATTTTCATTTAATTAGGCAAATGAGTTGTAATCGTGTTGACATTTGTGAAAACTAGATACCTATGATTTGCCATTGGTTTTCGCAGTAAATGGTTCCTTGGAGCATTTCACTCGTATTACACAATTACATAACTTGGGCCCGCCAGAGTGCCAAAAGCAGAGACAGGTTCCAGCCCCTATGCCATTCACACTCTGCCCACGAAACAGGTAATTGTGGTCGTTGTTTTTCCCGCTGTCGTGTCTCAAATGTACAGACATATCATAGATATAAGTATAATGATATATCTACTTGTTCCGTCCAATGAAAATTGTAATTTTACGATTTCCTGCTGACGCCCACAAGCAGCCCGTGCGATCAATTTTCCGCTACCTGCACCACGAGCACCACACATAACACAGTGCGTATGCGTAATATGCAAACGCTGCGTATGCGTAATGTGCAATTTTATATCCAACTTGTGTAACAAGTCTCCGCTGAAGCAAAAGCTGAAAGCTAATTTTTCGAAAGTTTTCAACCATCTTCAATATTTACGACGCTCTATAAAGTACGAAAATTATACATTTTTTAGGTGTTAATCAATCTTATACAGTTAGCTTTAACACTTGCACTTGTCTTTGGCTTGAAACCAAATATTGGAGTTTTAAATTAGCGAGCATAGACTGAATCAACAGTAAACATTAAGCAGTGCTATGTCTGCTTAAATAAACAAAACTGTTTACATTGAGAAATTGAATCATAAATATACCATATAGACTTATATGAATGAAATAGTAAGTAGTTTTTGTTCCTTTTTCCGTTAACTTCGAATCAGTCTTTACTTATTTTATTCAAATATTTGGTGAGTCACTGAACAGACATTAGTATTTCCAAGTTAACAATAACATATTGCAGAGCTGTCTTGGCGAACTAGAGTTAAGTTCGTCACATAAATACCATTCAGCGGAGCAAACAAATTGAGTTGCATGCCACGGCGCCTGCGATTGTCAGGCCACATTTACAAAAAAAAAACCGCCCTCACAGCGGTTTACACCGAAAGTGAAACGGACCAATAAATAAAGCCAACATCCAGGCTTTATCGGAGTTAAGAGATCAGGCCGCAAAATGTGAGTTTGTGGCCCAGCTTCGCCCTTCTTTTTTTCCGGGCTCCCACATGCATTTCGGACTTCCATGTGACAAAATAAATGAGCCGTTTGGCAATGCGAACAGACAGAGCGAAAAGAAAAAGCGAATCAAAATCAGGAACTGCATATTAAATGAAGCGTAACGGGTGAAAAACGGCCAGGGGTTACCGCACATCGGTTGCATGATGGGTTGGGGATTTCAGTGGAAAGGGTCGCTGCAGGGCCCAAAGTTAATTACAAGTGACGCCTACCAGGGAACCGAGCTGAGGTGAACCAGCTGGGTGGCCCACAAACTCCTCGACTGGCGACTTGCTTTTGGACTGAGTTGGTTAAGTGAAATATGAGCTGTAAGCATATAGTTTTGCGAATTTTTCATGGTTTCCTTTTTGTCAGCTGCTGAAACATAATTTCATCATTGTTTAACACTTTTACTTTTTGGCAAGGTAACGCGGGCAGTAAGAAATTATAATTTACATAATAATTTGGCGCTATTTGCTGATTGATTTGCGCCGCTTGTCGCTTATTTCTTGTCGCCAGCTAATCTGCAGCCTTGAACACCTCGAACACCTCGAACAAGCTGTGTGCGCGCATTTGTCGCCCCGGTCTTTTGTTTGGCTTTAATTGGTTTCGATTTTGGCAAGAGAAGGTAGAGAAAAACATGCAAAATGTTGCCATAGATACCGCGAAAGAAAGCAACAACAAAAAAAAAAAGAAATAGTGTCCAAATTTGCATATAAAGTTGGGGATGCCACGATAAATGACATGGGCGGTGTGCGAATTTTGTTTGCAGATTAAGATAGATTAGGCTTTCATTTACATAAATGGAGTTAAGTAAGGTGAAAGACTCCTGCCGGCGAGCACCCACGGCTTTTAGAATGTTAATTGACAGCCAGAGATATGCTTTTAAGATTGATTTGGAATTATTTTTGGAACTAGCACATAATATTTTATACACCAGGTCCGGGACCATTTATATGAACTGGCTGGAATTTTCATATTGTGAGTTGCAGATCTAATGAAATACAGCTAAGCAAGTGCAGTTTTAAGGGAATTTAAGTAATGATAATTGTAATACTGAAGAATAAAATATTTGATGAATGGTTTGATTTGTATCATTTTTGCAAGTATATATGCCTTTAAGATCGTACTTGACTTACTTGAGATAAAATAACTACGTTCAACAAGTTTTAACTAGTCCAACATCACTTGCCCAAAAACAGAACTTTCATTCTTCAAATCGTCGACACCAATCGTGTCTTTCAATGTCATTACAGAAAATTATACACCCAAGTACATCTAAAGTACCCACTGCACAGTGAAATACCGAAAAGCAAACGACTTTCACCCAGCAGCTGGCGGCTGCTACCAGATACCATTTGCTACCGCTGCTGTGAGAAATCTCTGACATTTCTCCCGATTTCAGTTCACTTTATTTTGCACCATTTTATGACACATTCTTCGTGTCGCTTTTCTGTCAATTGTGCTTCACAAACAACGGGTACAATGGGCGCCGTGGCTTGAACAGAAAGCAAAAGCGAGCAGTACTTCGGCAGTAGAATGGCAGTAGTCTTCTGACCGTAATTATATGCACGATAAAGAGTGAAATAAAATAACTTGATACCCATTTAAGTGCCAGCGAGAAGAAAGTCAGAAGTGAAGTGATTTGTCAGGCGTGACAAAGGCAGTACAAGAAAACCAGGTAATAGCACAATATTGGAGTGTTCTTTGGGAGCTCGGGTCTCGTTAACAATGGAGGGGGAAAGTGCCTCTATTCTACGGTGAGTATTCCTCATTTTGCGCGACTAATTTCATGCAACAGAAGCAGTTTATGGCCTATTAGATATGCAAATTGAACACGATTCGCAATCAGCCTTATCACATAAATTATTTAACAAGTTGCCGTTGTCGCTGTTGTTGTTGGTGTTGTTGTGGCTTATGCCCAACTAAGCTTAGCTTAGCTTAGCTTTGGATGTTTTTGTTTGCTTTGTCATTGCCATATATGATTATGGTTGTACAACAACCTATCTTATCGCCCGAACCTTTCCTGATACTTGCCGCGAGTATTTTCAGTACTTGATGGCATGAGTACGTCATTGAACTTGACTTTGAAGGCGTTCCACTTTATAATACCATGTTTAGCTCTAGATCTTCACCAGAGCCAGCAATCCCGCCTCCTTCTGCCACACTCGGTGTCAGTTGGAAACGCATTCGGATTTGGATTCCGACTCGGAGTCACATCTGTTGGCCAGAGGAAACCAGTTTTCTAAGCGTCTGCCGCTGCCCCGATGGTCACTCATAGTCGGTACGGTACGGTACGGTCCGCTCGGTCGGTTGGAAATTAAAGTTAATTTTTGCTTTGCTTTTTACTTTTTTTTTTACTGATCATCGGGCAATGTGGGGGCGTCATCAGACAGAAAGAACTGGGGGCAAAAGTTGGCTGCCGTCTCATGGCTGCGCGGCTCGCATCAATATGCTAATTAAAACTGGAAACTGGAAATCATCCACGGACAGAGACAAATAAAATGTGATTTTTTCTGACTTTTCGTTTTGTCATGAAATTTCCCCTTTAGCCCCATCGGAGGTCTGTTCCCATTGAGTCACAGTAATATCGTTCTTTATTTTTGGTTTACAACTTGCATGCGCCCATTTCGACAAGTTCGTCGCTTGAGTCTTTTGTTTTTTTTTTTTGGTTTTCACTTACTCATTCAAGAACGGCGAGGAAAAATGGCAGTTAATAAAGCGGAATGACTTGTTAAAACAAAAATTATGAATTGCCGTTAGCATTTTGGGTGAAATTACACAACTTAACGGTTAATTTCGTATTTTTTTGCGTAATTTGCGTTTTGTTTGTCCGAACAAAACGAAATAACGACCGCAAAGGGCAACTCTGCGGCATTTGTTGCACTTAATGAAAGAGAAAAACTCAAAACGACTGAAAAAACCAAAAAACCGAAATAACTGAAAAACAGACGGGGCCAAAATAAAAGACAAAACGGTCGAGCAATCCGTCAGACTGACAGGCTTTTGACAGCTGAAATGCTTTTGAGGGAATTTCGCTCCGCTCTTTGTTCATTCTTTGTTTCGGTCAAAAAAAAACAAAATTTAATTTTCATTATTTATTTATTTTGCTTTTCGGTTTTGTCGTTTCACAGTTGCATGCGGAAATAATTCAGATAATCGATGACAGCTTCATTTTTACGTTGCTTGACTGCCGAGTAAGTGGGTTTTCAAAGAAATGTAATACTCTGTGTTCTCGTTTATTTAGCTGGAGAACCAACTTCAAAGAAACCGTTCTGCGCTTTATGGAGATTGCATATTTGCAGGTGCATTAAGGCTTTTATTGCCGTCACATCCTTTACTGTTTATAAAGATGTATCTACATTATTATATTATTATTCTTAATAATTTCCTGTGTGTTGCTGATCTTATTTGATCATCAAGACGGTTTAATTTCCAGCTCCTATTACAATATTTCTTCTTTCTTTTGGCTAATTTCCATACTGATTGTCCGTCACACGGTTTGCGACTTTATCCATTTTTTTTGCGGATTTCGCCGTTAAGTCACGAATCGTTGACCCGTAGAACTTGTTTGGCTAGGCTTGCCATCAGTTGGCCAGATCTCCGATTGAGAAAGGTTAGGTTAGGTTGAGCAGAGTCGGGAATGGAACTCTGATGGATGTCAGTCAATGAACGAGAGCTAAAGATCAGATTTCCGAGAGTTCTATCATAATCCCGTTGCGTGGGCGATGACAAATTTTTTCGGGCCACACGTGCCCGTGCAAAAAGATCAAACGAATTGTGGCTGTTGGGTTTGCCGGCATGTTGCGTCATTATTCCGTGGATTATTCCGCATGGGTCGCCACACACGCGGGCCATAAAACTGCAGTTTATGGGATTGTGAATGGAGGAAACCATATCAAGGAACCGAACTGGTAGTTAAAATGGCCAAAAACTAGCCTGACACTGCCACTGCACGTCTTTAAGATCCGAATCGCATTTGGCGGATGGACCTAAAAGTGCACGGAACATGGCAGAATCTCCTTTTTTATAGAAACTCTAGTTCTTCGACCTTTTGGGACCAATACAATACGAGCTGGCAGCAACGCAATGCACATACCAAATAGATTGTGATTCAGCCGTTTGATTAGCACTGACACTTTTCCCATAAATAACCAGGTAAAACATGTGCCCCCAAAGGCAGCCAAAGAACTGTAGACTCGAATGCGCCCCTGACACGCAAAAGTACTTAACAATGACCAAAGTGTACTTAAAAGGCTTAAAATGGTCAATACTGCAAGTACGTGGTACGTACAAGCGACAAACTTGAAATGGCAGCGAAACAGACAGCAGCTGGACTGGCTGGCTAACAAGCTCTGATGCCTTTTGGCCAAAAGACAAAAGGATGCCTCGTCGAACTGACTGTGCAGAATGGCAATAGCAACAGCAACAGCACCAGCGACAGCAGCAGGAAATAAGCTGCAGCTCCTTTTAAAGCTAACCAAGGCCTTAAACAAACAGCCATTGGCACACGGCTCTCCTCCGCCAGAATCGCGGCCAGCAGAACCCGAGGAAGGGGTCTTGGTCAGAGCATCCTAAGTGCTGCAGCTTGTTAGGGCCAAAACTCCCCGGTTTCGGCCATCTCTGTCTCGCTGTGTGAGAAATCATTTCAAGGTGTCTTTTGATTGCCGTGCTATGGCAGTTGCTAACGGGGTATATCAATTGGAAACGAAGAATAGGTTTTTAACTTCTCAATAATTAAGTCAAATTAATATATAATGAATAAAGCACAGAAATCATATATATATTTCATGTATTAGAACTCCCTTCTGATCCCGAATATTCCAGTTATTTTATTTATTTCTATATATACCCCTCGATATGTACAGGGCATCAATGCCGCCTAACCTTCCCCTTAAATCATTTCTTTCTTGTTGTTATTACCTTTGCGGCTGCTGCGTCGTTTGTTCCTTTTGTGGCTGTCTTTAAAAATAGTTTATCGCCCGATCGCGCATTTATTTCGTTTGTCTCTGTCGAAGTGTTGGCCCCCCATCCACCCCCCTTGCACCCCCTTAAGACGCCAAAAGTTAGGGCTGTCAAGATAGCAAAAAGGAAATCAATGCAGCAGCTTGTTTGGCCGGGGCTCTAAGGGCTCTTACCACCTCTGGCCGCCGTTTTCCCCCCTCCAAGTGTCCGTCGCTGTGTAAGTTACATGATAAATGCAACAGCTGTGCCACCAACAACAGCGGTAGTGCCACAAAGTGTCCAAGAAACAGGAAATGAAATCTGGGCCCTCCACCATTCGAGATCTTTTGTGCTGCGCTTTTTGGCCGCAGCCAAAGGAAAAACAAACTGAAGGCGGAAAAATATTCTAAATTGCTGATCAACACGCCGCCATTTGCTGGCCCGATCGACTAACTTTCAAACTGAATATAATGAGGTGGTTTGTGCAATGGCCATAAGCGCAAATGCAAAATGCAAATCTGGCCGGAGGATGACTTGTATTTTTGCTAAGTAGTTATGGCCAGCAATCAGTGGTGGAAGTTGCACAATTGAGGACGATTTTCTTAGTACTCATAGGTTTCAATTTGGTTGAGACTTAAAATTCAAAAATGAATCTATTCCTTCAACCAGCAGTCTCAAGAAAAATAGTAGTATTTCCACCAACCAAAAAAGTAGTTATTGAGACTTTCGCTTCGGTCGATTTATCACCTACGAAGACACTCAATCACACCGCATCACGTCTAAAGCAACATTAGGGGGCAGGCATAAAAGACTTCAATCCAGCCAGAGACCTAATGACTTTCAAAATGTTCACTTTGTGCAGCCGGTGATTTTCAGTGGTGGCTATTTCTTTCAACAATTAAATCATAAAGCGCTAAAATTAATTATGACAAATGGCGAAACGAAAACTTTTCATTTCAAAAGCGAAGCAGAAAAAACACATGGACCGAAATGAGAGCAATAATCAATAATCGATACAAGAGTGAGTAGTTAAGGAAAAGTGAACAGCGAAATGGAAAAGTGAAAGCCACCCAAACGCAGAATGGAGTTGAAAAAGTTTAAGGAAATTATGTCTGATTGTCTCTGAGTGTCGGGCACAGCCGCAAGATACAGGAAAATTTGTATCGAAGTTCCGCATTTTGGTATTGAGTAACACTAAATATAGTACTGCACCCTCAGACAGATAACTCAACCCGCCGGGCCATTGGACTTATTATTACCCGACTAGACAAGCCGTCAATAATGTACAAAGATAGAGAGTTTTATTGAGTATTCCCCCGCTGTACGAAGGCAATTAATTTTCAGGGTCAGAGCGCAGAAAGCAGGCCGAAAATGAAACCTGAAATTGCTTATTTCCTCGCCCAGTTATCGCACCTCGAAAGTCACACAAAGCCATTTCTGTATTTAATTCTAGGTCAGCGACGACCTTCACGTGTGTGCCGACAAAAATTTGCATATCGCCCCATATAAACACGGTTATACAACTCCATCCAATTAGCCCGCATTATTAAATTTCAACTTGAACTTTTCTAACGACCGAAATGTAGACAGAGGAAATTGAGCTATCAAAAAACGCTCAAAACGACGCTACAAAAATGAACTAGAAACGAAAAACTGTTGCAACATTTTTATCTTAGGTTCAAGTTGAAGAGTTTGTATATTTGTGGAGTTGTCAATTTAACAAATGGTTGTAAAACGTTGGTTTAAGAGCTGTTCTCTCTTTGTTTAATAATGCCACAACAAACATAGTGAAGACTTACACAAGTACTTTATTAAAATTTTAATTGTCGAAGGCAGACTAAGAATAAATCATTTTAAATATTTATTTTATGGAACGCGAGTTCTATGCAATTCGTTACTTTGTTTCAATTAGTTGGCTGGCAATAAAGCCCTGAAGCTTGGCAATTATTTACCCACATGCGTTGGCTTCTTTCGAATGGGATTATACATAGGTAATTGTAAAAATTCTACCTGATTAATAGGTAGTGGTTGCAGCTAATTAAAACATTAAAATTTTAATGGTAAAACAATTTAACTGAACAAACACAAACGACTGATGAAGTAAGTTATGTGGGTTAACGGAAAAGCTTCGATTGTCTGTCAAAGTTTTCAATTTAGAAATCGTGTAAAAGTTAATTGCGATTGGCGATCAGAGTTAATTGAAAAAAATTGTTTCTGTCGGCCGTCAGTTTTCTTGCAACGATGACAGAAAGTGTAAGTGGGAAATGCTTGAAAAAATAATGAAAATTGTTGGAAAACAAATATGAATATCTTTATGCCATGGATAGCATTTGCATTGGACCAGCATGTAAAATCGCGATTATCTCTTACACATTGTACAACCATTTTCATTGCCATATCTTAAGCATTTTGCAAGCCAATCAACTCAAGAGCGTGAAAAGTATTCACAAAATATTTGGGAAAAAACGTTCAAGATGAAAAAATAGGCAATAATACGAAATATAATTGCTTGACTTCATCGGATAAGCAACGACGCACAAATTAAAACCATGAAACACAAGTCAGAAAATGCTATAAGACGCCAGAAATGAAATAACAACATCAACTAAAACTAAGACAACAAAAAATGTTACAAATTTTCTATCTGTTTTGTAGTGCTTGGCGCTGCTGAGATTGCGCAGTCAAAGACCTTCATGCTCGTAATTGGCAGCCCCACATTAAGTCCATACCCGAAAATCCCCTAAAAACCGAAGAAAAAAGGCACAAGGCGAGAGTCCAAAGGTGACGTCCCTCTGAACACGAGAATATCGTGAACATAATTTATGCAGGCAACTCAAACTAAATAAGCAAAAAGCCAGGCATGGGACAGGAGCCCACACAGGTCTGAACCGAACTGAACCCAAACTGAACTAATGGAAGTTAATATGGCTTCCCTGCACCCATGTGATGGCTCCAATGAGTTAACCCCTGATCAGGGAAAATATGCTCCACAAAATATGGCAAAATCTCAGACAAGACAATGGCCAGAGTTTGATGTCCGCGAAATGGTAACCAATGGGTTATTTTTGGCATGGGGTATTCTGTTTCTGGTAAATGGTGCTTATATTAAAATGTACAGTAAAACTATAAGATGTTTGAAATTTTTTAAGAAGCTAAATAGGTTGTCAGCGAAACGATTTGCTAAAACAAGGTATTTAATATTTATTAGCTGTAAGCATTAATTTTTCATAGCGGGGTATCAAACAGTCTTTTGAAAATAGACCCATTTTCATGGATCTCATTTTTTCACCTCGCTTTAGTGTCTCTGTAATTGTTCGCAATTATTACAATTCGCTGGCAGTTTTTGGCTTTGGCTTTGGCTTCGGTTACGGCTCAGCGGGTGGGGTTGGTTGGCCTGGCCAGGCCAACCCCCTGGATCCTCCCGCAAAATCTGGACGGAGCCTGGATTTTCTCCACATTAAGAGTTTTTTGCCTGTCGGCTTGGTGGTTCCGTGGAATGACGTCAATAAAACATTTCGGCTTTTTGTTCGCTGTCATTTGGTTTCTGGTTTTACTATAGTTGAGGTTTGTTGTAGCCTTTTTCATTCCACTATTTTATGACACTCTGCCGCGTAAATAATTGTCATTCGCCATTACTTGGCTTGTCATCAATCCTGAGCGCTGACGACTGCAAAGCAAGCGTTTTTGTGCGACTTTTGGTAAGCGGCTTTGATTTGTTGGTTCAATGACACAAGTTGGGAGACGCGTCTCGGTTGGGGTGCCGATTTGACGGCTCATTTAAATGGTACCAGCAGGATGGGAGGTGGTTTGAAGTGACAGTTGACGATCGCAGACACTTTGATATTTAGACGATTGGCCATGGAAACTTTCACTTAGAGCAGAGTCGCCGAGTTTGGATAAAGAGATTAATTATATGCACTCGCGGCAAAGTAATTTTTTTCCAAGTTTGTGTCCTAAGTCTTTCGTATTGAGATGGCTGCTGTGCCAGTTTGTTGATGGCTTTGTCCAAGCTAAGACATTTTGAGAGGATTTTCAGCTTTTGGGTTGTTGACATCTTTAAATCTACTTAGTATTAATGTACAAAATTTAATTGCTATGGATATAAAAAAATGAATATAAATCCATATATGTACTTTTTCATCAATTATTCATTAAAATTGTTTAAAAGGTATACATGCACTTAATTAATGTTTACTGCCATGATATCAAGAAATCAGATAGTAAATCCCATTTATGATCAGCTTGAAAAGACATCAACAATCACTCAGAGCTACAATAAATTCTAATAAAAGTATACACAGCCCCTCCTGGAACTGTCCGCACTTGATTCCCTATGAAATAACTTTGTGACTCAGTGGTGCATTTGCATTTTATAAATCCAAAAAGTAAAGCCGACACCCACCAAACTCTGAAACTCTGTCCATTATGCATATCGAATGAAGCCATTAAACGTTTAATTGCCAGCCATTGGCCAATGCCGAAGTTAGATATGCATGCATCTATTTCAGACTCGTGGAATCTGAACAAATTAGTGGCATTTCCTCATTTGCATTTCATTTATGCAGATGCTGATGCCCGATGCCGATGCCGAACTGAAGACTTTTCGCAATGTCCACGGGACCGCGAACAAAGAGCCTAATTGAAGGTAATTTAAATTGATTAAACACGTCTATAGGCTGGGCCCCACCGTTAACTGTTCGCTGTTCAGTGGATCGTGGTCGCTGTCTGCTTTTGCGGAGGTGTTTGTTTGCTGCAGTTTTTTGGCTGCTCAATGATTTGGCATTGTCTTGGAAAAAAATGAAAAATGAAGCGAAACAATCGATGTCGTGTGGGTCGCTTGCCAGTTGTGATGGGTGGGTTACCCCCACGATGTGTGGGGCTCTACAGTATTTTAAATATAGTAGCATGTTTTGAGGTGTTTATGGTTCAATTATGGCTGGCGATGGTGAAAAATGATAGAACTGGAAAATATCAAACTGAGAAAACAAACCAAAATATTTATCTTTATATATGCAAGCCTGCTGAGCTCATCACAGCCAGCAAGAGACCTTGACACAGGCTTTAATTCCATTTTTCTATGAATCACATTTGAACATCCTGTTCAAACCCGAAAAGATAAATATGTGGATGCGAAATGCAAACGAATTGCAAACGACCTGGCAAAGTTCATTGGAAGCATTAGCTAGAAAATGATTTATAAAGAATTTTATTTATGCCTCAGCCATACAAGGTACAGCTAATAATTATGAAAACTGAATGCTTTGTTTTTATAAATTATGTGTGTTGTTTGATTTTTTCAAAATAACAATAGAAATATATTTCGTTTGAAAAAGTTAAAAATATCATTAATGATTATTGAGAATACAAAGCAAAATTCCACAAAATACGAATTTTGGACCGCATGCACCATTAAGCCTTTTTCGGTCAAAAAGGGTGTGTAAATCAAAGTGTCAGTTGCAATTTCGGCATACCAAATGCGACAATAAACGTGAGGAGCTACACTAATTTGCAATCCATTCGATTGGGAATTGGCTGGATTATTCGTTATATTCTTCTATAAACCATGGATAAATTCAGCTTGATTAAAAAGTCTCTCGCTGTGGTGTTGAAATGGTCTTAATGTCAACTTCGGCTGCCATGAGCAACTCAAGTTCTAACTTTGACATTCAGCTCGACCGATAAAGCGACCAACAGGCGCGTGCCCATAAAAATACATATAAAATACCAAGTAGAGGTAAAGAAATCGAGTATTATCGCAGTTTTTTGACGAAGTAATGCAATATGCCATAAGCTGCGAGTCCCACACCCAGTTTTCCGTTTCAATATCTTTCTGAGGTGACAATTGGGGCCAACACCTTTTGAGCCCCAATGGTAATTTGCACTAATGCACGCCACAAGTTCCTAATGCGACACTTCTAGTTACCCGAAATCACTGGGTATAGCCATAAATATAACTTAGTTTCGGTGCACATAAAATGAACCGTTAGTGTTGAATGTCTTATAATAAATAGATGTGTAAATGAGAGAAAACCAGTCATCTATCCCGATTTGGCTTGAGCGGGATACTGGAATCTGGTGTGTAGATTCTGATGACTAATGGGCAATCTGGGAACTCAGGCCCAGCACCAGAATCATTGAACCCTAATTGTTCAAAAATATATTAGTGATTCATGATATATGGATAGGGTGATTTGGTTGGATTTGGGTGATCGCTGATGAGTTGGGTGGAGGTGGTAGCAAGATAAATTGGCAGACTTGGGAGTGAACAAAATATCATGGCAGACCGAATAATTAACTGAGAAAAATAACTTTATAAATCAGACAAAGGAAAGCATAAGAATGTTCTCTTCTATTGTTGGATGCTTTAAAATGGATCAGGGCGAAATGGCTTTGGAAATCATAATTATAACTATGGGAATGGTTTCTAAGCATAAAAGAGAATGTATTTCTTTCTTTTGCAATGTTTCCTAGTTTTGAATAGGAAATAAATTAACAGCAATTCCAAGCAATATGAGCTAGTCAATGACCTCAGCTAAAATATAACTATTTTTATATAGTTTATTTGTTTTAATTTATCATCGAACTCAATCAAGTTATCTCTAATTATTATTAATCTGATATACCATAGAGGTGGATAACTAAATTTTGCTTAATTTTCTGACTGATGTATTGCATCATCGACTATAGTTATTTTCTCATTAGTTGTTTGATTTTCTGGCAGCAATTTATCATAGGTACTAACTCCTCTCACCGAATTTCTGAAAATATACATGTGAGTTTTAATGCCTAGCAAGTATAGCAAGTCTAGCAAAATATACACGACAATTTATGGCTCTGGGTTCAATTGATATAAATCAAAATGAGACGAATTGCACGTACCTGTCCGTTTGATATCTCTTTACAGCCTGAGGTCCACTGAAGGCGTTTTAGCTTATATTTTATTTGGCTTTATTTCATTATATTCTGGTCCGATGCAAACAGCAACAGCAACAACAAATGCACTGGCGATTGGCATCAATGTCGCTTGGCCGCTTTTTTCCTTTTTTCTCCGTGCTCCGTTGATTGTATTCACCAATACTCACGTACGCACAGGCACACAAACACACACAGATAAAGGCACACAGACAGGGGGCTCAATGAATCAATGGCAAATCGACTTAATAAAAAAACGCGTGGTATACGCGATTTTTTGTACTTATTTTTAATAATTTTTGTTAGCTCTCGGTGAGTACGAAAAACGCGTAGTCAGCCAGGCATTGGACAAAAATTATTGAAAACGTTTGCTTTCTGGCAAAAAAGTTTCAATGATCAGTGGGCGATTGTCTGAGTGCAACAGCTGTTGGCTTTCAGGGGAATAATAGGGTAACCGGAGGCTTCTAATCTCGATGCACCTGACGGAGCATCTGAAAAGAAAAGTCGAGTAGCCACAACCTTTTCCTTTCCCTTTCTCGGACTTTTCCTTTTCTCAGTCTCTGGTCTCTGATCTTTCACTTTCTTTGCAATTGTTTTTCGGGACTCCGGGCTGCTCAGTCTTTGAGACGAACTTTGTGATCTCGGGGTCTTGAATTTGCCCGTTTTGCATTTCACACTCAACGCTTGGCTACACTCGAAGTCACAACATTCAAGCACTGTTTAATGTTTACTCGTGTTTTGTTTCTAGATTATTTGTATACTTTTGTTTTCGGCACAGAAAAGTGTGTGCGTGTGTGTGTGTGTTTATACAGTGTCTGCGCTGGCACACACAGCTATATACACATTAATATTTGCTTTATAACGAACTCGTTTTGAGGCTTCGAAGCTTCGCAGAAACCGAACCGACTGTCTCGCACGCCAACGCTGTACTAAAAGAGTTTCGCGCTCGCACCGCGCATTAAATAGCCGACTCACCTACCGACCGTACCAATCCGACAATCTGGCTATAAGTTTTTCGACTTGGCCAGGTCCGCACTCCGGAGGAGACTGGGCCTCTCGATGATGTCAGCCCCGTTGGGAGCGGCTCTCTGCTGGAAAGAGATCTCCTAGGAGAACCTAAAGAGAACCTGGTCGAAAAAGTTCAAAACTTAGAGCCTCTCTTTGGCTTAGTTCCACTTTTTTTGCAGGGGGATAAGTGTATTTATTATGGCTTACAATAACCATACCTACACACTCTGCCTAACGCATTGTGGCAAATGGTGATTTATGGCTCCATCTCAAAAAGGAGCTGAACAATAAAAGTTAATAACAATTGAAATGATTTCTATAAGTTAAACGCTGGCCAATGATATCATATCTTATCGCCACTGCACCTTCTGTTGTCAACTTGTCTAAAGGAAACCTTGAAAAAACCAAGTGCTTGTAATGCAAATGTTGTGTTAAATTATTCTTTATGATTTAAGACTCTTTGCAAGCTTCGACAACCCTACTCAGCGCTCTCTTACCAACTCGCTCTTTTCAGCCGGCTTTTGCTTGTCAGACAACCGGCGTTTTTAACGTAACGTAGAGGCAGCCTACGTTGCGTTACGTTACGTAGCGAGTGTGCCATTGAACCAGTCTTTATGGCTCTTGCACCGAAATTGGACTTTATTATAAATATTTTTACGATGCTTGTGACTCGGGCTAATTAAACATTTGTTGTTCTCAGCCTTAAGGTGTCATTGGGTCCGACTGGGTGAGCAAATGAAGCCATTAATTGGAACAGCACACTTTCGATATGCGAACGCAGCTCAATGCTGAACGTGGGATGAGCCCAATGCAGTCTAGACTGATTACTACCCTACCTACAGCACTCATGCAACACGCACCAGCCGGTTGTTAATCACGATCTGCTTGGAAATCGAAGATCAGGGGGGTTTCAGACTATATGTATGTACATACAGATATACATTTGCTTACATATGCATGTCAAGTTCAGACGCAAGTAAGGTCTCGCCACGCACTGGGGCATGAAGATCGAATGCTCGGCTCGGAGATCGGTTCTCCTACGTTTGGAAAACCCTTCAGTGCTTCAGTGGGTGGCCATATATACGTTGGTCGTAAAACCCAGTTGGATTGGCTACCGCTGGCAGCGGTTTGGGGTTTTAGCCATGGCTTTCGCTACACGCGCCACTTGACCCTTTCGGGGTCGCTTGGTTCAAAAACGTGTCTCTGGCTGCCGCATTCGCATTCGCAATGCAATTGAAATTGGATTTGGTTTTGGACTTGGAGTTGCACTCACTCCGAGTTACTTGGAGTTGCTGGTAGCCTGGCCAACTGGTGTCACGCCGTTCTCCTCCTCCGCCTCTTTCTGGAACAAATTTTTGTACAAATCGCATTTGAAAGTTATGGCACGAGTTGTGAGCTGTCGTCGCTGGGTCTACAAATTGCATTTGGAAGTGTTATTTTTGCCTATGTTTGTAAGAGTCTCGGTGTTCCATTTGCGGCCCTCAATCATTTCTTTACATAGGAACTACACTAGTAAATTGTAGCTGCTGAATAAGGGAAAAGTGTTACCTGGCGAAATAAAAGATAACCATTTTGGCTAAGGCATATTATTAAATCTGGCCAAAGTGGGAAACAATTATGTTTTATTTCCCACTAATATGCCGTTTATTTTTTAATACAAGTTAAAATGTCAATGACTTCTCAACTAAAATGTCAAAGCTTTACACATTAATGAATCCACTAATGGGCAGCAAATGGGCGTAACCGATAGTATCACTCCATCATTGGGTCCACCACGTGCCACACGCATACATATTTTTCAAAAAATACACAAAAATAAACATAATAAAACAAAACGCAAAAAACCTCAAAAAAGGTAAGCAAGTAATTTTTGTGTGTTCACCTGGGTGCTTCCTCAAACAAATTGTTGTACGTGTTTTGACAATCTTCCTGATTTTGAGCAGACACTGCATGCCTGACTAATTGCTAAACACAAAGCCGAAAAAAGACCAAAACAAGTGACCAAACCTGTGGGAAATTAAATGTTTTAATACACTCTAAGCTCAGGCCAATATAGTAGTCTTTACTTCTCACTACTATTTGATTAGTAATGCTCTTTAATTTGATAATTAAAGCGTGCGACAAAGATTTATTTACAGATTGCACACCAGAAGCCTTAATTCTTTTGTGAATTCTTAAAATATATTCTATACTTGGTAGTCTTGGTTTAATAGTATGTTATGATATATACATATAAATAATGTATCGTCGCTGTGTAATAAATATTATTTCTGGGCCAAATGAGCTTACAAATATTTTTAGATTTTAACAAATTATTTCTGCAGAAACCCTAATGATTGAATGATTTCTTGTGCCAAATATGAAATCAAAGTACCCAAAAAAAGGGTATGAATACACAGAAGATGTTTAATTAGCCGCAAAGCATGAAGTTGATGTTTTTGCTGAATATTTGAATTTTTTCAGTTGGTTTTGGAGACACGCCCTGATAATGGGCAAAGGTTCACATGTTCACGTTTGCCAGAGGCTTCCGGTGCCGCCACTCAAACAGGTGAGCCAACTGACTTGGTAAAATAAGTTTTAGGAAGCGCATGGCAATTTATTAATTGCAGTTTTTAATCAAGTTATAAATTTGCTTGAAGGTACGGGTCACTCTTATATTTTTCTGGGAATTATGCATCTTATTCACTTAACTATGGACATTGTATTGCAAAAGTAAAAGCAATTGAAACTCATCTTAGTCGTACAAGTGTTTCTTGTCTGGTGCGAACTTATGTTTGATTTACGCCTCAATTTGCATTTGCCGAAGCTACGTGCCCTTTTTGTCAAAAACCAAATCATAAAAAAAGGAATCGGGTATTTATGAGACATTTATGGTGGGAATATGCTTTGAATATTTAATTGGAGCTCGTCTTTGGCCACGCGCTAGACTTGGCCGCATTTTGGGAGTGTGGGCTGATAGACAAGTTGATACGATAAAAGTGGTTACAATGCAGGATCATTGTTTCAGCGGTATTAAAAAAAGTTATGATAGATTCATGGCTGATTGAGTTTCAAGCAAAACTTGCAATCCATAGTAACACTCTAAGCAGCCAACTCTTTTTTCGCACCACAAATTGAGTCATATTGTGCTATGTTTTTGCCAAAGCCTATTTGCCAAAAAGTTCGGTTTCGGTTTCGCTTAGTTCACTTGGTTCGGCTCACGATTAGCCCCCGTAAACTTTGACCCCGGCTAATCATTGTTCATCTCCGTACCTGATGTGTGTGGCATGCCCCAAAAAGCCTTCATACAAGCTACGTTGGCTGGCTGGCAACCGAGTTGGTTGGCCAAACTAGACGCTGCAGCTCACATGCTCTATGAGTAAATACTTAGTCGCATACATAACACTTTGCTGACCCAATTCAAGAGTCGAGAGTGTGCTTGGGCTCTGAACCTTTTAAAGAGCTATTACATGTTGCAGCCAAAAGATTAAACGGGCTCCCAAAAGCGGCCTGCCATCAGAAACAGAAACAGAAACAACAGCGAATGCCAGAGTTAAGCCGGCAAAAAATTATTGCGTTGTCTCTGACTTGGCTGACTGACAAGACAGAAGTCGGCTGCAAAAACGCTTTGGAAATTGAAAAAAGAGCCAGCGAAAAGATTATATGAATTTAAGGCGAAAGGAAAAGGTAAACAAATTTTAAGTATAATACTAGAGCGGCATACACCAAACAAGCCCTTACACAATTTCATTTAATTTTAGATTATTAGTAATAATATCTAAGTCCACACTCTGCACTAAATAAGTTCCAAACAAAACAAAGTTATTGGGCATAATCATTATTCCACACACTTCCTTCCTGTCCTTTTTGCTTGGTTCAAGATCATTTGACTTTTCGATGATCACTTAATTAACTTAGATCGTGGATATTTGATATTTCCTACGGCTTCAGCCAAAGATCAGGCGATAAAAATCTTGAGACTATATGGAAAACGGCTTGGAGATGCTGCCAACAAGAAACGTCAAATAGTTTAGGCCATATACAGCTAAACTAATTGGCTTCCTGGCGAACCGAAATGGCAAAGACCACATCTGCCGCTAAATAAACAATTTAATTATAAATAAATAATTAAATAAATGCCCGACACGGACAGCCAATTTACATGGCATGTAAATGTTTTTGTTCTGCTTAGTTCTTGCCAAATTCTATAAATAAAATTCATATAAATCAGTCAGTCGAACGATTTTGGACAAGTTCAAGTTTTTATCGAGAAGCGCAAATGTATATGGAAAACGTACAGTGCGTTTCACTGCTATAAGGCTCTGCCCTTTGAGTTGACATCATTATAAATGAGAAAATGTGTTAACTAGAACTTATAAAATTAGTAAATCTCCTTTTAGTTTTTAATGCAAAGCAGCTGCTTAACAAGTTGTATTTAATATTAGCAGCATTACAGTTTCGTTGGGAACTGCAAGTTTGGCATAGGCTGTCAGTGGATCGATCTGCCTTATATGGCAACTGGACCATGTGGCAAAAGTGAATATCAATTCGAGCTTCAGCCTGTTCAAGTATTTCTATATCGTTTGTTCTCGCTCGTTGGATCGTCGCAGTCTGAGACCCACGCGTGTTAATTACAAATTGTTTGTTGTGCCTGCTGCTGATGTGGTTTTTGCCATTGTGGGCATTATTTTGTAGTAGACTTTTGTGTTTCGAATTTTTTAATTTTATTCTCCTCTTTATAGTTTGAGGCGCGCAACTTGTGTCACATTTAGACGCAGCGTATTTGTCATGTCAGCAATTAATCAATGGAATTTTATAATTTTATGCCAGTTACATGAAAATCACTGGAGGCTGCATGAAAAGTTGTCAATGTGAATAAAATTCGAATTGCGGTCCACATGGTTCACCATATCCATGTGTTTTGAAGACACTATGAATCTTTTCTCGAAATCAAACGCTTAGTTTATATGGCAGTTTTATTATTTCCTTCCCGGGTTGTCGTTACTATTCATTTTTTCATTTGTGGACTAGCTTGGGACTTTCGCAATGTTTCTTCATCTTTAGTGAGTACAGCATGCCATAAAGTCTGCGCCAGTCAGTCGGTTACTCAGTAAGCTGGGCTGTTATTCATTAGGTCTCCGTAAATGGACTGCAAAAAATACTTCAGTTGGTAGATGGTTAAATGCGAATTTCTTGTTTTCCGACCAGCTGAGAAAGCTGGGTGAGCTTGTGTTGTGCCATGATCTAATCAATAAACGATAAAGTACAAGCTTAAATCGATCCTTGTGCTGGGAATAAATCCGATTTTGATTGATATCATTTAAGCTAATTTAAAGTATAGCAATGTAAAACTGGAGATTGCACAGTTACTAGTTCTTTCTGACCCACATTTTGTCATGCCTCAGCCCAGTTTGGGTGGTATTACATAATCCAATTAAGATGTGGGAACAGCGAGCTTAAAGCCATATTATATGTTGCCCACCGAACGGCAGTTGTTCATAATTAAACACTCTGTTAATTGCCGCAGATGAATGAGGTCCAAGTAGGCGTTTCTTCCTCTTTACATAAACACCTTTGATTTGGGGGTTGCCCAATGCGGGTTTTGGGCTCCAAAAATCCACGAGCGTTTACAATTGCGCACTTCATGTGTGCCACGGGTCTTGGAGGCTGATTCACCTACATTAGTTAATTATGCGCCCCATTAAGTGCGAGCCAAAGGGGGGAGTTGCCGGGTCAGGTGTTGGGTAATCCTTCAGTAGACAATTGTCTCTGGAGCGACTTTGTATCTGGCAACTTTACTGCTCGCTCAGGCGGCCCACACCCCAAAAAGGTACAGTGAAGCCCGCTAGGAAAGAATAAGTTCCTGCGGGAAGTTGAAGTATGAAAAGAGAGTAAGGCAAACTATATCTTTATTACAACTAATTAAATTATGAAAGTAAATGGGATATTTCTTTCAATTGGTATAAAAGAATGATTGTTGTTAATTGTTTAGGCTTGTTTTCAGTAGTTCAGCTGGAGTGAGCAGTATCCAGAAGCCATCAAATATTAATTTTAAATCATCTTAAAATTGTATAAGCTTCCAAGGTTTTACTGTAGCGAACTGTCTATTGTTGTCGCTCGTCGGCGCTGATGGCATCATTTCAGCAGCTTCACCAAATCTGCAAAGCACATGCAATGTCTGCTCTTTTGTAATTTAACATTTTGGCTGGTGGGAAGCTCACTGCCTCATTGACTCACTAACTGACTGACTGACTGGGTGACTGACTGAGTGACTGACTGGGTGACTGACTAACTGATTGACTGACTTACTTACGGGCTGCTCCCTCGAACTCCACGCGATGCCATCCAGCGTTGGCATAAAGTTCGTCGCTTAAGTCTTTCTCCATTTTAATTATTCATTCAATTGTGTTAATTGTATGCGTGCCACACACTGCACAACGATTCAATTTTCTATATGCCCCAGACATAATGGCAGCATTCGATACACGAGTTGCGTGGGCGGTGTTTCATGACAATAAAAAAACACCAAACAGAGAATTAATTTCTGAAAAGATGCTAATGATTGATTGCGTTTGCATCGGTGGATCTCTTTAAGACATTCGGCTAAATGTCAAAATGCATTGCGTGAGTTTTTCCTTGTAATTGCTTTTATTTCGATTGTTGGTGTGCTGATTAATTTAGGTGCAGCATGATGTGCTGCAAGCGATTACACAACTGTCTGGTATTTCAATTGATTTTGTTTGGAAAAAAAATGTTTAAAGTTTATAGGTTTAACATCTACAATTGCTGCGAACAAATTGACAAAATCTTCGACGATTCCTTCTGCAATTTAAAATCCTTTTAAATAATGCATAAGATGTATAAGATTTTCCCAATCCCAAGATGTAACCAGCAATCTTTGAGTTTGCACAAGATATAATATTTTTTGATTTCTTTTGTATAACATTAAACACCATTCATATTCATCACGTCATCTGGGGAATTGGAATAGATTCACTGCCTAGGATCGTCGAACGCAGAGCCGTTGACAGTCGGTTAGCTTGCAGTAGCGATTGCGGTTGCCCAAACAGCCGAGGTACCTCATCTTGATGCACCTGTTTTCGTGGTGGTTATAGTACCACATCTCTGAGTTGGGATCTCTAGTGCAATGCCTTGCGTGTTCAACTCCTTCGTCCTTGCCGCGCAGACAGTCCTGCAAGACTATTTAAAAAATGTTTAAATATTAATGAATCACTCTCTTTAAATTACTGAAGATTCAACTCACGTGGACGTCCTGGGCAAGACTGGGCTGAGGTGACTGCCACAAAGAGGACCACACTGGACAGGATCAGAAGGATTTTCATATTAATGGTATCTTTTCGAATTAACGATTTGAACTGTTTCTTACAAAATTAACGTACGCTTATATACTGATATTTAATTTCAGTTCATTGAACGTAATTCGTGCGTCGCGTGTGTTTTTCCATGTGCCATTTAACAATACGAATGTTTAAATATATTGTGGGTAAAACCATTGTTCAGCTACTGTATTAACATTAACTCAAATAAGCTACGTATTTACAATTTGCTGTATTGCAATGTTTGATCAATGCACTGCCATAATTGCCAAAATTTATAATACAAAGATTTGTCAATTCTGAAGTTAAAGATTTATGACTCCCTAAATCACAGTATTCTCATTTGATATTAGAAAGTGGACGTATAAAATCCCCTAATACAGCAGAATTATCTTTAATAAGCGAAGTAAGTAAAAATATAATAACATGAGCCGTGTAACGCCCACCAAACGTGGTCTTAACTTCAAAGCAGGTCCCCTAAAAGCGGGACAGAAACTTTAAACCTGACATAAGCCCAATGGAAGTGCTCGGCTTGTGATGCCAAGTATCCATAAAGATCAGAATTTTATTGTCCATCATTTCTGGGCAATCGAGATCACACGACCTGGCACCGATTCGTCTGCCAACGCCAACTCTTTGACGCAGAAAGTTATCTATATCCATATGGATATCGATGGCAGCGATGATTGATTGCCATTAGCGATTCGTAACGGTTTCGCCATTGTCTCTAACCGTGATTTACCACCAACTTGGCAGTGGTGTCATCATCACATCAATCATACGCCCCAGCTGCCGCGAGTCGAGCTCCAGTTCACTGCAGCTGACACCTTCCGATGCATTAAAGGTTATAACGATGCTTTTTCTTTTTTAATATGGGAGAAAGTTTGAGCGAGAACTTATACTCATGACTGACACCTACTCCTAAATTCAGTGCCATTAAAATATCACATACGTTGTTAAATAAAATGTATTGCCCTTCAAAATTTAAATATTTGTATAACTGCTAATAATCGTAAAAAAAAGTGGATTTGTTTGCTTGGAAAACATTTTAAAAATAAGTTTTTTGCTACGTATTAGTTTGACCAACTTTGAAGATTTCTGTTGCTAACTGATTTTAGTGATTCCCAAAGCTGCCCAAAATCTGTTGATTTATTTTATTGGCATCTATTTGTCAACTTTCCATAAAGTGTCTACTTTTCTTGTTTTTTCCAAATTTGGCAACAGCAGAAAATTAAATAAATTTCGTGTTTTCTTTCAAATTATTTTAATAGTGTTTAAAGTCAAGGTAATTCCCCGTTAATAAAACTGAGGTAATTCTAACATCCTGTTAAAAGTTAAATTTGTGTTAGACATAATTATTTCTTAGAACCAATCTAATACTCAAAAAGTAAATGACAATCTTTTACTCTAAATAACATATTTCGATTTTCAAGTCACTAAAACTATTTTGATTAATTTCTAATAATTATTCATAAATCATTTAATTAATTTACCATTGTTTGGCTTTCTTTGTTCATCTGCAAATCTTGGATATTCTTAGCGCCGCTCGCATAAATCGCATAAACATCAATACAAAATATTTTTATTGATTTTCTATATTTGTTTATATTAGATTTCTTTGTTTAGTGCCTCACGACTGTACAAACACCTTCGACCGCCGAGTTGGGGGTGTGGGAAGCAGGGGGCCCATTTATTCGAATGATTTGACAGTTCTCTAAGGCGATTGAATCAACTCGTAAAGTCGTAAACATTCGAATTGCTCAAAGAAATACCATTAAATAATAATAGTTCGAGTACATGCTGTGCAAGCTAAGCTGAAACTTGAAATCTCTATCGTTAATGTCTTAATAATGCCGGGTAACTCAGGAAAGGGAGCGACATTAAAAGTTGACTACGAGTCATTTTCGAGTTATTCTCGATCGGTGGAATTGATGGTGCCACCAAAGGGCCTTCAAACTGACACTTCAACGTTGGTTTTCTTCGCGAGGGGCGTCTACATTTATCATTTAACTATGAAAACATAAATCGGGGGGCAGCTGCTGTCAGATCGGGACTTCCTTATGGCTATCGCTGATCCATTGTGCGTTGCGATCGTAAATCGAAGCGAATCAAGGCACATTACAATGGCACTTCTGTGACTGCGCATAATGAATGACGCGATTATAGTTTTATTTGCTCATCAGCGCTAAAGGCTAGAACGTGATTGAATGTCCCTTGACAAAGTGCCTTACCAAGTGCTTATGCTTCTCGAAGTAATAAAAATAGGTAAATATTTTAAGGATGATTTGTGCTCCACACAAAGCTGCATTCATCACTAATAGTTATTTCGTAACACAGTCGTTAGACATTTATCTAAAAATTCGCTGACCGAACTTGGATATTTCGACTACTATTTAATCCTGCTCAGAAATGTCTGCTTCGACGCGCAACAAACATCGGTATATTTAGGGTATAAAACATTCGTTATGATTTCTTAAATTAAATATATATCAAAGACCCGAACCACTAAAGCTTTCTAGCGAAGTGGCGAACCATTCAAGAAATTAGGGGATGTTCAAACCAAATTTGTATTTATCGCATTTTAAAATGAGCGAAGTTTTGCGGTAAAAATACGCATGTAAGCTCTTTAAAGATGTAAAAATCTGGATGGCAGCTCTCGAAATTTAGTCAATATGGCAACTACTGATATGTGTAGAAATCGGGATGGTAACTTAAAAATACCGACGATTGCGTCAAATGTACGTTATTTTCAAATTGCGATATAGGTATTTAATAGTTCTATACATATATTTAAAATATAAATTTATGAAAAGGCAATTTGTACAATGTTAAAATTGAAAGCCAAAGGAGTTGACGAACATCTTAATTTATAAATTATTATCTTCTACTTTTATTTAGTACATCTTTATCTCCAAATCTAAACTAACCGACTTATTTCGGTTCCTTATATATTTATATTTGTAATTTTAATGTGAGGGTACAATATAGTTGACCTTTGTAATATCTTTTCACTGCATTATATTACTTAGTTCGAGGCAATATCTGTATCTTTGGGCAGTCCCGAACCGGTTCCATATCGCATTACCAGTCGGACATCCCCGTTGAGGGACTCGGACTTGGAGTTTCGAGTCCGAGTCCGCCTCAGGTGTCAATGTACGTGTTGGGCAATTCTAATTAATTAATAAATTAAGAATGACAAATGATTTTCAAATGCCTTAATTAATCATTTTTAACGCACCAGCGACAGCTTCGAACGTGCGATGGACAGGTGACGCCAACCAAAATGGTCAAGGAAGGTGCCAACGAAAATGTTTGTCCGGCTCAACTTACGATTTCTTTTGCTGGGGATCGGGCGATAAAAGATTCATTTAGTGGGTAATTGGAAAAGGGAAATGAATACTAAATGAATTTCAATAAAATATTCCCCCTAGAAAAAACCTTTTATACATGTCTTATTTTGTTTAAGATGTTCAAATAATATTATATGTATTTAAAGTACATTTACGTGAGCTTTAATTTCTGAAATAAGCTAGCATACCACCGTTTATAATAACTACGGTCATTTAAATTATAATTTCCCCAAATTAACGTACTGATACATGTATGAAATGAGTTAATATCTCATGTAATTCCAGCAAATTTACACTGTATTCGGTGGGTTTTTGGCTTGATCTGAATCCGTATCGCCTGGTTACAATCAGTTTGGTAACCGTTTAATTGGCCGACAACGGAGCTGTTTGGGCCCCGGAAAAATGTCAAGCGTGGAATGCCGGGTAAATGCGGCGGCTAATCAGAGACCGGGGCCACAAAGACACCCGTTTGGAGTGGAGGCCAGGGCCCCCTGAACATGTACCCATGGACCCATGATCGATTGCAGTCACCTCAACGCGAATGCGAGGTGACAGTCACCGTCCGTGTCGCAGTTGACACACAATCCACAATCGACAGTAGACAGTCGACAGTCGACTGGGCGAGGCACTCGCGATATTCCACATCGACATCGATTTCCATTTCAAATGGTAGCAATTACAAAAGGCGACCCCCGAACTATTTGACACTCTCTGCCCGCTGAATGTTGATTAATTAGATCGAAGTGGATGGGATTGGATTGGATTGGATACGTTTGGATTGGATTGGCCAAGATGGCGGGGGACTCCTCTCCCTACGAGATTAGCGCATCTCGAGAGGATGGGCCCCCACGATATAGGTGTATATACATGTAAACACAAATATCTGGCGTCGGCACAGCGCATTTGATCCACGATGACTCAGTTGTATTGCGGAAATGTGCTGAGTCTTGGTCTTCGGATTCGAACTCGTATCGCATTCGATCGCCAAACACTTTTTAGAGTAATTTCAATTTCATAATTCGTTGCGCTAATCTCGTCTTTCTCATGATCGCAGAGAACTCGCAGCTGAGTCAGTGCATCTCCATCTCTAACTCCAGCTCCAGCTCCAGCTCCAACTCCATCTCCACAGATCCAAGATCCCAGATCCATTTCCAGCTACTTCGGTTTGTGCCGCATCATGCCAATGGATCCGCTCCTCTGATTGATACATAAACACGCGCAAAACTCCTTCTCCTTCTCCTGCTCCGATCGGATCCATATCTATTTGGGTTCCCCATCGGCGGCATTTCTAATAGAAATGTCGAGTATCCAAAGAAACCAGAAGACTTTCGTTTTTCCCCGGCATACTTTTGTTGCGGCCACCTTCTTCCGTCGGCCGCCTTTTGGACTGTCTAAGCCCTTCCGCCGCCTTTATCAATAAGCCAGCCGAGATAAGCTCGCTGGTTTGGGACTTGGGGCGAAGGAGTCGAGCGACCCTGCTTCCTTGGCATGTCAGCTATTTTGCATAACTGACAGCAGCAGCACCCATGCCCACAAGACCTGCAAGGCACATACTCAGACCTCCGGCAAACAATCAAATGCTGTCTGGTGCCAAGAAAGGGCGTTCCAGGGGGAGTTTTCCGACCGAAAATGCTCTGCACAGTGGCAAGCACCTAAATGTGTATTCAATTTACAGGTTAAAGTTGGGAAAATTATACTAGAGGATGCAGTAATATATTTGATGGAAGTTCACTACAGTTGGACAAGCAAAAGATACATTCTTTGCAGCCCAATACAATGTCACGAATAGCAGACAATATACACAGAATATTTATAGAGAATACTGTCATATAGGGAATACAGTATATCATATGGTAATATGGTACTATTTCCAATGTTATTTCATTATAAATTGATTATTAAACTAATGCAACGACTTTAGGTTCAGTTTAATTCTGAAATGAATACTGTGTTTCATAATACAACAGTTACTATCTTCAATGTTATTTCGTTAAACAATTATTTATTTAGCGAATGTTTATTTCTGAAATGAATGGTATATTTCTTAGTACAACAGTTAATTCCACTGTTCGACTTCCAGGTCCGCCCAGTCAGAACGAGAAGGGGCGTTTTTGTGGGGAAATGGGTGGGCTGTGGGTGGTGGGCGTGGGCTGGGTCAGGGGGCGCGGCTCCACTTGTGGTTGTTGGTGGCACTGTTGTTGTGCTGGCTGCGTATTTGGCGCTTCCTTCTTCTGCATACATGAATAAGTAATTGAATTTTGCGGCGCGTTGTCAATTTTGTTTTCCCGCCAGCTTTTGAACTGCCTTTTAGCCCACTGCCCTGCCTCGATTTCCACACAGAACCCAGAACCCAGATGGCAGAACTGTGTTTTCCCCGACTTTGTTGCACATTTCCCAGTGCATCCACTTAATTTGAAGACTTTTCCTTTCCGCTAAGAGACTTGTTGCGCCGAGCACAGCGCAAATTGAATAAAATTAAGTTAATTTGCTGCTTGTGGAAGAGGCAAGGAGGTACTTTAAAATGTTTCGTTATTAATCAACGAAATAATACTTTTTTATTGGCAAAAGTAAATGAAGGAAAACCATAATGAAATAGTTGAGCAAAAACTAGTTCCTTGAGTCCACCAAATCCTAATGCTGTGCTGTGGCCTGAAAACCGTGAAGGATGTTTGATTTCTAGCCGGATTTCGGATTTCGCATTTCGCTCGTCACTTGACTTAATTGCAATTGGCAGTGGTCGTTGGAATGGAGCGCAGAGTTTCAGCGCAGAACTCTAATGCAGTCGGCATAATAATTATCTGCAGCATCTGGAGAGGAACGGCCAGAAGTCTGTGACATGAAATTGAAATTAAATATGAGTACTTCACATATTTATGTGAGTTATTTTTTCTCCTATGGCGCAGACCCATAACGACGTGCCCGGTATGTTTAATTATTTACGATGATATTCAAAAATGGTATGGGTGAGAAGAGATGAGTAGGAATACCGATTTTTATATGCGCCGCGATGACCGTTTAATAAAATCCGAAATTAGCGGCGCACAAATGTGAGAGATCCCGATCTGGGATGTGGAATCTGGAATCTGTCTGAGATATGGGTTCTCCATCGAAGTCAGACACTTCGACGTCTATGTGGAGCTATCTCCAGCACTCATCTACGGGAACCTGAGCTATGGATGCTGGGTAACTCAAACACGAAGACTCCATTTAATTGCGAGGCCCGAGATGGAACACTTTGGGTGATTGCATCGATGCATGCAATTAGAGCGCATCATCACTAACCATTTTTTAACACTTTCGGACCCCTTCAGGTAACTACCTACATACCCACTACTACCAACTAATGCCCTAATGTCCGTTCATCAATCAGATTGGCGGCGTGGCAGAACTATATATCTCTGCTTCAGCCAAAATCATTGCTATATAGGTGGACTCGGGGCTGGAGTCATTATTTTCACATTTACCCTGCTCATTTATCAGTATTTTCTGTCCCTTTGCATTTTGCGCCCACAACGACCCGACCAAAAAAAAAAAAAGAAGGAAAATTTCGAGTTTCGGGTTTGTTACACTTGGTATTTGGAAAAATGTACCGCATTTCTTGCTGGCTTTGTAATTTGGACATTAATATAAATGTCTCACTCATTTTGTTGGTTTCTCGTTGGGGCAATTTTTTTATTTTTCCGAGCTCATCTGATGCTGTTTTAATGAAAGTAATTGTTAGCCAGTCAGAAGATTCAGTTGGGCAGTATGAAATATATTATATTTTTTAAGCAGAAGTTAAGATCGTTACTCTGTCGGCACAAATCGCCGTTCGAAATCCGTTCGAATCCGCCCACAACTGTTCGAAATAAGTAAATCCCGCCAAATTGAATCCGACACTAAGTAAAGTGATATATCGATGAGCGGCTTTGAGGTCATTTAGTGGCATTAGCCTGGGAGTATCAGCAGTCGGCCTGATCCGCTCAAATTGCCGCAGTGAGCTCAGCCCCGTTTTTTACCACTTGGCGGCACCCCTCGCACCGCATCGATGGGCCGTAAAAAATGACAAGTGTAAGGTGCAAAGGGGTGCATAAATTTAGCCAAAATGTATCGCAATTGTTTCTGGCCCATTCGATGATGGGTGGGTTTGGCCTGGCAACCCTCGCAACTGGCAACTGTTTTCCAAGAGGGTGGAAATCGGAGAGCAGGCTAAATGTGGGTGCTTCGCTGCCGCGTAGCATGTGTTTATGGGTTTGACTTTTCATTTGATTTAATTTGCCATACCCGTGCCTTCGAGGGGAGGAAACTGTGGCCCCAGATTAACTGTTAGCTTTTGGCACGTTCGCCAGAAACAATAAAATCAAATAAAAATCCTCAACGCCCACTTAGTTATGGTTGTTGTCACTTCATTAGGACTGAACTGTGGAACTGTGAATATTTAATATATGGTTGCGGAGAGGCAATAAAAGTTTATCAGTACTTGAAAGACATGGAATTATTTGTACGATGTCGAAAGGGCAGTGAACAAAAAGGGTTGAATGGTTTAATATGTCCAGGAATATCAAATAAGAATATAAATAGATTTAAATAAATTCCTCTTTAAAGTTAGGAAAACCATTACTAATGATTTAGTATCTTTTGTAGTGTTTAACTTTCGCCGCCCACGCACACGGCATATTGAGTGAGTGATCCTAGGTCTTGAGCCGACTTTAGCCCGCAATTTGCAATCTGTTGCGGTTTAGGGTGCATAGGGTAAATTATAGAGGTCCAGCCGCAAAACCCTTTTTTTCCAGCAGCTCTTGGCATTTAAGGTTTTTTGCTCGCCAATTCATTTGCTCATAATTTGCGGTTGGCAATACCGGCAGCTGTGTGGCAGCACTTGTTGGCTGAAAAGGATCTGAGGATCGACACCGGCTGCTGCTGACTGGAAATGTGATTTAAGTGCCTAGATTTAGTTGCAATTACGTGCAGCCAGTGCCACTGGGTACTTGGCACTGTGGTTTTTCTGGGCCAAGACAGATGCCACATAGTTTCACTTCAGGCCAGACTTTTGCAATGGGTCGTGCGGTTTCTCGAATCGGTCATAGTCCAAAATGAATTTCGTGCCAATCACGCTAATATCTGTGTCACTAGAGCGTTGCTAAGCCGGTGGCCCGGTGGCCTCCGCCAACAATAGTAAATGTGCGATGGCCAAAGCCCAGAAGTGGCTCTCGAAAAATAGAAATATCGGCGGCCAATTAGAGATCGAGCCCAGAACAGCAGTGACTTTGACTCACTTTCCCCGTACTCCTTCCATTCCACTTCGCACTGAGCTGTATTTAGCGAATAATGACAAATTCTGCGAAGTTTCCAATTGCCAGCACTTTTTATTCGCCGAAATAATAGTCACGCTGGCTTGTTCGCTCTAAGCGGCTTAGGTTGTGTTCGCAGTGGCCAACGGACGCCTTTAATTAACAGCTCATAAAGATGAAGTTGTTGCGCATTAATTACATCTCACCTGGTTTACGCCATCTCAGCTGCCTCAGCCTCCTCCCACAGCAACTCGAGTGTCGGAAAGTAGTTATCCACAGCCTAAAAACGAATAACTTAGGCAACAAACTTGTTTTCTCGCCTATAGGTGGGTATGGAATAGGTAATCCTAAGTTAGAAGAGCATTCAATAAAAACAGGCATTCACTTAGATAGTTTATTTAAAAGTTTATAAATTTCTTAGTTTATAAATTGTTCAGGATCTCAACTTTTAAAGCCGCCCTCGCACTCCCTGATCGTTTTATTTACTTGATGGCTGATGCAGGCATTCCAAGACTCCGACAACGATGTGTAAATCGATTCATCGTTTGATGCCGGCGATCGTGGATGCCGATGCTGATGATGATGTTGATGATGATTTGGTGATTTTCTTTATTATTATTACTGTTTTTAACCAACTTCTTATTACAGCTGGTTTTTGGTTTTTTTTTTCTCTCATTTTGACTCGTTGTTGTTTTTCCCCCCTCGCGCTTCCTTTGCGGCGCACTCGAGAGGTGTTGAAGACTTGGCGGTGCCAGATAAAAGGCGCTACAAAATTGCTTTCTACCCGCCGCGCCTCCATCAACTGGGCGTTGGAGAGCCCCCTTCCCCACTCCCATCCCCATCCCTCTCCACCGCAGTGAAAACGAGATGGAGCTAGATATTCCACATCACACATCAATTCATTTGGATGGCTATGGTATGGCTATGCATGCTATGGAGCATTTGAAGTGTGAGAGGAAAAAACTACCGTTTGGCAATCAAAAAGCCATGGAGTACCAGTACCGCCAACCAGTACCGCCAGCTGATGATGATGCTGATGCCGAGGTGGATGACGAGGTGGGGATGATGAAAAAAGTGGGCTGTAAGGCGTTAATTGCTCATTATTGGGCACACTTCATGTCACACACAAAATGCAGACGCAGAAATTTATACGCTGATTGAGTTGTCCACGCCGACGACGATAATCATGATCATGACGAGCATCATAATGACGACAATGACGCACTTCTCCAGTTACCTTTTTTTATTTCTTAAATTTTTTCCACCTTCGCTGCCGCCCTCCTTTTTAACACATCGTCTGCTTCTTGTTCAAGTGCTAAATTACATAGTTTTTCAAGTGGAAAAACTCAAGAAATTAAAGTTTAGGCTGCTGTAGCTGTTGATGTTGCTGCTACCTTTGTTAATTGTAATTTTGGATCCGCGGCTGCCGTTGGAATTGCACTTGGAATTAAAAACGGTCTCTAAATAGATACAAATCTATATCTTATAATAATATGTATGGTATATCTTCAAAGTGAAAAAAATATTATTAGTTTGGAAAACAACATTTTCTTCTCAAACTTTTTATTCTGCAATCTGTTATTCTCACATTTTAGACAGCTTGAAATACCAAGAGGTCAAGTAGAAATCTCTAGGTGTTGCTCTAAGCTCTGAAATAAAAACGAAATTTGTGATTTTTCTGAGTGTACTGCGGTTGCATTCGGCTGGACGACAGCTCACGTCCGGGGCTAGTCCGATGGATGGATAGATGGATGGATGGTCCACTGACCATGCGCAGCTGCGTTTGCGGCGGCGAAAAATCTAAGTTGCCCGGACTTGAGTTTGACTTTAATTGCTCTTGACAGTCATCACTGTCAGCGGCGGCAACTGCGGCAACTGCGCACTCCCTCCCATCATCAAAGTCGCCTTAATCATCGCCACAATCATCATCATCATCACCATCATCGTGGTAACGTGGCAACAGTTGTTGCCGTTTGCCAATCTCGCTGCCCCAATCAACGTGCGCTTGTCAAACCAGACTGGGTCCGCATTTTCTGGTTGGGTTAGACCAACCTACTGCTGGCTGGTGGACGTTGCGGCAAAGGTAGTGTTACTGGTACTGGTACTGGCTCTTGGGTTTCGGCCTGGGCTTCTTGCCTAATATGGCCGCCATTTTGCAGAGTCATTTGCGTTAATGGCGGCCCCGTCTTTGCCGACTTGGCTATGACTTTTGGCTCTGAGGCCCGAGCAGGCGCTACCCCAGCATACTATATAATTAAACGTAAATGTAGAAATTAACATTTAATGAATACGCTGGCGAGAGAACGATACAACTGTAGCAGAACTTTCATATACAGCGCCAGTTCAACAAACCACCAATTCAACTAACCAAATAATGAGCATTCAAAAACTCAAAGATAAATATATCGGGTTTCGTGCAAAAAAATAATATATTTATTCAAATGAATCTGTATATTTAGACGTCACTCGCTAATAACTAACTGTTCGCCTAGATATAAAGCGCTACTAGTCAGTAAGTCAATGGTGATTGATTTTGATAAATTGAAAAGATTAGCTCCGCGGATAAGCCAAAGGCCTAGAGACAAAGAAAAATGAGACTCGAGGCAATTTAAAACGGTTCTACAACTAATAATATATTTATTTAAGCCCCTGCTAAATACTTTCTTGAATGCTGAAAGCTTTTTAATTTTTAGTTAATGTCGCTAATTTGTCAAACATGTTTTGTGTGTGTTTGCAAAAAGTTGTTGTGTACAAAATTTGTATTGTTGTTCGTGTTTTTTATTTCCCATTTATCGCTAGCAATTCGTTCGTTAATTGTGACTCATTCTAAGGCGTAAATTATTAATTTTCCAATTTCAGAAATTTATTCACATATTTCGATGATTTATGTTTACTAATGTAAGGTTCGCGAACCGTTACCATTTTTTGTTTTAGCTGAAATCACTATTATGAAGTAATATTACTTTTATTGTATGTGTTTTTTTTTTGGTTTTCGCTCGGCAATTATGAACTTTATTGTTAGCGGTTGCTTGTAATTAATGTTGACACATTTGTTGTGGTCGCTTTATTTAAACTAAAGTTCAAAAAAACTAATAAAATAAATTTGTAAAATAAAAGCATCGTGCTGGGCAACAAAAGTCCAGTCCAGCTAACTTCTTTTCAAAGACTAAAAGCCAGAATTATCCTTCAAGTCTTACGTGTATTTACTGCCAGAGAACCTCTTTGAAAACTCCCAATTTAATCAGATGAATCAAATTTCAAATGCATATCCATCCATTAACATTTGTCGCTGTCAATATTTTCCGACCGACCCATTCCACTTCCATTTCCATTGCGACAAAACAATATTGAAATGCGCATACCAAGTTATTCAAATGCGCTAAGTTATGAAGTTATCACGATGGCACTTCTGCTCCAGCATTCCCCCAATACGATCTGTTCCGTTCCGATCCAATCCGATACGATCCGATCTGAGCCACTGGGTGACAATGGGTTTCCCCTAACGTAGAGCACCCCGTGGTCAGATTTTTTGGATGTTTTAGTGGGCATGAGCGATCGGCCATGGACTCGGGGGGCATTTGTTTTTGTGCGCTACAATTTCGTTGAGCGGCGACTCCCCTGGCAGGCATTTATTTATGGGGTATTAGGCGGCCCTCATAGCGATCCGCTTCTTGGCCCAACTCACTCCCCGGCTATTTTGACAGTAACAAGTTGGCCAGCAAATATATGAGCCGGGACAGTCACTAACTGTCGTCGTTTGCCGCTTGCCGTTCGCCTCGCTTCGCTTCGCTTTGGTACATATTTCATCGATTCATTTTAAAGATGAAGTTATGAACGCCGAAGCCCCACCAAAAAAAAAAAAAAATATCGAAAAATAAGCGTATCCCAATTTGAATATTTGATTGGGACGCTCGCGAGCTGCGAGCTCGAAGTCAACTCTCCGGTTCAATCGTCAATTTATGCGGCGTGAACGGTTATCATTTGTTGTTGCTGGCTGCTTTAAGGTAGCCGTGCAAGTTGGCCAAGAGCAGGAGGGCTACGTGACATGCGCAGGTGTTCCAGCCATCGATCCATCGATCCATTGATCCAAAATCGGAAGTCGCCCAAATACGTGGGTCTTGGTCAAGGGTGGCTTTGCCAAAAGAGGCTTTGGCTGAATTAGTAGATCAAATTAAAAAATGTTAATTTATTTTGTACATTTTCTAAATATTAAATACTTGAAATTGTGCCCTTTCTATAGAGTAATATATGATATATCCTAAAATAGACAAGAAACTAAATTAATTAAATAGATTTTTTTATTTTCCAGTAACAAGGAGGTTAAGCTAAAGAGATTAGCTTTTTTCGAAATGAAGGCCATACAAGATTTTTGATTTTATAAAATGTTTTATAAAGGGATGCATTTCCCTTTTGAAGAGAAATCTTGGCAGAAACCTTACGAAATATTTTTAGACTGCATCATTCCAATAAACAAACATTCTTGTGAGATGCCTAACAATGTCAGCTCCAAATGTTTGAAGATACATTTACTACTGAAGATGATTGCAACTGATACAAGCAGCTGACAAACCGCTGGCAACTGATCTGCTGGGTCAAGTGCGGCGCAGTCGTATACAAGGTTTATAGTCGCCTTTATCGAGCTTATCAGATGGGGGCAACACTCTGCCGACAACAACTTAATTTTCTCGCCTCAACTCGACTCGATTCGATTCGAAAATGTAGCCGGGTTTATGGGTGTGAATAAATCAACGGAGCTGTCAGAGCTCGTCTCGTCTATGGGTCAAAGGCAAGAGATCATGGCATCTGCACATCATGGCTAACGGTAATGGGCTAGAGAGTGTGATTGAGATCGGACTGAAATCGGAGTCTGAGTTGCGTTTGAGATGGATGCTCGCTTCATTTAAATTTACGAGAGGCAACCACCTCAGACATCAACTACTTAACGCAGCCATTACACGATCGATGATGAGGCCCAGTCGTTGGGGATGAGAATGGGCATGGGTATGGGTATTGGTATGGATATGGGATGGGGACTTTGGTAACTTCATTACCACACTCCAGTCCAGTCCCCCAGATTCCAGACCGCCACTCTGGCAGCTACTCAATAGTCGGGTCGGTTCGGTTCGGTTTCGTTTCATTTTTCCAACATTCGTGCACTAATGACACTTTAATAAATCATTCGAAAGGTGAGACATCGAGTGCAAGTTAAAGTCGATGATGGTCCGAAAGGGTGTTCACAAGAGAAAACTGAAAAACTGAAAAACCCCATCCAGCACCAGCACCAACAGCAACAGCAACACCAAATGAGAAATGCGGTTACCCGGCCCGTTCAGCAGAACACTGAAATAACTCCGTGGAATGATATTTCATGGATGGTGGCAGGCTTCAGGACCGAACGACCAAACGAGAGAGTTATGTAAATTTTAGGAGACCGTAGTTATGAGGAATTGAAACGTCTTGTCGATCCATTTGTAATGTGATACGGCGATGGTGAACTGTAAATGGGAGAACTACTCTTGACAAATATAAATAGCTTTCGAACTTTTTCATACACTACAAGTATTTAAAAACCAATCCAAACCAGTTGATTAGTTAACAAATATTTATACTGATACAAGAAGGCCCCTTGAGTAGAACTCATTTCATTCATTCGACTAACTTTCTGAACATCCAATGTAAGCTATTTTTAAGTATGCATACCCAAAGGGCTTAAAAATCTAAATTATGATAGCTTCTGCATAAAAACAATGCTCTGGCATATAGCTCCAAAAAGCCCAAAACAAGACAAAACAACCTGCCTCGACTTAAAGAAGATGATACCCAATTCGAATTATATACGAAATTAACATTTTCTCGTTGACATCTTATTAATACTTCACACCTTTTTCTTCGACTCCAAAATCGATTGTTATTTTATTGAAATTAGTCAACGCGCCGCACGCAGGAACCAAAAATCTCCATAGGCGAATCTCCATGACCAAAATAGTCGAGACGATATTCTTCGATAACGAGTTGAGTTTGAGATCCAGACCTAAAACCTACAAGACTGTTTAGCTGGGGAACTAGATGGGATGATATGGGGCTGGTTCCTCCGAAAAATCGGAGGGTTTATTGAATCTTTATGCGCTGCTGGTACTTTGAATTTATTTTCAGCATTTAAATATTTTTTTAGCCTGCTGCTGTATTTAGAATTTTGATTACTGGCAGTTTCGACGCCGCTTCGCTTGTTTCAATATTAATTAGTAGCTGGGTGCTGCTTATAATACATTCGTGGAGCAATATAAATAAATATTAAATTAAGGCAGTCGCCGTCTCGCTGGGAGCCACACTCAACATTATTAAAATATTAATAATGCAGGCAAACAACAAGCGTAGCCGCTTGCCGAAAATGGAAAATAAGGCAAAACGTTTATGCATAATCCTAATTCGTTGGTGTGAGGTTCTCGGGCAAATGCGACAAATTAAAAATTCACATAAAATATATTAAAAATTGATCGTAAATTTCGTGCACTCAGCAAACACGAAAACTCCCTCGCAAAACCACTAATACCCCTGTAGCCGTTATTGTTCATGGTTATTAAGCTGTATTAATTTTGTGTTTCTTGCTTTTGTGTGTTTTTTTAATCATTCCTTAATGAAGTGTAGGTTGAAAGTGTAATTGAATTTAATACTTTACTGATTCCTGTTGCAATTAATTCATCATAACTTAAGCTTTATTGGATTCCCAAATGATTACGTGAAACTTAATACTCTAAGATCATGTGTTTAATCAACAAGGAAACTTTTTGAAATTGTAGTAAACTAATTAATTTTAAAAGCCTCATGAGTTTTACTTGGAAATATTATAAAAACTATAGAAAAAATCTAATTGATAGGAACGGATTTATGTTGAAAGTTTAAGCCAGAGCTTTGGAATATATAATTACATACAAATCCGATAATGGTGGTTACACATTTTCGGTATACAAAACATTTAAGCAACATGTGGGAGTGGTCCATCCTGACCAATTTACTACAGTTTGGTTGTGGGTATGATGGGGCCTATAAATCAGCTTTCGTCCGGCTGACAAACCAAAATCATATTTAATTTATTTTGGCCAAATGATTTGGCATAAATGGTCGGCAGGGCCGCCGATGCATTATGAGGAGAACCGCTTTAAATGACCATGACTGTGAAAATTTCTGGCAATGAAAAACATTTGTCATACGCACGGCGATCGGACGAGGGGGTGGTGGTGGTGGTGGTGTAGAAGAGGTCCCGGAACCAAGGGGATCCGAGGAGCACAATCCCCCCCTGAAATTACCACGGAAAGTGCTGCATCATCGAAGGCAAAGCAACTAACTGCCTGGCTCGTTAATGTCCTCGTCCTCTTCCTCGTCCTCGTCGTTGTCGTTGTCCTTGCCTGGCTTTATCTTTCCCTACCCCCACCCTGTGTCACCATATACTGGTGTGTTTGTCTGTGTCTGTGACTAATGTGCACACCTGAGTCGTCGCAGGACGCGCACAGGTGCAGGACTTCGGACTGCGAGACAGAAGCAGCAGGCAGAAGGCAGCCCAAGGACCTGCAGGCCTGCAAGCGGAACATTAACGCCAGGCTGTCTGCTGCATCGCCTCGGGCCTGATCGATATATTCCGATTAATCAGTCGACTTTTGTCGCCTTGGTCCTGCGACTCCCAGCAGCGCCGGAGGTGTGAAGGATTTTACGATCCTTAGCTCGGTTTAGCTGGAAAAGTGCTCTCCCCGCTGGGCGGGGGGGTCTTCGATCCAGGATCACGCTGTGTGTCCTGGAATCCCGGGACCCACCTGGTGTGGGAAATTTCTGCACGTTTGCCTATTTTATTTGCATGGGAATGCACTCACATTTTCCGACTTTCCTTTTTTCCCAGGTGGTTAAACAGCTGTTTGGGTTTAATAACATTTAGTTTATTGTTTATCACAAACTGATACTTATATTCATCAGATACTTCTTGAGTCACTTTAAAATATAATTCGGAAATCTGTTTCCTTTGGAATCCTTAACTCATTACGTAAGTCGAATAAGAGATAAGTATGTGGTGTATTCTTTTTAAATTATTTTATATTTTAAAATAAATTTCGTATCCCTTCTTGGCCTTGCTAAGTTTTGAATAATTGCAAAGCGATTAAATGTTCCGAACTAGGCAAATATTTGGCCATCCCCTGGCAATTTGTTTTCATTTATTTCCGTGGACATTTCGCAATTACTCACAGACACTTCTGCTCCAGGAACGAATGGATGGATGGATAGGTGGATGGGTGGATGGAGTGAGTCGCTGGTGGGCGACTGGCGGGGATTGATATTGACTTAAACCGCCGGCTCGGTTGTCGATGGTCGCTGGTCGGTGGTCGGTTGACATTACCAGGCCCGAACACGTCGCCCCCAATGGCAAATGGCGAATGGGAAATGGCAAATGACAGATGCTGTCAGCCACAAAATGCATAAACAAATACGAATACACACTCGAGGGGTAGCGGGCGGTGCTGGGGGGGAGGGATGGTTTTTGGCCGGCGGCTTGGGCATATGCATTTTGTGCACGAGGCCGCAGCGGACGCTCATTAATTATGAAGGTATTAATATTGGACCGGAGCACACACACTCTCGCACAAAAGGACTTGCCCACACACACTCACACTCGTCCGTGTATATGTTATGCACAAACATACGTATATGGGCATAAATTTTAAGCAAACATAATTTATTACAGCACACAAACACACACACTTATGTATGTATGTAGAGGAGTGTATATGGTCGGGCTGTCGCTGCTGCCAGTGACTTTGTTTATTTGTTTGTCGGTTTTAACGCTCAAAATATTGTTTGCCCGGGCCAGGAAAAAATTAGCACACATGCACACATGCATACATGCACATCCACATCCACAAAGTTGGGGTCACCGCACCGCACCGATGGCAGTCGCCATTTTGTCCAGTTGGGTGCCATTTTGTTGGCGTCGGAAAAACTCATGGCGCGAATTCCTTTAAAGAATCACTAATACCATACTTCTCTCTTTCAGCAAAAGGAAGTATACGATTTCATTAAACACGCACTTTGTCGCTGGATTTTTTCGAGAAGATGTGAGTTTGCATAAAAATTAGTTTATGTACCTCAGGCAAATAAAAACGTTGAAGAAACCCAATATTTATTCAGCTGCCACAATTGTGCCAACGTTTCATTGCCAAACTTTGTGCCCAACCGATTGATATTGCCGTCTAGTAGTATTTTAGTAAATTTAACTAAAGACGCAGGGGTTAAATTGACATTTGCAATTACCGCCACTACCTTTTCAGCGGAATATCTATAATTTTCTCGCCTGTCGCCGCAGGGCAAGGAAAATGGCTTCCATAAGCCAGTCGGGGAAGCCACAAAAAATGGTTTAATTAAAAAAGCACTATGAAATATGAAATGAAAAATGTGATGAAAGGTTTTAGCCATCAGCGAGTCAGGCAGCCGTGAACCTTGACAATTATCTTCACACATTTGCAGGGAGGCGGGGGAGCCCAAGTATCATAGCATCGGGGTAACAGGGTATCGGGGTAACGGGGTGTCAGGGTATCGGGGTTTCGGGGGGGAATGAGGATAATCTGCTGACAGTCGCATCGAGTGAGTCCTTGTGTGTGACCTCCTTTTGTGCCACTCCGATTGGTATTGGAAGAGACAACGCCTAAGTCGGCGAGGATAACTCGCGTTCAATCACGGCCGCTGAAAAGGAAATGAAAGCAGACTTCCACATACAATAATCGAATAAGCCGCGTATTCATTGCGCGAAAATAGAGGCAAGAATAAATCCGCACATGTCCACCGGCAAGGAGCCGCGCCGAAGATACAGATACAGCGATCCAGATACAAAGACGCTACCGGGATCCAGATACAAAAATAAAAAAAAGCAGGGAGTTGCAGGCGTTTGCTGCAGCAGTTGCTGATGCATCAAAAGCCTAGCACGCGGATTTGTCCTTTCAAATGCTCTTCCAATTCAAGTGAAAAAGAAGGGGTTCTCGTTTTCGCTTTGGGTTGGGGTTGGGGTCCTGCCATTACGGCTTAGGCCCGATAGATATAATAGCCTTATAAGCAGCTCGCTCGGTGCCAATTTCATCCGCTTAGCAATCGAGAGATGAGATGAGAAGCGATGAGATGGGTGGGGAAATTCAAGGGGATGGCGCGGTTTGAGGCCGCTTTACATGATTATTATTGCCAATGAAATGGCGAGAGGAAAATCAAATTAAAATATACATTTTTAATGGCCACTGGGATGTCACTTCGGCCTGGCCTTTTGTTCTTGGCCCATAACATTTTGCCAGTCGAGTTCAGTCGAGTTCAGTTCAGTTCAGTTCAGGTCGGTTTGGTGCGGTTCGCTGGTTCAATCTGCGATATGACATAATGCGTTTGGCGTCACGTTACGTTGCGTTGCAACTGTCTACGGGGCGGACTGCTCCCATTTCCTACCCCTTACGTAATTCATTAAAAAAGTTAATTTTTACCATCCGCTCGCCGGTCCGTGGGCCCGATTGTGTGCTGATTATGGCCACAGGCCCGAAAGGATATGCCGCCTTATTGGCTTTGGCTTTGGCTGGTGGCCAGATAGTTCGCAATGATTATGCGGCCAGGACACACAACGCACTTGGGAAACATAATTTCAGCGCCAGAGATTTAAATTATGCGATAAGCCAGTGAAGTTTGTAAGGCTTTCGGTGCATCAGTGTAGTACAAATTGATAGAAACAACTGGTAATTCCAGCATACAATGAATAAGAGGCTGCTATTTTACAATAATATTCCCTAGCTTATTGTGTGTCTCCAGCAGCACCCTAATTAAAGTAAATCTTCTTGCCCCGCACCTTTGTACTACTCCCTGCATCGAATCGAATCAGTGACCCCTGGTGCACCTTTTTGCATGCCTCCGCAACTGCCTTTACACACCTTTTCCATTCTTATGGGCTACCATAAAAATATTTTAATTAAATTTCACATCTACGCCGAAGATATCCTTTTGCCGAGTGCCGAATGACTTGGACAGACCCGGGCAAACCTTCAACTGTGACCGGAACACTGGCATAAAGCGCAGTCCATTAATCATTCAAATTACCCATACATCATCATTACCCACAGCTCTCAGTGTCCCTCTGCAGTTTCCAGTTCCCAATTTACACTCCGCTCGCTTCTCTGGCCCCTTTCTGTCTGCGGAAAATCTTGGCTTCAGAAAAAAAAACCGAAAGAAAAAGAAAAATCTTCAGAAATTATTCAATGAGGGCGGTCTCAATTAGTTTTAGGCGTTTCACGGCCTCAGTAAACAGGTATACTCTGCAGAGTTGAGGGGTTCGCTGCTGCGGGGGGCAATGGGAAATTGTTCAGTTACCTGATTCGGGCATTTGGCCAAGTGGAAGTTCTTAGACAGAACGGCGTCTACGGCATTTTCCACGAACCGCACTAAGCCGCTTGAAAATGGACTCTGGCCAAGTGGAATGAATTCGTGAAATGTCCGATCAGTTGGCGCTAAATGCAGTTTACACTCGTAGACATTGTTTGATAGCTAAGAGGAATACTTAAACTGAATGGTTTCTAACCAAATTTATATACGAAATAATCGAAAATGTCGTAGCTACAAATCATGAATCAAAACTTTAAACATTTAGCTATTTAGCCGTAATAAATCGACCACATCATCCCCGACTGGCGTTTAAAAAAAAAAGTGCCTTGCAAATGAGATCCGAGTGCACCTCAAGTGCTGCACTCGCCTCATTTGGCGTAATTTCATCTGCGACATCTGAGTCCCCTGCCACCCCATTTCCATTCGCATTTCCACTCCCGTTCCCGCTTCCATTCCCATTCCCAATGCCGATCCCATTTCGCCAGCGACTGCGGTTGTCGCGCTTTCATCGCTAAAGAGCGTTAACTAACCACAGCGAATGATCAAATATCGAAAATCAATTCCGCAGGCCATTGTCACCCATAATTAAAGTCCACAGAGCCGAATGCCCGCTGAGGTGGTGGTGTCACATTCGAGTCGAAATCAGGGGGTTTCCCGGGGCAGTCAGTCGAGCGATTCGAGGTCGGTCTGTCGAGCTGGGAATTCTCTCACGAGTGCCACTCCAGGCTGTGATAAGGATATGGGATACGGGACAGACGGAGCGGAGCACACGGAACGAACAAATTGGAAAGACATTTAAATGCGTCCACCACTAAAACAAAAAACCCGAGGAGCGGCCAACCCTCTTAGGGGTCGGAGGTTCGGTCGACCGCAGCTTCCGAAACCCATTTGGGTTAGTTTTTGAGTTTTCAGTTACTCCTGCCGGTCTCGATGTCAACTGCCAGAGTTTCTCAAGCGTAACAAGAAGTAAGTTACATGACTTTCAACGGAAGTTGTGCGAATGTATCACTTCACCCCAAAAGGCAGAAGAATATATATAGATACACACATATATGTGGAGGAACCTTTGAGGGTCGGCTTACGAGTGTCTGATCTGGTCTGGTCTGGTCTGGTCCACTTCGTTGGCAACTTGATTCTTAATTATTGCATTTATTCTTCGCCGACAAATTTGCGGTAATTGAATATGCCGAGATCTGGTTCTCTGGGCCGCCGATGAAGTCAATGTGCAATTGCCATTTGGTTAGACCCAACCACCTTTGTCTCTCACGTAATTAGTGCGTTGAGTTATAGTTTATTTGGGGTTAGAACTTGTTATCCCTTCTCGGGCTGAGTTTTGGGTGATATTTATACCGGAATTGGACCGGACCACCCGGGTCTGCCTATAACCAGATTATGCATGTCAAAGCCCCAGACTTCGAAAGTGGGTTAATGAGGCCATTGAGGATCTGCTTAAAACTTACACGGATAAGTGCTAAAAGTTGAAAAACACCTCTTGGGTGTTATTGAGTTACCCCTTTATCTTATTTTTTTGGATTGTCTAAATTATTTTCCAATTAATCTGCTTTATACAGAGTTGATTTAAGTGCCATTGTCCCAGGAAACCTTAAGGTTCTTAAGGCTGTCCAGTTAAAGGTTAACATGCCAATTGCAGGAGTAAGTGTTCCTACCTAATTATTTGTTAATTAATTTACTTGGGTTTTTCGATTACCACCCTTGAGAAAATGCCTGCATTCCCCTTAGCAAGTGAAAATTTCGTTTAAATGTGTTTCAAATTTAGTTTTAAGCACGGGTTCCCCTCTCCCAAGTCCATTACGCATTCAAATTGTATCTTTTGCTTTAATTGGTTTACTTGTTTGTTATTTGTTGCAGAGTATATTTCGCCTCAGGTGCAGACACAACCACAGCCGCGCCCTTCCGCCCGTTGCATTTGTCAATATTTTGGTCCGGAACTGCAGAGCCGGAGGATTGGAGGACCGGCAAACTGGAGGACTGGTAGACTGGTGGACTGGAGGGCTGTAGGCAAACAAACATGCTTAAAATAACAAATTAGCATAGGCCGGGGGAAGCGCGGCCCTGGGACTACGGACTAAAACAACAAATATACAGCCGCAGGGTTTTATTTGGGAGGAGGGCGGATGAGATGGCCTGGAATGGGTTGCCAGCAAGCTACCAATTTGGTACACTCACTCGAGATCGGGTTCCAAGTGCTGCTGGCTGACTGGCTGGCTGGCTGGCTCAAAAGTTACATCAATCACCATCAGCACTCAACAACTCATCGACATCGAAATACCAAAATGGCGCATTGGTGTTAATGATGCCGACTTTGAAATTTTACCGACGCGCCCACAAGAGTTTCTTTTTGCAAAAGTACAAAAATACGCAAAAAGCAAATAAGGCAAGTGTCGTTTTCAAGTTTTCATCATCACCGTCATCATCATCATCACCATCGCCATCGTTCGTCATTGGAGGGTCACATTCGTCATTGGGCAAACAAATGAAGGGGACGTCGAGCTGACAGATCATTTTTTTCAGCTTGTGCTGAATGATGTGCGAACAAGTTGTAATTATTTCGCATTAAGCCACGGAGCGCAGCGAAACGAGGATATGCTGATGACACCGAGTTATTGGCCATTGGTTCTGGTATTTCCCCTCCACAATTCCTTTCAAGAAGCAAACCTCTCAAGATGTCTTCAGTATAGAAAATCGGGCAGAGAAATACAAAACGGAAGGGATTTTAGGAATTCAACTTAAGATACAAATTTTAAGTTACAATTAACCAAGTAAGCGACACAATTATTTATAATTTAAATTCCTTAGTACGAATTTCTGCAGTGTGGGAGATAAATTAAATATCTTAGTTTAAATGCTTTAATTATTTAAATTACAGGAATATGCTGATTTATAATAACTCCATTTGCAGAAAATTCCTGTATTCCATTTATATTTGAATTAATACTTATTTTGAGGATTCAAAAACTTGATATAAACAGTTTCCTGTCGCATGATGATACTAACACAAATTTATTCGGCATTTAAATCCTGTGTTTCGAACTTATTTAAAGTAAGCCAAAACCTTTGGCGTTTATTTTGTGTTGGCCATTAGGACCACGACCTAATGTAAGTGATTACGACAAATTCCACCACCCTGGGCGCAGTTATCTGGGAGAGAAATCAAACTGCTGCTGCCACATTTCGTTGCACTTAATTATGCGAAAGCCTTCGATAGCCAGCTACCAGTTGACATTGAAGTCTCGCTTTCCCACGTTAAGGCACACACACACACACCACACACAAGCAACCGCCTACCAAAGTCGTTAGCAGAAGTTGGGCGGAAAAGTCGAGCCCCCCTCTCTCGGCTCGATTTACAATGCTTCCGCGTATTTTATTTATTTTTTTTGTCACCGGAAAGGTAAATCACAAGAGCTGACCACGCAACAAGCGGAATTATTCCCTTTTCCCCATTTTCCACTCGCACCTTTTGAGGGTGAAAATGAGAGTTTGGAAAGCGCGCAAGTTTTCCGCGCGCATTAACAACCCCTGGCCATCGGGATTGGGTTTCGGGTGGCAAAGTAACCACCGCCGCGAACGTCGCGAGCCTTTAATTGCATTCGATATGCGCTTTTCGGAATTTTCCCACGATTTTCGTGTAAGATTTTCCGAAAGGTAACTAGCTCAGGTCAGTTAAGCGCAGCTCGGGTCCAGATGCGTGGATCGAAAGCTGCTGCGAGCGAATGCATGCGAGTGCACTGAGATAAATATGTAAAACTTATAATAAATTGAAGTTTAATTTATTTATTAAATTATTCGTGCAAGGTTTTTGTGCTTATAAGTACTAGCCAAAACCTAAATAAATAATAAAGGGGTATTAATCAATAAAGGTATTAATCAGATATTATATTTATTTTAATATTAAACATTCTTGCTGATTTTGTATAAAAGATATGGTTCAGACAAACATTTTCCTCTATAACCCCACAGTTATTTCTCGCAGTGTGCAGGGTGGTGGCAGCCGTTGATCATCACCATCATCATCACCATCGCTATGCACACTATCATCCCGATAATCAGCATTTATGGCCGCTGATTGTTTTCGCGACTGACCGCGACGCCTTCGAATAAAAGGGTTGCTACTCCCAGAAGATACGGCACATACGGCACGGTGGATCTGAATCTGGATCTGGATTCGGATGTGGATGGAAGACCCTCGCCGCGAAGCTTGAGATTTGTGTGACTCATAACGAGTTTCCTCTCGCCTCGCTTGGACCTTAAGTGGATATTGCATTGTCGAGGGACTCGCGGTCCTTTGTCTCAGCCAGCTGCCGCTTTGTTTGGTCTTGGACAGTCCAGTACCCTGCTCGATTAATCCTGTTTTCGGTGGCACTTCTTGTGTTACGGCAGCTTATCAAATAGACGTGCTGGAGTAGCTGATTCCTTATGTAAATTTCGTACGTTAGAGAGTTACGTTTTCCGCCGGATTAATCCAGTTCAAATCGATGCGCGAGTTTCTCATTAAAGCTGGATGGTCATGGGATGGGGATGGTTATGATCGCGGACAAACGGAATTCCAGATGAGTTTGCCAGTCTTCACGCCTAAGTGATTAGATTTCCTAACAAAGGAAGCACCTTTATTTACACAAATCTTAAATAAAAAATATATAAATCTATTTGAACTGAGTTATTACGATATTTATGGCAAATATGAATCCGGTTTCGGAATCCCCTGCTTGCTGTTTACCTACTCCAATAAGGTTGCTGAATCACATGTGCAGCGAATGAAAGGCATCGCCATACACGCCCCACCGAAATTGAGACACGTTGCAGTGCCAATTTAGCGGTTTATTTATTATTTATTTATTTCACTGCCAGACAATCCCCCCATTGTTTGCATCTGGCGCATGCCAAGGAACCCTGTCCGCAGTCCCAAAACAATGAGCCCAAAATTTCGATCAGAACAATACAACAACCATAAGCACAATAATGCAAAAATACCCAAGATATCTTCCGCATTGATGAGTCTAGATTCGATACAGTTTATTATTTAGTAACTTCATGCAACAAAATTTTAAGAGATTTCAAGATTCCAAATTCCATACGACTGCCAGAGGAGACTTGCATTCAGCAACTTGAATTTTTCATACTCTTAAAGGATAAGGCCAGGATGCGTTCGTGCAGGATCATGTAGGAGAAGAACTGCAGGACGCTGAGGAACAGATACTCGTTCTTGGGCACATCGAACTGGCGGTCGTGGATGATGGTGGCCGTGTACATGACCATGCAGATGGCCACCAGGGCGAATACGTTCCGAACAGCATAGTATATGCCCTGGTAGTCGATAAACAGGACATTGATGAAGAATATGATCATCATAATGTTGGCGATGACCACCAAGCAGCTGAGCAGCAGATCGCCGGGCACAATGAACATGGGAAAGTAGGCGCCCCAGAATATGGAGACCAACATCAGGGCCACCACCACAATGCCGGCGTAGAAGTTGACGAGTCTGTTCTCATTGTGCCTCTGCTCCATGGCTATGTATATAGTGGAGCTCTCCACGATCGCACCGATGATGATGTAGTTGAAGGGCACCTTGCGTCCAAACTTGGTCCAGGACAGAGTGGCGACTGCAAAGAAGGTGCACAGCAGCCACCAGCCGTAGCGCTCCTCCGATCGGTTGTGGCTCAGCAGCTGGGTGGAGCCAATGATGAGCCACTGCGTCAGTGCGATGGCGGCTAGGATCACACTTAGTCCGTATATCTTGGCCGCATGGCTGATGCTCTCATCCGGCGGCTCGCCGTAGACCTCCGGATCGCCGAACCGAAAACTGGCTCTCGAAACACTGAGCATTGGACTATGATAGAGTTATGAAATTCAATGGACTTTGTTTCTCGGAAATCGGAAATTTTAAAGGTACTGAGGTACTGAGGTATCTCGATTGATTTGAAAAACGTATTTTGTAGTGCCCGCATACTGTCGTAAACATTTTAATTAACCACATTTACAATGGAATAGTGGACAGGCCTGCTAAATGCAAGTTGAAGGCTCCAAGAATCTCCGATTCAATGGCAATAGAAAACACGCATATGCAGATGAACAGGGCGAATGAGGTGAGGTAGATCAGAGTGGCGCAGATGGGTTCGAGGCCAATCGGGGAGTATTGCAATCGTCCGTGGATGAACTGGGTTTGCAGGGGGATGACCGTCATCACCAGGACGCTCAGGACGGCAGAGAAGCTCGCAAAGAAGTACCGGATGGAGGCCAGCGACAAAAAGATGAGCGGAAGGAGCGCTGCCAGGCAGAGGGTCACGATCACGGCGGTGACGAGGCCATTGGGTAGAAACGATTTCCGGCACCTGGCGCCACAGACCATCAGTCCGACCACCACCAGCACCATGATGGCCAAGTAGAGCACCAAGTCGGGTATGTCGTAGATGCACATAAAGCATGCGGCGCTCAGTGTGAAGAATGCCACAACTCCGCCGACCACTATCCAGGGGATCAGTCTTCGGATGCGCCGGATGGGCAGACAGATAAGGACTGCCAGGAGGACGAGGGCGAAGATCAGCCAGACGTACGGCGGAATCGGCAGGATGTTGACAACACTAATGTTCAGCGATGAGATCACCAGCAGAGTAATGGCCGATACGAAACACAATATTCCGGCTTCTATGTAAACAGTACGGATGAACACTAGCAACTCCTCGCCGGTTTCCTCTTCCGTGTTCATCAGCTCACTCGAACAACAAGACATCGAGCCGGAATTTTAAGAGAGTGAAATTTCAAAAATTGATGTATTTCTACATTTTGCTAAGATTGTTTACTACTTGCATGTGTTGAGGTAGACCAAATTTAGGTTGCCCACTCATTATATTATGAATATTCAATATATAACTTGATAATTTAATTGAAGCCAACAACATGCAGTCGTTTTTATTTAAGACAGACCCTAATACTTTTCTGCTTATATTTCTGCACACATTACATATTTTTGGACTAATCGTCTTTGGTGCGATTATGGTAGTAGACAAACATGAGCATGCAGAAGAGCAGGAAAACAAAGTGCAGGTAAATGCCATTGGCGCAATCCGCAGTCTCCCCAAAAGGCACCTGCTGCAGCCTTCCACAAATGTAGCGAGCCGCGAAGGGAGCCATGAACGCGATCAGGACGACGAAGACGATGCCAAGGGCCAGGAGGTACCGCAAGTCCTTGATGACGAAGTAGAGTATGAGCAACACGAGCATGGTGACGGTGAGCAGCAGGAAAATGCAGCAGGTACATATGACGTTGGGTAGCAGAACCTCCGGACTTTTGGCCCCGTACAAGTGCAGCAGGCCCAGCAGGGCGCCGGCCACCAAAATGGCCACCAAGAGCTTCCAGACGTGCACTCGATGCATATAATACGATCCGAACAGGGTGATGAAGAACAGGGATCCCAGCACCAAGGCCCAACAGAGCAGGGTCAATGCCGGGGTCTGCCGGAAGCAGCTGAGCACCGTGAGGATGAGGAAGGACAATATGAGCCACACGTACGGCGGCACAGGAATGTCCTCGTAGACTTTCACGTTGAGTGCGGATAGTATGATCCACGGAACGGAGGAGAGCAAACCCAGCACTACGGAGGATAAGTACACCCGGAAAATGAAGGCCCGCAACTCGCGCTCGTTGATGACCAAGACCTCCGGTCCCTCCGCAGGACCTGGTTCGCCACCATCTCTTCCCCTCCTTTCATGACGACTCCAGCGCCAATTGGGATTATTCATGTGTAGATCAAGGACTTCGAATCAATATACTGCAATTTTGACAAAATAAGCTGGGATACAAATTTACAGCGTTTGAAAACTTTGCTTAGTGAAGTAAATGAATATCTTTTCTTATATTGAGTTAACAGACTTTTTGCCTTACAATGAGTCAGTATTTGTATTTTCTGTACCCCCAAGGCTATACATGCCGCCATGTGATTAGACTGGATGACAGTATCCTTTGGTCCACAGCTCCATGGTGACACAGTTTCGATCGCATGATGACAGCGATTTCGCTCAATCGAAGTCATTTTCAAGTGAGATTTTCGGGCCTTCCGTTGTTCGCCTGATGGCCTCCTTCCGCTCCTCGACCAGGATGAAGTAGCACACGCAGAAGAAGAAGATCATGGAGTGCAGGTACAAGGTCAGGGCGCAGACCATGAGGTGCTCCTTGGGAACCACCTCCACGGTGTCCAGGCGGACGTGGTTGAACTGCGCCTGGATGGGTATCGCTATGATCACCATCACGAACAAAATGCTAGCGAAGGCATCGAGTACGAACACATTTCCGGTGCAGATCTGGACGATTCCCACGATGAACAAGCACAACAGCAGGGCCATCATCAGCAGCGTGGAACAGACGCCACCGGGCAGGAACTCCTGCGGACACATGGCGCCCGCGAAGTTGAGAAACAGGATGATCAGGGCCACGCCGATCATCACGCCCAGGATGACGAACTTGGTCAAGTCGTCGAGGAGATAGGTGCCGAACAAGGTGGTACACACCACCACCACAGCAGCCAGAAACCACTTGGAGATCCAGTAGTGGGATAGCCTTGGGATGCAGTGCATGCATACTATCACCACAAAGACAATGCTGGCCAGGACGTAGCTGGGAAACGGAAGGTGCGTGTGCAGATGGGTATTGGTCAGCACGAGCAGCAGCCACGCGCCCACCGTGACTCCGATGAAGATCAGTCCGATGTTGTAGATGCTGCGGATGAACTGCGTCACCGGGTCCAGTTGCATGATCGTCGGCCGCACGCTGTCCTGGTGGTAGATGTTGTCCATCCCGGTGAAATCCCTATGGGATGAGTGTTGAGACTACGACTGGTCTGCACCCTGACACTTACCTCCCGGCAAAGCTGCTCACCTGCCACATCTTCCATTTACATGTTGGTATCTTTCTCATCTAAGCGTTCCTTTTCTTTTTATTTAACAAAGTATTATTTTTAAATATCTGCTGTATACAAAATTGTACTGATACTCTTGCTGAGATATATATTAACATTATGGCTACAAGAATGATCCTTTATTTAGCCAAAGGCAGTAGATTCAGCTAGCTTCTTAGACGCACTACATGGCCATCATTTCGATCAAGGAACTCCAGTAGTAAGGACTCCAAATCCCTGAGATTCTCACCACTTGGGCGCCCAGATGACGAAGTAGAAGGCCGCGAAGAACAACAGAAAGTGCAGATACACGTTGACGGCGCAAATCACAAATTCGTATTCGGGCAGCTGGAATCGCCTGGAATGAACCACCTGAGCGTGATAAACGGATGCGGGTATGAGCAAAGTGGCCAATAACGAGAAGTACACCAACTGGTAGATCCAATTGTCCGTGAAAATAAACACGGTCATCACAAAGATGGAGGCCATCACGAAGATGACGAGCAGCAGAAACATAGTCTTCTCTCCGGGCAGGATGATCTTGGGTAGCCATGCGCCAGCGCAATAGCAGATCGCAGTCATGGCAGACGCCACCAGGAGAGCTAAACAGACGCGGACAATATTCCGCTCCAGAAGCAGCAGATTCACGCCCAATCCTGCCAGACTCACAAACAGCCCGGCCAGGATGAAACTGAACCAATAGAACTTCCGCAACTTGCCCGACAGACAGAAGACAAAGAGAACCATGAGGGAAACCATGGCGCAAATGAAGCCTGCCATTATGAGATCCGTGTGCGGAGGAATGACCGTGGACAGGATTATGGCGGGGATCGCAGTGTTGATCGCGAACAAGCCGGCCATCATGTAGCACCTCCGCACAAAGATCACTCTCGCCGAGGCGCCACCTCCGTTCTCCTGTCCACCGGAGCCTTCGCCAGATCCTTCCACGACCGAACGCGGTGGCCTCAATCTACGTAGTTGGGGTATCGAAGGATACTCGTACCGAACCAAAGGTCCAGGAGCCTGCTCCTGCTGCTGCGGCGAGGGAAAGTTGAGCAGCTGGAGGGCAGGGGGCCAGAGGAGCCAGTCGTGTCTTAAACTGTCACCTAACATTCTCTGTGGGAGCACTTGGAGGGCAGCAACTCAAAAATTTTGACAAAATATTTACGGCACACCACGCAAAGTATTAAAATACGAAAACAATACATATGATGCAAATTTTAAGAATTGGAAATATTTACGTGCACTGTATACATTACAATCGCCCTAAGATTAAGATTCACGCAAGAGATAATAATGATGACTTACCCAATGCGATGGCAAGCACAATATTTTACATTTTCCAAGTCTAAGCAGTATTATTCCCTTCGATCGGGGCGGAAAACTCAGCGAGGCATGTGGAATTCCGAAGGGGAGGAGTACAAAGCCGGAAAGGAAAATGCTAAGTAGCTGCGATCAAAGCTAACAAAACAGCCACAAAGGATGCTTACTCCTTTCCCCTCTCTGCATTGTTTGTTGTTGTTTGGCTGATCGCTCGAGTGACACGCAAAGCAAAGGATACAAGGATACAAGGATGCAAGGATGCAAGGATACAGGGATACACAGCAGTAGAAAGGCGATCCCGAGATGTGTTTACTGCCGCATCTGCGGCCTCGATCACGATCACTTTCACAGACGGTTGATGCTTGATGCTGGATGGTTGGACGGCATTGTTCCGGGTATGACTCAATCTCAATCAGCTGGCTCCGCTTATCCTTGATACCCGCTAAAGACATGCAAATGCCAGGGCAGCAGACGAGCGGGGAGAATGTCAGTTATCTGGCAGCTGCACTCAATGCAATAGATACGCTTGCAGTCGAAGGAGCATAACCCTTGAGTTGCCAATCAAGTCGTTAACTCGCCTGCTCCTCGTGATTGGATTATTGAGTTGGTAAGAGCTGAAAACCATTCAGGCAGTTACTAGTTAATATTTTCATTTATTTATTTGCACATAAACACATTTAACTTTAAGGTTTGCAGCCTAAACAGCAACTAATTTGGAGAAACTTACATATATGCCTTGTTTATTGATTTTTCCCTTGCAGTTTTTGGCCTTGGGCCAGATACATATGTGTGCACTATTCACTATTCTACAATGGCCCCTTCAGTTGAGGTCAATGTACCATGGTATAACTTTTTCGGCTTATATTTTTCCACCCACAGACTGACTACTGGGTGACTGACAACGACGAGAGGTCGGTTGGGAGGAAAGTGAAAGCGCTGGCAAGTGCTTGACAACAACGACATGCGAGCGTATGCAGTGGACCAGGCCGGGACCAAAAACCATCACAATCACCATCCCCATCACCATCACCATCCTAACCCCACCTCAGACAGCCACGGACAAACTAACGGCGTTTCCCCCGTCGACTTTTCCCGGCCCTAACTTCATTTGGGATTTTGCATGCGAACACGAAATGCTCGGGAGCCGCAAAAAGCACAAGCCAAAAAGCTTACAGAAGCGTAACGAACGAGAACCGCCCGGAGATTCGGAGGAGGAAAAGGCAGGGCAGTGCTGGTGGGGTGGGGGAGCGGACACCGCTTCATCCGTGGGTCAGTGGAGAAGACAGGTTGTCTCGTTCTACGTGCTCGGGGCACGATTTATAATATTCTATTAGTTCCACGACCCGAGCTCGAGCTCGAGCTACAGCTCAAACCCGATCCCGAGTTTGGGCCCAGCCCCGGCTGCCGCTGACTGACTGTTGTGTGTGGCAGCGCAGTTAGCGCAGATAATACATCCGTTTCCGGTTAAGCCCATATTTTTGTGTCATTTAGTTGGTGGGGCGACGGGGGGTTGGGGGAACAGAGGTCGGGGCAGTGCGGCAAGTGCCGAGACCGCTTGTGTGGGAGTGGAACAGACAGCAACAGCCACAGATGCTGGCTACACTGAGCGAATATGAGCCACTTTCGATGATAGAAATCGGGGTACAAAAGTAGTCAAAATCACCACAATGATTATTGTTTGGAATACGTAAGAAGGTAATGTCTTTGAAAACTTGTAAATATAATGACGACTACTTTTAAGACTGCAGCATATTTTTTCCAGCGCACACGCAGACTTTCAAATGCCGCTGACATGCCAGCTAACGAGGGGTGCAACGTGGGATGGGGTGGGGTGTAGCATGGAGCACGGAGAATGGTGGAGTGGGCAGGAGCTGGGGCAGGGGCAGGGGCAGGGGCATGTGCATGGACACGGACACGGGCTGAAACTGGAACTGAATCTGAATCTGAATCTGAAAATGGAAATGGGGCTGGGCGCATCAAGTGATGCGACAAGTGCAGCAGACGCTGGAGCGGAATCGTCAACGCTTCCGCATATTTCTCATTTCCACAATTAAACATTGTGAGTGGAGCGTTATGGCGAATGCTCCAAGGGTTGCATAAGTTCTGGGGGGCAGGAGGGCTTAGGAGGTTCTGGGTATTCAGGGGAGGTTCTGGGCATTTAAGGGGTGCCGGCACTGAGGTCGGCTGGAGACCGCTTCTTAGATAAATCAAAGGCGAAGCAATTAATAATGCATTTTTGGAGCGGGAGCACATATGTGGGGGATTGGTAAATCTGCCGCATTTGCTGCATTTGCTCCAAAACGGAAGCTCAAATGGAGCTTGCACCTCGCAAAGTCGGGTAATTATGTTCCAGCAGCCCCTTCCTGAACTCCGCCTCCGCCTCCCTCCATTTTCGAAACGGAAGTTCTGCATGACTTTCCCTGCACGGCACCCGTAACCCCACTATCTTATCGGGAAATCCAGAGGCCAGCACCCAGCACCCAGGCAGTGGGAAATGAATGGTGGTTGCCTGTCCAGCGTTGCATTATATTAATGAGTTATTGTATAACACCTTCTGATTCGACGGCTGCTGTTTCGGGGTCTTCCTAGTTCGTCACCCAAAATGTATACACGTTGAGCAAACAAACAATGTTGTGTCAACAAGGCTGGAAAGCTGTTTAAACACACACCCACCCGCCAGAAAGTGAAAAGGTTTTTAAAAATGAAAATGTAATCAAAATTCTAGAAGGCATGGAATTGTTTTCTTTCGATGAGCTGCCACCTGCCATGCATTTAAAATAATATTCCATATGCAACTCATTTTTTCCATACACAAAGTTATTCTTTGAACTTAAGTTATTAACTATAATATACAAGTAATATATATAAGTTGTTTAAGTTGTGTTGAAAGTTATGGTGCTCTACTTAGTAACGAATTTCGACTCATTTCCAGCGCAACGGAGAAATGAACTTGGCATAAAAGCACCGCCCAACACGGCGTTACTAATTACATTTGTGCTAATGTTAATTTGTTACAATTTCCGGAATTTCGCTAATTTATTTTCCAACATTTTTATTAGTGGCATAAATTTACTCTGCGTTCTAGAAGCATTCCATTCCACATTGGGGTGGCCGCTGTGGAGGAACTTCCTCTTCAATTGTTGAATATATCAAACCAGTGGAGGAAATACATTAGCATATTTTATATGTAGAACAGGGGAAATGCAATTTACCAGTTCAAATAAACTATGCTGGCCAGGTAATGACATTTAACCTCGACAGTTCTTCTCATTTGCCAGCGTAACACTCCAGTTTCCAGTTTCTGATCGATTACTATCACTTTTCTTGGATACCCACAACTGACCCACTGAAGGCCCACACAAAACTGCTGGCCAGACGATCGATAGTCATATTGCCATATATCGTTGAATGCCTTTTGTTCGGGTGAATAATACTTTTCGTGGGTGTTTGAATTTATGAACAGTTTATGGGCTGTGGGCTATGGGCGAATTTTGCACTCGTCCAACCGGAACGCCGAGTCGAACGAACGGACATGCCGTGAATTTTGATTGATTTTCAAGATATTCATATTTATTTATTTAATACTTTTCATTCGCCTTTGGCTACATATTTTAATGCTTTTTATGGCTTGGCAGAATGTTGAAATAAACACGTTGTATTGCCGCTGTTAATGGCCGCATAAATTGTTGTCAGATATTAGTAATAAATATATATGTTTTCCATATGTGTGTCACCGTTTGTTTATTTATCATAACAAATTTGTCGATATTTGCCTCGCACGTGCCAGCAATTTTGAGGCCCCAGTCCCGAAGTCCCTCTAATGTATTAGCAATGCATTAGTATCCATTAATCGAAACTACAAGAAATCTTTCGCCCGCAGGCCAGAAAGGTTAAAAGCCCGCCTACTGCTGGCATTTTGCCATCATGGAAACGCGCAAGGAAGCCACACTACTGGTGCCCCATGGACGACCACATCCTTGCCTCGTCCTCGCAGCACCAGGAACATCAATCGATGGGCACGGGTCGGTTGTAGGGGGTGTACTAGGTGGTGTACTAGGGGGTGTACTAGGGGGTGTAGCAGGGCACTTTATGGAATCTAAATTGTTTGCTTTTAGCTGCGTGGTTTCCTCACACGTGACTGGGGAAATTGATTGCAGCAGACTCATTAAGTGTTTTAATGTGGCTGAGTTAATGCATTAAAAGCACTGCCAAACAGTCGAATATGTTGAACATGTTACTTGTTCGAACCTAATCAAAAGTTTTAACCATTCGACCAAATCTTTTCATTTGATGTTTGATATTTCCATTAAATGATACAAGTCCTGCTTGCTTGTGCTTAACTTTATGTCACTTTTCATTTGCCTACTATCCAAATGCATCTGGGTAAGAACGCCGAATTTGGTCGCACCTCCGGATCCTCCCACTGCCAACGGATGGCCGACACCCCTGGCTCTGAATCAGTAGTCATTGATAGGCGACTGGCTGCCATGGTTCATTAGAACCCATTAAGGTAAACCAAACAAAGAGCCGACCGGCTGAGCCGAGAGAAGCCGCCCGTATTCAGTGCCATCTACTCATAAAATTTCGCAGCTGAGCGCCAAAAGCCGAAAACAAAATCCAAGTTGAACGAAGCGTACAAAATCATTTCCTACTAAAATCAACGAAACGGACATGCCGCAGAGGTGGAGTCGCCGTCGCCCATGTCGGTGGATTGTTCGAGTGGACGGGCGGAGGTGTTGTGGCATGGTATGGGCTATGGGCTATGGGATCTGGATGGTCAGTGGTGGGGGTTGGGCCACTCCATACTCCATCTCGGACACCGGCTCGACTCAAAATGCGTGACTGCGACTAATGACCCGCACGTGTTCCGACTGGCAGCGGTGCGAGTTCTACGAGCTCTACGATGACTATGCGTCGCGCTGAACGGCGAGAATTGATTACGATCGCTGGACGCATATTAATTGTGGCAGCCAGCCAAGGCAGCCAAGGCAGCCTGGCTGAGGCAGCGTAAAGGATACCCGAAAAGGACACTGCGCACTGGATACTCCGCGGTGGAGCCGCGCTGCGCATATGATTAACAACTTAATGGATTCTCGGATGGGGATACTTTACTCTCTCGCCCATCCAGCGATCCAGGGAGTTCGTGTTGCTGCAGGTAAACAGCGCATTTGTCGATCGTCGCCAGCCACACACCGAGATCTGTATTTCACGGGCAATCCCTGGGGAATCGGTAACGGGATGACCCAAAATTTGTCACGCCCTCGAAGTTGGGGACCTCCATGCCCACACCTCCCCAACAATCTCCACTATGAGTGATGAGCCATCGAGTTGTGCCAGTCCAGCCGACGTGTTGGCGATCTTATCCAATAGTTTGGTGAGCTGCCACGCACCTGGGCAGAGGTGATCAAAAATGGTAATGAGTGCTAATTAAATAATTTATTATCGCCGAGCGCGGACGGTGTCAGGCATCAGTAATAAGTGGAATGATAAGGGGTTATAATAAATTTATATTTTATGATGCGTTACTACCGACTTTCTAAGTAACCAGCTCTCTCTCTCTTTATAATTCGTTGCTAAATTGGGAATATTTTAGCAGAAAGTAAGTAGATACGGTAACCGTATTTGGCGCAGTGCAGATGTAATCAGTAAATACTCGAGCGTCTATCAATCAGTGGGATCTTGATAAGCCAAAACAAGCGCCAGCTTACAATCCTACCTCAGCGATTTCAATTGAAACTGTAACAGAAGCCCAAACTAGAAACCACCTCACCTTACCAGCCAACAGCCAGTCCACATGACAAACTATAAACGCAATTACCTAGACAAACGGACGCGGGGCAACAAAGGCGTCTACATGACGCAAAGGCAAAAGGAGCAAAGAGCCACTACCAAGTTACTCGGGTTACAATGAAATTTGTCTGCGGCGAGTAAACATTGCCACCGCACGTTGGCCCAAGTTGCCAGTTGCAAGTTGCATGTTGCATGTTGCCAGTTGGCAGTTGCGCAGGCGTGCAGAAAATGGAGTTTCTGTTTCGGTTTCGGTAGCCAAGGGATCCTGCCAGCGAAGCGACAGGAAGCCCCAAGAAAAGAGGGCGAACATCATGATGAGGAATGTGCTGGCCGCACGTCTTTTGCTAATAACCATCATAAATTTTGCAGCGGCAACAAATTGAAATTAAACGAACAGACACCGCGCAGCGAAATCTTGCCGAGGAGAATCGGCAGATTCTGCAGATTCTGCGGATTCTGCAGCCGCAGAATGCAATCAGAGAAGAGACCGAAAGTTCGTGAGTTTCGGTTGTGTGTGGGGTGTATGAAAAGAAGTGTAACTACTTTGTTGTTGTCATGTAGTTAGCACTTGAAGATTTATCCGCGTGAATTAATTGCGATCTTGTTGCGCAGATTCGCCTGCAGATTTGCTGCAGATTTGCCTGTAGATTCGCCACATGTGGCGTCGGTGGAGCCCTTATCAAAATTTAAACGGTAGCCCAGCTGGTGGTGTCTCTGTGGTATTCTCGAAATCAGTGCACTGGTAGCCCAATATCCAGTAAGTAACTTGGAAACCCCAAGCGGTAGCTACTTGTTGGCCATACAGAGACCCATGACAATTATGGGGGGCCATAAATCGACGACTGCAACTCCCGGCGAGATCAAGCGATCCCCAGAACCCAAAATCACCTTCGATATTATTCACCGGCATTGTCGGCCATTGGCTCATAAATCACCCGTTTCCATTTCAATTCGCCACATTTCTCCCCGCGATCTGTGCCCCGTTTTCGCAGTCCTCTGATGTGTCACAAGCCATTGAACTGACGCGACAACATTATTAGGCGAGATCAGCGATGGACGGCGATCGTCGATCGACACTTGGTGACATTATGGATTATGGATTATGGCGCTCGCGTGCTGCTTATGTATGCCAGTCGAATAATTTCGAAAAAATATTATCACGCTACGTGGCAAACGATCGGCAGTCGGCGATCCAGGCCGATCCTCCGATGATCGTTCATCAGCATGCAGCGCATCGTCATCTCCATCATCCTCGTTATTGGCAGTGCACCGGGAGGAATTCAGAGGATCTCATGCTTGCCATATTAAAATATGTTATAAAATATTATTATATTACTATTAGATACATGTACCAATAACTTGCATACTATAGCACATTTACTTCATTGCAAAGTAAAAAACTTGTTGTCTAAAACTCGTTTTCCAGTGCGTTGGGACGGCGAAAAGTTGGTGCCACTTCAGCTTGGGCTGCTGATCAATCAGCGCCTTAAAAAGCGAACTGCAGTCGTACCCTTCCATACCAGTTTCTTATTACCAACTTGGCCCCGGCCGCCTCACATTTGGCAAATACATTTTCGCGCATTTTGCGACGTTTACAAATTGCCGCCATTAATTAGGCAAAAAACGCACGCACCGCCAACGCTTCGAGGGCTCCTAAAAAACGCCTCGCGTAGGCGAGATAACAAAAAACACTGATATATATAGATATATATATATATATGAAAGCTAAACCCCTGAGCAGTGCTACCAGACAACCGATCTGGAGGTCTGAGGAGGAGCTGTAGCTGGAGCTGGAGCCGTCGATGTGGGACTCACATAATAATCAGCGGGTGGACAGCAACCAGGATTGCTTTTGGCATGCGTTCGAAATTAATTACCCCCCAACATTCTCGCTCTTGGTGTGCACATGTGCTTCTTTCATTATTATTTCATTTTTTTTTTCTTTTTTTTTGCTGCTACCTGGTTGCTAATTAAGTTGTTTACGTTGCCAAGTTATTGAACCGCATTTTGGCCTATTGGGATGAAAGGGGTTTGGCGGGGCCTCCGATTTGGGACAGGGCCATCGGCTTGCTTCCACATACGTGGTGGAATGCAGTCCAGAAGGGAACGCTGGAGTGCATAACTTGCGGCTCTAGTTCGCAATAAAATATAAAATGGAAATAAGAAATTACTTTTTATAATATAGCATGAAGCAGCGCATAGATCTACACATTATTAATACATATTCTAACTTGAATAAACCTAGAAGTATTAAGTAGTCAATAGAACAGATACTTATAGACTTAAGATCATGTTGTACTCATAAATTTCTGTATTATTTTACTGAAATATTTTTTTATCAGGCTTTAATAAATAACCCCTATTTTATTAGTCTTACTCTGTTTCTTCAAATAACATATTTAAATATACAAATTGTGCTGACAAGTCTTAACTCTTTATTTGCTTTCAATCGCATATCTTCTGAGATGCAATGTGGCGATGTAGCTAATCAACATGTCTCAGCCTAATAGATGTGGTTTTACCTACCCATATTAGTGAAAACTGCCCTTCAAAAAGAGCTCTATGCCATATTTCCCATCTTTCCAGCTCGATTCCGCCCCACGTAACTTGCGCATTTCACTCGCTTGACTAAGTTGTCAACCTGTCTGCCAAGCCAACTGCCAGGTTGTTGCATTTTTCAGTTCGGAACGAGTATCGCGTGCCCAGTTGGAGTCACTCCCTGGCCACTGGACCATGTCAGCCATCGTCGAGAAATTAAGATGCACTTTGGCTGTCATCGGTGTGTTTGTTGTGGTCACCAGCCGTTGTCGTCATTTGTTTCAGCCACTTTGAGCGGGAGGGGGAACTTCAAAATCGAATCTAATACCGAAACAGACATCACATAATTGGTCTCTCTAAATAAATCAGCCTGCCTTCCCATTCGGGAAATTGGTTTTCCGAGCGAGGCACTTGATTTGTTTTCGGGTTTTTCGGGGCTGTGGATTCTTTTCTACTCTCGTTATCTCGCCGCTTGTCTCTGAGGTGATTTAAGTGGTTTTTCCTCAGATCCCTAACCAATTTGATGTCTCAATTTCAGCGTCGACAGAGTCGGAATGATTACCAATGTTTTCGGATTCGGAATGGTTCTTCGCCGACGAAGCTGAGGCGGCGCTTTCGTTTTGATTCGAATGTAAATTTGGTAACCTCGGAATTGGGTTTCTATTAAGTGCGGCCCCGTGTTGTTCCTGTTCCATTCAGATGGGATAAGATAATCTGTTTTTAAAAGCTTGTAAAATGTGCGCCCGTCTGAGGTCTGAGGCCAATCGGCTGGTCTGGTGCGCCACTTAAAGCGGCAAACATCAACAATGGCGAGGCGACAACATTACGGCATGCCATTCAGCTCGTTATCAATAAGCACATTAATTTGATTAATAACCACCTGCAAATCATTTCCACACTCACACAAAAGACCCCACGATTGACAAGAAAAAGAATATATACTCGCGTATATATACTTGCCGAAATCTCGCACCCCACTAAGTAGCGAAAATGTCAGCAACAAATGCTGATGATGCCGCGTTGCAGAGCTGCCGAGATGAGAAGTGCCATTACAGCAGAAGCCACATCAATTTGCGCATCGACTTGCCAACCCTTTTCCACATAAATCGCTATCTTTATGGAATTTTTATGGCCAATCTCCTTGCAGGCATCCCAGGCACAACCGCAGCCCCACCCACCCACGGCTAATACATCGCATCCTGCGTCCTGAATGCTGTGCCCTCCACTCCCACTCCCATCTCCATTCCCATCTCCATCTCCATCCCCAATCCGATACCGAAACCCCATCACAGAATCCGGGTGGAAAAAAGGTGCACGCGACACTTGCGCATCATCATTATGTGGGATGTGGCTCCGACGGGCGAAAAGGTGAGGGTTCTGCTGGAGTTTGGAGGTTTCTGGGGTTTCTGGGGTTTCTGGGGGTCCGGGTTAAGTGGCGGGGTTGCCAAATAAAATTTCCTGCCCCAATCTTCGGCGATTCTGATGCTGCGCCTGCTGCTGGCAGTGCAATTTGTTTTGATAACACAAAAACCAATCCGCAAAGCACCGGGATTCCATCGCTTCGGGTTGGGGAGATACGTAGATAGTTGGTGGATGGAGGACGGAAAATTCCCAGCCATTTAATCGGTTCGCGTTCTGCAAAGCGCAAAGGAAAATTACTAAGAAATCTTTAAGCAGACTTTTGGTATTATGACTTCTAAACAAAACAAAGTTACGTTGTTGTATATGAAACTATTGCATATACACATCTATCGTGCAATGAATTGAAAAATTTATGATAATTTGCGTAGGTTTTGCCAAAAATACATTCAGATTGAAATCGATGCAGGGCACCTGACACACAAAGGACGAAAGGACCGTTTCCCGAAAGTGCGTGGGTTAAAGTGTCAGTTTTCCAACGGTTTATGTGCCAGTTGTTCAGTGGCACACACGCGTACTGCCCCGCACTTTGGAAAACTGTCAAAACAAATATGAGTCGCAACATGTCACTGGGATGTCAAAGGTCTTAGCCCCCCGCCACACGCTAATTGGTTAATGTAAACAAGTAGCTAGCCGATCGAATGGGAAAGAAGCAGGAATGTTTCAAATTTCAAGTGTTGACGCGCCGCAGAAACAACAACCATGGAAAAGCAAACAGACGACAGGCGGCGACGCCGCTGACGATGACGACAACACACTGAACAAATACTTCAATTAATAAACAGACACGCGTCCATCGATAAATAAGTATGTATGCTCGCACAATATGTTACTTACAACCTTACTTACACATCCCGAACATCAGTCGACGACCCCGGGAATCCGAGCCCAAGGGTCTCATCTCTGCCACGTCTTCCAGCTCGGACTGCGGTGGTGTAACCAAACACCAAATACGAAATACCAAACATCGCACCCCAAGCCCCACTCCACCGCAAAAAACAGCCTGATAAAAGCCTGCCAAGAGCCAGAGACAAGGACTCAGGACATGTCGGCTGACGTGCACTCCTCGAAGGACCTTCAAGGGTGTCCGAGCCGTGTAATGTTGGATTATGGCTGCACATATTCTCATAGCATGCATACCTTATAAGTGACACCTGTAAATATAACAATTATAAATTGCTTACAATTTTAAGAGCAACTCAATATCTTGTAGTACTCATAATATGATGTATCATAATAGAGAACTTATTTATGACTAATTTGTTTTGAAACAAATGAACAGCATACAAATGTTAAGGCTTTTCTGAGCAACACCGTTTAGAAATAAACATTTTAAAAATAATCACACTGAATTTAAATTGATTGATTATGGTAGTCACTTATTTTGATGCGTCCAATTTGAAATTGATTAATTAGTATTCATTTAATTTGATTCGTCCAGTTACTCAGTTCCTTTTAGTTAAGCAAATTGGTCAACACCCTCTTTATGAGAAGCAAATAAACTCCCTTCGCCACTATGTGATAAGCTCATTATATGGTCTTAAGTATACTATTCTCAACCGATTTCTAGTCGAACTCTTAACTCTGACAATTTGAAAGCAAACCGAGTTCCATTCACAGTTTCGGGCTGTCAGCTAACAACTTCTTTAAGCAGAATTTATGGGACGACCAACTGGAAATGCAGGAACAAAAAGAGTTGGCAACCTGTCTGCGGCTTAGGATTTCACACAAATGTTTGCGCTGTCTTAGGCATAATTTGGCAATCATTAACCAACAGTTAAATTTAAATATTTAACTATTTATAAGTGGGGCATTAAAAGAAAAACGTTACAGAAAGTTCTGCCAGTTGGGTCTAGTGGATCCAGATCATTCATAAAACGCTACCACTCGAGAAATACGCATTGGATTCGGAATATGTTAATGGTCCGAAAGTCGTAGCTAATATCGCACGGACTCGATGCTCTCAATGCAGATAAGTCCGGGAACTGGCGACGATCTGTGACTGGTCGCAAATTATTAGCGTAAAGTGTTGATTTTGCATAAATTTTTGATTGGATTGTATGGGATTTGATTTGCAAAGCACGTCTCTGAATCTCTTGGATCTGACTTGGGGCCATGTATTATGTTAATTGGAGTTTATCGACTAATTTGTCCGCCTTTTTCGGAGCTCTGAGTTTTTTATTTTGCGCGTGGGTAGATGTTGAACCATTTTACCAAGTAGCCCGTAGTTTGATTTGTTTGATTCGTCGTCGGTGACTTGTGGCGGCATCGAATAACTTTATTTTCAGACTCCATGGTGGCGTTTTTATATACCTGCCGGACAGCTTGATTTAATATGTGAGTGAGTATTCGGCGTAAAAACAGACTACAATCCCCGCTTTGGCTGCGCTCTTAAAGCGAGATTATCTCGGCTGCGAAACTTGTAAGCGTAAGCTTCTTTTTGGCCAGACTCTGGCATCGGAAATTCCGACCCTATCGTACTTTCTTCTGCGAAATTTATTCTTTTCTCCGCCATACCTTTCCTGGCGATTGCAAATACATTAACACTTTTTTATGGTTCCGGCCGGACTGCAAACTCCGAGCTCCGAGCTCCAGGCTCCGGGCTCCAAGCTCCGAACTCCGGACACCGGCGTCACTGCCTGGCGGGTGGCAAGCGGCTACGGGTTTTCGCATCATTTGTTGCTCCGCCCGCTGGATGGGGCAACTTCCCCATCCATATGTTGATGCTACATTAGAGCAGCCAGCTCTCATATTTTGTAGTTCTTTTTTTGTGCACTTGGTTCTGCGGCATAAGCTTGCGCATCATTGATTTCAATTTGAAGCTCGAGTTGTCGTCTTGGCAGGACCAGAATCTGGCAGGACCCCCAACTATCCGCATTAAATGTTGTGTGCTGCGTCGACTGCTGCCCACCTCCTTGCCACCACCCGCTCCATCCACCAGATGTCCGTAGTCGTGTCCGTGCGTTATCTGTTTCCGCAACATGATGCCGCAAAGTGTGAGGCGATGGGGCAGCGACAACGTTGTCGTTCTGCTGATAATGATTATTGAAGTTGCCGGCGCCCACACACGCGGATATTTTATGTGTATCTATATATATATATATTTATGATGTATGCGATTTGGTCCAGCTGAAAAATTTCAACGCATAAAAATATCTTGGACCTGCCACCCCCTGCACCATCCTCCTACATCCTACCACCTCCACCGCCACTTCTCCCCGCCATGTTGCTGTCGTCGACACTGTGAGCAAGATGGACTTCCGGTTTCCTGTTTCCGTCTGTCGAAGTTCTTTACTTTTTTCAATGCTTCAGCACACACTCACCACACACACACACACACACACACATACACACTAATGCACAGCATCACCCTGTCATATGTACAACAATTTTTATATCGCTTTTGCTCTTCTTCATCGTTGTGGGCGGCGGGGATGTCTGGGCGTGGCAATGGTTGTGGCACATCCTTGCATCGACATCTGATTTCGCCCAGTTGGGTGAGAGTCCTGTGAAAGTTAAACGCAGCATTCCTAATAAATCGATTACAGCTAAATCTGGACTTATGGTCCATTTTTGCGTTTTGGATCATAACTCAAGCGACTCAGCTGGTATTTTGGAGCATTTCAGAGGATCTAAAATGGGAATAATACGCATAATCACCACTCATGCTCACCGACAGCTGATGGCAGCCTTGAAATTCACAAGTAGGCAAACGCAACCCTTCGGATGGCCAAACACCGGGCAAAACCAATGACAATTCGTCTCAAGCATCATTAGGGCCCTTCCATGACCATGACTTTCAAAAAAGGCAGAGAATGCAACGCAGACAACATGACGCTGCTCAACCGCATGGGAGATTCCGCGCCGAAACACCTGCAACTTGCTGCAGTGCAACTGCAACATCCTCAACATTCACTAGTCTCATGCTGTGCAGCGAATCTGCAGTCCAGCCGCTTTCCAGGCACTTTAAACGGGGCGTCTAGCTGTCTGGCGAGGTTCTGGCACCTATTCCCGTCCAGATCGCGCTGGGAGTTGGCCTTGGTGCGAGGACACGCTGCGAACTGTCCGGGAAGTGCAACCCGCGGAGGACGTCCTGGCCAAATGGTCCACCCGGCGGATTTGCCAGACTCTCAGGCGTCCTGAAATCAGGTAAAACATTAACAGGTTGCAAATAACATCTACTTAGTTTAGATTTCATAGTAGCAAACTATTTCTAAATCTTTAAATGTATCAACAAACGTGTAGGTTTGAATACATAAACATAAAAGTGAAATGTTCTTACTTAAAGGTTCATCCTAACGACATGTTTCCCATTTCCCTGCATATCACCCAATGCTGACTAATAGATCATGTTCGAGGTACAAATAGAAATCCAAATCGAGTTGAAAGCATTCACATGCTGTAAAGTAGACCGCCCTTTTCATTTGGCTTATCAATTAATGGTCACTAATAGATCATAATAGAATGCCATAAAATCAGCATAGAAAAGATACTTTTAGCTACTTTAAGATGTAGGTAGTCCAGCAGTCTTTGTGTGTGGCAAGCTTTCAAGTCGAACTCATTGTCTCCGGTATGCGGCTTTGTGGCATTTAAGATTTTGTAGCTTTTTTATTCTTTCTAAATATAGGGGCCAGCGATAGGCAAATTTTAATGAGGCAATGGCTACTAGGTTATCAATGATGATTCGGGTCTATTTAATTTGAATTATATTCTTATTAGACTTTGATGACCCTTGGAATATTGGTAAACCGGACTGAACATCCACCACTGAAGCGAAAAATATATGTTGAACGATATTTTTTATTGATTTTTTACGAGCACACTGGATTCCAGACGCAAAGAAAAAAAGTATTATGGCTGGACCTCGTAGATTTGCATAATTTCCGAATTTCGGGACGGGGTCACCAGCGGGACGAGGGTCGGTGCCAAGCGATTTGTTCGATCCGCGGGAATGTGCCCAATGTGATCGTAAAACAGAAAACAGAAACATTTAGGAGACATGAGTGGGGATCTTTGTTCGATGCGATGCGATGTCTCGAAAAAGTCGTAAAGCCATATCAAAAAGTCACAACAGAGCTGCTCTCGAAGCCCATTTCGCACCTGCGATAGGTGCTATGGATCTATGGGCTTCAAACTTTTTACGACCCTCGATCAGTTGGATGGATCTCGAAAACATAAAACCAATGAACCGCCATATTCTGAGAGCCTCTGCCCCCCAAAATAATCGGTGACTTATGTGACATTATTGATCGTTAAGGCCGCCGCTACATTTGAGATGCGAACGGAGGGACAGGGACCTGTCATTTAGCGTAATTTTGTAATTTGATTTCCAAATGGCTTTCGACTACTACTTAGAATCGTATCAGAGCGGCGAGATCCGTGCCGGTGGTCCTCCCTCTCACTCTTCTGGTCTGCGATTTTCTAATTTTCAATAAGATATGGCTTTTTATGGCAATCTGTTGAGTTGGACGAAGTTAAGTTGAGCTTTTATGTCGCCAGCGCTTTTACGATCGACTTTTATGAGGTGCGATGACTTAGAGATTGCCTTGAACTCGATTTTAGTATAGGTCTCTTTGGTGTGGGTCTTATAACGGTACTAGTCTTAGCCTCGTACATGTATAAATATGAGATGTTGTTAAAATAAAAACAAAACTAGAAAGTTTGTTTCCTCTCGAGCTGATTTCACTGCTCAAGCTAAGTTGCCATTACAAAAGGGATATAGAATCGTTAGTGATGAATATTTTAAATAAAAATTGTTAGAAGAAACCCAAACACGAATGCGAGTATTTGAACAGCCTCCATGAGCCCATTTGACAATATTATTATTTACATTGAAGTAAATCCCTGAAGAGCCAAACATGGCCGAAAATAAATTTGGTGCTGAATGCAGCTGCTCGGTTCCAAACGCAACGGGGATCCTAGGCGAACCTACAAGTAAATTTTATTGCATCGAGAGCTAGTGGACATTTCTCCCATTGTTCCCACATATTGCTGGGGGGAAATTGTTGGGAAATGTTAAGTAGGCTGGACCGTGGACAAAATCGAAAATCGAGAATCGAAAATCCAAATCCAATGATTTCATTCTTGACTTTTGGCTGCAGGGATGTGGGCTAACTTTTTGACATGGGTTTTATGGTTCGTGGCGATCTTGATCTCCTGCCCCTGCCCCTGACACAGTCCCTTCCTCCTCCTCAAGAGTGCGTAAAATGTGTGAAGAAACTGGAAACTGGAATAAAAATCGAACACACATATTATTTATGATGTTCATCAGGAGTTTACGACGGCTCAATGCTCATTCAGAGCCGCCGAGGCAAAGGAGAAGAGCTGCGAAGAGAAATACCTGACCGGGCCATAAAAATTATAAAAGTAACGTATGCATCTGCCCCCGACCACTTTGCACCTCCAAGGCAACCACCTCATGCTGTGCAGAGGGTTCTCCGAGCTCAGAGCTCAGATTCGAGCTCCGAAGTCTGGTATCTGGTGTGTCTGGTCGGCACAGACTTCATGACGTCCCCGCTTAATGTCCGTCGTTGTAACGAAAGTAAATTTTTCATAACTCGCCGATGAGCCGATCGATAAATATTTCCAGACTGCAGCAGGTAGGTAGAGGTAGTTGAGTTCGGCTTGGTTTGGTAGGTAGCTGCTCGTCTTCCTCTGGCGAGGGCCAGGTTATTTACTCTTTTCTGTTCCATATCCATATCTCGGCCCAGACAAACTGGCAGCGGCATCATTAGCAACTGTATGCGTGTGCGTCCCGTCTGTCTCCTCAATGACAGAGAACAGGCATCCAGGGAACCAGATGCGGGCCCCGCTTTTATTTGCTTTTGGATATTGGGTACTGGGTACTGGTTACTGGTTACTGGGCAGTGGGTACTGGGTAGTGGGTCTTCCCTGGCCGGGGAGACGACGGACTTGGAGCCGGTCGTAAATGACTAATCGAATTGGTAGCCAAATGGCTAACTGGAGAAATAACCAATTACCTCAGGATCTTGGAGCTCGATTCAATCAATGTAATTTATTGCTGCTGTTAAATCAAGTTACACAAATATATCAATCTTTAGTTATACTCAAAATCTTTTAAAAATAATTTGTTTTTATTTATAAGAAATGTATTATGTATTATCAGTGAAAAGAAAACACTTACCCTCTATATATTTTATATGTTATTTTTGTGCAGAGTTTCTCACCATTCGCACTAAAAACCAAAACACTTGTCCTTCCCATTTGGACTATTCAAATCGTCCTTCACCTTCCGTTCACACTCTTCAAGTGTCCTGTGCCATTAGTATTTGCTTAAGGTCAGAGGGCTTGTCGAATGCAAATAGATCATAAAACTCAAAAATATTTGGTTGCCGTGCCAAAAAAAAAGGTGTCAAGTGTTCGGTGAAATGCGTGGTAAAGGTCGCAAAGGTGGCTACCACGTATAAATAAACACGACTCTCTATGTAAATATGTGCTGACTAGCAGTTGAATAAATACGTGGAAAGAGGAACGCACAACTTTATTGCCAGCAATTCTGGACTCTAAAGAGGTATTTTTTGACTGCGCTTGCCAAGTGATTACTTCTTGCCTAAATGTATCTTAAAGTAACAGCAGTGTTTATGACATAACATAGCATATGTATGAGTAAGGTAAGTAAGTAACGAGTTCCCACCCATGGCCTTTTGGGTATAGCATTACTAGCCAATTAGAGTCGACAGGTGGCTTATGTTGGATTTGGACTCTTCAAATATGCACAAATCGCGTTAATTGGCATCGCCGAATTTCGTGGAGTAGCCCAGCCGACAAAAGGATAATATTCTTGCGGCGGTTGGCTAATTAGGCGCACACGCCACACTCACATTCACATCCACATCCACATTCAGTTTGTCTGACAAGCGGCTTGCGTGCCACATTTCTGGTCGCTTGATATAAATGGCGCAAATGTTGCGAAGCCAATCAATCGCTTGTTGTCATGGTTAGCACCTACCCCCCTTTGCATAGAGCCCCCTCAGCGCTTCTTAGCCAACTCATGGGTACCAACTTATGGCCCGTTGCCAAGGTGCAAACCAATTAAACGGATTTGAGCTGCGATACGCAAATGCGACCGCTTCTCGACTTTTTATTGGCAAGTAGACACAAATACGACATGGTGGGCGGTGGGGAGATTCCACAAGATAAAATAAATATCCTTTAAAATGTAATGATCAAGGGGAGGAATCAACGTGTATCTGATGTCGCAAGATGGTTATTTAATTGGACTTTCATATTACTTACAATTTACACGCCAATTACAACAGCTTAAGTAGATGGATTTGCGTAATTATTTGATACATGTATGCAAATTACTGCCTTTATTAATCACTCTATATAAGCGCAATAAAACCTCTATGAATATCTCAGCTTTTTAGGAACAACTGTGTGTGCCCTCGAATACAAATTTCAAGTTTCCAGACGAAGACCTCAATCAGCTCAGCTCGAGTGCCGCGGTCCACTTGAAATTATGCCAAGAGATGTTCGAGTGGGCACAGCCGCCAATAACCACGCACAACACTCATCCAGATCCCGTCCCGATTCCACTCCCCAGACCAGGCAGAAACAACATCCGTACCCAGTCCGTACCCAAGCCCAAGCCGCAAACAACCCTTGAGGTCCAAGAGCTGGCACTAACATACAACGCATCTTAGGGGTTGCGGGGGATTGGGATTGTGATTGGGATTGGGATTGGTCCTGCTCTCAATCAAAGCTGCTGCGCCGATCCTTCTACTTCGCTAAACGTTTCGGACTCGCCTGTATGTGAATCTGAATCCGAATCCGAGTCCGATTCTGATTCTGATTGCGAATCACAACCTGGATGGATCTGTCAGTCAGTTGCGGCCGGATTCGAAATTGCCACCAATTAAGCATTCCAGTTTGTGAGAGAACACAAACTCGAGGCCATCTGCATTGTTGGCATAATTATAGGCTTAACGCATATTATTGACAAGTGAATTAGAAAGAAATATTCATTGTTTGCTTGAATTGTTTGTAAAGGGCAGTGAATCGGAAAGTTTTAGGGACTGCCCCGAAACCGTAAAACGTGTGGAACTATTTTGAATTAGAAAAAGGACTAAACGGTTGCCTTGGAAATTACATCATTAATGTAGTACCATAAGTAACAATACCTAGATTGAATGAAAAAATGGAATAAAATACTCCACTTTATACCTACTGTTCCCTTAATTTTGAGTGCCATTAAAATGCTGATCCTTGTCCAGCTAAGCCGCTGATCGTTTAGCGAACTAAACCTGTCACTCAGCCACTCCCACAGCCGCCAAGAAAACAACTTTAAAACAACATAGTGACAACAGACGCCAACGCACACGGCCAGCCAATTAATATTCATACGAATTTCGTTACGCTTTGGCCACAAGCAGGAGCAAAACTACACAGTCACCATCAGAAGTTGTATCGCTCTCCCTCGAGCACTCGAAAATATTCAAATTGTGGAAATCCAAGAACGAAATGGGAAAAAACGCAGAGCACAAAGCACTCACCTCGACCACTCGGTGCACATAGCACACAGCACATAGTAAGTAACCACACAGTCTTCGGAGGGGTTCGCAAGTACTGAACTGGAGTGGAAAAAGCTGACATGGGCGGCGTTTCCCGGGGGGTGGTTCAAGTAGGATCGCGAGGGGAGTAAAATGTTATAACAAACGTATCGAATCGAGTATGTTGGGCATGTCAGTGCGACCAAGCCGAGATTCCCAAGCCCGAATGCCCAAAATGTGAGTACTTGATGTGTCCGATGGGGGAAAAGTGTTAATTCGTCATGATGACGTCACGGCTGGGAAAATTGATTACCCAAGCGAGCATAGCGTATCCTCGAACATCCTTCGCTCCGCTTTGGTGTATCCTAGCCACCCCGAAAGAGATACACTCGAATTGGTTTTGGGAATATGGGCTGGCTGGCCGATGTCACCGCCTCTCCGAAATGCCACATAAATTGCCGCGTATGAATAAACATTTTGACAGATTTTTGTTTGGTTTTCGGCTCTAAATTTAATAGTTTGCCGAATTTCATGTTGCTATTTAGAAATGTAAATTTTATACTGAATCTACCTTCATGCTGCTTTGTGGGGACGATCACTGATCACTGGGAGACATAAATGGCACTTTAAGCATATGTATAGGTCTGGTTTCTGATTTTTTACGGGTCATTTGGGCACTCGACGAAACGACCAATAAAATTTGATTCGTGAAAACTTGTTAATGTTTCGATGATTAATGAATCCCCCCATAAAATGGATTGTTTTTCATAACAATATATATTAAAATGAATAAGTATCGGTTCTAAAATTCAGAAATCTCTACTCACTTATTTAATGAGCATGGACTCACTTGAAGAAGCCCCTCGCCTTCGCCCTTTGATGGCTTTCAAACCTTTTCCCACACTATGTTTTCTTGTTTCCTCAAACAAATACATCTCTCGTATATTATCACGATTTTCACATTTCATATCAGTTGAAAGTAAACAATTTATGCGCCCACACTGACGTCTGGCTGGCTGATTGTGCCGTCCCAACATAATCTACATCAGCGCAGAGTCCGCAGCCCCGGGCACCAAATTATCATCTCGCCCACATGGGAACGACACCTGAGTCCGCATTTAGGGGACCCCTGGCTGAAATCGGGGGATAATAAGTAAGGGTTCTGCCTTGCCGGTTTATAATGCCACCGACCTCCGCAGCACTCCCCCATACGCTCAGACATTCGCTGAGTTTTTTGTTATGCTAATTGGCATTTACACAGATCCAAACGCGAACCAACTCCATTCTCCACCATCCTCAACCATCATCCATGCCCATCCTAGTCCTAGTGCCATCCTGCTGGCGGAGTCCATCACCTATCCGGGCAGAACTCACCTCGCAGACGGACGGACTTTAAAACGCTTAACCAAACAACAGCGAATAGTTTCACTTTTCACTTTTTCCATGCGAAAAAGCGAAGGAAGCCCCAGCTTCAATTGTAAGTGAGAAGTGAATGTTGCCATTTTGTTGGATTGCAGCGAATGGGTTCTATGAAGTTGGCTGCTGTGCACTGGGAGAAATGTATAGGTGGATATATATCTGAAAATTGCAAAGATATTTTGTGCCTCTTTATTTTGTAAGCAATATATTAAGATAAATTAAAAGCAATGGGTTGATAATACGATTTATCTGAAGTTCAGTCACCTCTAAATTGAACTCATAAAAAACTTTCCCTCCCAGTTAAGTGCCACTTGTTGCAAACCGCAGACGGGGTTTTTTTCGTGCAGTGCATGGCAGTTGGGCCACGTTTGTGTTGGCTGTTAAACTCAGTGCTATTAAAGGCTAAGGCCGACTTTTTGTCAGCCATTATGGTGCACACCTTTTGTGCTTCCCGTGTTGTTGTTGCTCTCGCTGCTGCCTCAGTTGGCAGTAGGAGTAGTAGTAGTTTTCCAGGGAAACCCTCACACACACACTCATACACACAGGCACAGATAGTGATACGAATACAGATGCAGACACAGATACAGATACAGTTGCTGGCTCACTCGCATATCGCATTCATGAAATGTATAGGATAATAAATCTTTACCTAGACCCAGGACGAGGGACATATTTTACGCCGATGCTCCGCAGGTAGCTCCGAGTTTTTGCCACCTTTGCACACAGGATGTAACAGGCAGCGGCTGCTGCGTAGGAGTATTTCAGAGCTGGGAGGGTTGGTCCTGTCCCGAAGTCCTGAAATCCTGGAGGAAGGGGGTTGGTACTGGCCCTATTCTGGGAACTATGAATCCTCGCATTTTTACGTACCATTTTACAATTTCGATTCTTATCTCCACCTCTCCTCTGATCCCTGTGTGTTTTTTGCGGTATTCGCTTTGGGAGACAAAGGACGCACAGTGCATGGGTAATCATTGCTTGCGGACTACTGTGCACTCGATCCTGCTCCGAATCCAAGGATCCTGCGTTTGCGGTTCGTTTGATTTGGCGATCTCTTATCGATCTCCTATCTCCCATAGTTGCATCGTCAGCGGCGATAAGATTAGCTTGGCGTACTGCAGGCAGACTGCCTGTCGCTTTCCATTGAAATCTGCGGCTTGAATGCGGCCAGGGGGATTTCCATTTCCATTTCATTTGCGGGGAGGTCTGTTTTGGGTCAGAGGCGTTCAGACATGAGGGCGCAGCGAGGGAGATAAGCCTAATCGCGGCGAAAGTCAGGCTTATATATGAAATACAGATCCTGATTGGCCAGCAACTAAAAGAGTTCCAAGCGAAACCTATATTAAATATGTTTATTTTATTATCGGTTGATCTTCCATTGACCAAACATATCCTATCAAGTCTTATTGGCCGAGGTCAGTAGAACTTTTCTCTTAACAGACCTACCACAAGTTAACTGTTCTGGGCGCATTTTCACTTTCCATCAAATCAAATCAAATGGAAACTTTTCCGATGGTCGTTTGGGCTAAGCCATTGAGACAGATTGCAACAGCTAATGTGCCCCGACTCCCAGTGGATTTATGAGCATTAGGTTTCCAGCAACGGAGCCCTGGCATTTTCGAAATTTTCATAAAAACTCGTTTGGCGACGTTTTCGCCGTCCGACTGATCCGTCGATTGAAAAACGCCACAGTGAAATAAATAAGCGCGTTGATTTTTAAGTGTTGTGCATAATTTTAAATACAAATTTTTTCGACTCTTTTGCCTCTATTTTGGTTGTGAATGCTCTCGGCGTTCGTAGTTTTGTAGTTTTGTGTTAAAAGCAGCCGGTGACAGGCGTTTATTTTCTGTTTTAAATTAAAGCTCTGCCAGTTGACTCTGTCGAGTTGACAGGCGGGTTTTCGAGCTGTTTGGTTTCTGTTTTCGGATTGCGAATGGGTTTTGATCTGCCGGCTATGGCGCTGCGAAACCGTTAACACCCATAATAAGTACCGCTATGTACCCTAATTATGTGAAGACGATGGCAGCCAAAAGTTGACCCACCGGCAGCAGCAGCAGCAGCCAGCTTTAATGGCCCCATCTTATGCATAATAACTTCGAACCTTTTTAGAGAAATCACTGGAGAGTGCCTCGGCGAACAGCGAACAGCCGTTTCTCGATTTTCGTTTCTCGATTCCAGATCCAGATACAGATTGAGATTCGATGCGGCGGGATTTTTCGTGGCAATATTTCTAGTTGATTTGTGAAATGCATTCAGCGACGCGTGACTTTACTCTGAACTTGACTGAAGAACTTTTTCCTCTCGCATTTTGTTTTCTTTTTCATTTTGGTATTTTTTTTTTTTTCATTATTTGACTTCTTTTTATGTTTGGGTGGCGGCGAGGGCGGAAATTATTTAATGGCGCGTACATGGGCGACATCGCCGGGCGGAAATCACGCACAGCAGCTGGAGTCTGTCGTTTTCGGGGAGGCTGCGTGAAATTTTTATTTAATTTTATGCGTTCGCTTTGAAGACTTTTATTAGCCCCAAACCAATACGGCCGCCGCTTGCAGAAATGCCAATTTTTGGCCTGGCAAATTATTTGTCACGCATATTTTTCAAATTTATACGTTTTTCCAGCCGCAACGAGAGGGCGAAGGATGCGGTTGAGTGGTGGATATGTGGCACAATATAAATTAAATATTTGAAATTTCTCACACATTTATTTGGTTGATTGGCTGGTAAATGGCTTGAAAAATCTGAATTAAATTAGGCTATTGCGGAAATAGTTTTAGTTCACATAAAAGTATTTGTTAAAAATATGGAGTAACCCCAAATATTAATTGTACGTCTCTAATACGTTCCAATTTACATTATTTTTATAAACTAGGAACTATACGCTTGACTAATTTTGTTAAGCATTTGAAACATGTTGCCTTGAAGACCGATTTAATTGCTTTGACATTTATCCAAGCATCCAAGCTTCTTGGCGCCCAAGTTGCAACAATACATGTTCACCTTATTTTCTCAGATCTCAGATCACAGGTGAACTATTCTGCAATCTGCTTGGCAAACACGGCCGGCAACTCGATTCACCTGCAATCAGGCATCTCACACTCATTACCGGCAGCCGAAGGCGGTGTCACCTGGAGGACATCGAGTGGGGCGCATCTGAATGCAATGCAATGCGATGTGGCATGGGCAAATGCCAGGCAGACAACGCTGCGTATGAGCAATGCGATGTGTGGAGACATTTGTGTAATTGTGGCAATGTCAATGCTGGATACGTGCCACTTGAAAATTAGTTGCAAATTACCTACTTAAGTTTGTTTGGCTTCGCAGAAGGACATGTGCAATCTACAATTGTCAGTTGGGCAGTTGGTTGCGTGACAACCACGCCCACTTTGGGGGACTCAAGTTCGTCTTAGGCAGTTATGCAGTGGCACTTGTGCAAGTTGGACACTTGCAGTTGGCCAGCAACCTGTTATCACACAATCAACAAGTGCAATTAGCAGCCCTGGTTCGGCACAATGAAGCGTGTGACAGAGCAAACAAATTGCCCAGCGACAAACAAATAAACAAACACACAAGCCAGCGAGCAAACACAATTGCACATGCAACTGCAACTGCAACGGCAACAGCAACTGAAGCTGAAGCTGCAGCGAATGCAATTGTGTGGCATATAGCGTCTTCGGGCTAACCGTCTTTGTACGCTGTCATCGATAAAGTTATGAAAGGGTCTGTCATTGGCGCTACCAGCAATCCAGCATTGTCCTGGCCATCCAGCCAGCTACTCCGCCACTATGCATGCAACTTGTGGCCAAGACAGCTCGGTTGCGAAACACTTGTGCGGCTGTGCGGGACAGGCCCTTTGAAATGGCAATTATCGGGCCAGAAATGAGCATATGTCGGGTGGCAAGTATGGCAAGTAAACGTGACCCAAATGAGTTACGTGTTGCAAATTAGAGTGGATAGGTCAAAACCCTAGCAAAGACGCCTAACAAGTATCCATGGCTTTTACTATGTTTTAAGTTTTGTTATTTATTCATTTCTATATTTGTGACTTATTCTCGCTTATCTACCAACTTAAGTTATTTTCCCATAGAAAGTTACTTTTTCGAAGCAACTTCCGTGAAATAGATATGCATTGTACCTTCCACCCCACCTGGCCATATCGATGATTACCTGGCCCGTGAAAGGGCATCTTCAAAAACGCATTAGCAACTTCACACCCAGAGCCGCGCAGACCCTTTGCTGGCTTATTTAAATGCAACTCCAATTTATTGTCAACGCGCGGGCATTTCATTCATTCATGGGCATTGTCCTGCTCCGAACCGAGCTGGCCCTCATCCCTCCTCCTCGCCGGGGTAATCCTTTGGCCCTCGGGCGACTCCTTGCCACATTAGCCGCCTCTCCTCGCATCGCATTGCGTATCTCTTGGAACGTCTCGACCTAACGACTTCCGTTTGGGCTTTGCGCACGCGTGAATCGCCTGGAGTGCTCCGCTTTGGATTTGGGATCTGGAATCGAGTTGGGGTCCCAGTGCGGTTCGCACTCCATTTCGTTTTTGCCTCTTTGCGCCCACCGCTTTTAATGATAATCTCCTGAGTTATGTGTTTTTAAATATAATTTCGTTGTTGGCGTGCAGACGACGTGGCCATAACTCACATAGCGCCAAGACCAAGTCACGAACTGTCAGAAACCGAAGCTCGCAGTGAAACCGAGCCTGGGACCCAGGAGCAGATATTTTGGAAGCCGGCGGAAGGAAGGCAAAGGTACTGGCGTCCAACAATTTGATCTAAATGCTTACATGCGTTACATGTTTGCACTCCCACGGCTGCTCATTAATTGCCGTATAAAATAATGACTTCAATGCACTGAGATTAAGCTCACTGAACGAAATTGCCATTAAACTATGAATTAGTTAAATAAATAGTATATAAATTAACAGAATGTTAAATAGCCATAAGGAAACAAATAATCCTTGATGCCTTCAATGGCAAAAAGTTTCGCAGAATGAAACAAATGTTAAATAAATCTTACAAAGTTGTTTAAAGATTAAAATGAATGATGAGCTTAAGGAAATGTTACTTTGAACTTGTGGCCTGCACTTCCGCATTCATGGGAACACTTTTGGTTTAATTATTCCATTGCTTAATTTGACCCCGTTTAGTTTATTCCAATTGCCATAATCTGCGCACTAATCCGATTACCGCATGTATTTCTCACCCCGCTATTCTCGCCGTGTAAGAAATGTTTTTGGACCGGTGAGTTGCGTGTTCCACACGCATTTGCAAGGGGAGCGTTTAACTTTTTACAACTTTCGCACTGTGTGCCATGGCTTGGCACCCAATTTATCAACCGAGAGCATTTGTCGTCGCACTTTTTCTCGAGATGCGAGTCGTGAGTGCGTGGGAACCCGGCCAGTTGAGCGCTGGACTCTGGGCCTCATCCCAGCATCCCATCATCCCATCTACCCATCTTTGCATTTTGGCTGGGAATGCGAGTTCGTGGGCATTTAGCATTGATTGGGAGCCGGCACCAGTCTAGCGCTATTAATGCGAATTACTGTCCAAAACAGGCAGCTGCCGTTGTAATCCTGAAGCCAGGCTCAAGTCATCGGCGAAAGGGGTTCCCGTTCCCGGTGGGCAGATGGGTGGAAACCGTGGGATGGAAATGCTATTGGTACCAGGGCATTGGTACTACCACCCTCCCCCGAAGGTCGCCTGCTGGGCTGCCCGTGCTCGAATCGAATGAAATCAAATCAAACATAAATTAAAATCCACTTTGAGCCTATTAAAGTGGGCCAGCTCTCCCACAGACCGCGTCCGTGTCCTGCATCCCGTCCTGATCCTCATCCAGCCATCCTGCATCCCGTCGCCCTTCCTGTCACTGTCAGTCTCCTAGTTTTAATTGACACGCAAGTCAACGTCCAGCCGTCGGCGACATGTCAATCAAAAACTGCACAACTACATCCCTCCCATTTGTCACCCCCCAAAAAAAAGCGAGTCCGCCTCATTAGAGGGCTGCGGTTTGTTGACAACACCACGCTCCTCGGCAGCTGCCGCCTTTGCCCGATTTCCTTTTTATTGCTAAATCTCCCTTTTTTATGCTATTACCCTACTGCTTAGCCAGCCCACATTTTCGGGCCCTTTATTGGTTCGCTCAGCGGCAAGCAACTAGTCAGCAAACTAATTTAGCCTGAGTGGATTGCACCAAGTGGATCAAGTGAGGCGAGCCAATGATTAAGTGGCAACTAGTTGTGACTTGAATGGGCATTAATCCACTGGCAGGGGGGAGTGCAAAGTGAGCAAACAAAATATGCACTTAATTTATCTCAGCTTAAAGCCATCTTAAATGAATTGCCATATTAAATTGGCAATACAAATGCCACTCGCCACTCGACTCGATTAAGACAGCTCCCAAAAATAGTAGCAAATTCCAAAGTCCGTAAATCTACACATGTTCTATCGCACAGATCGCACCACTCTTGGCCAGAAATCATTGTCAAAGAGGCAATTCATTGGGTCTATAATTAATGCCTGGGCTCGGAACAGATACAGATACATACATATACAGATACATCCCAGCTTAGTTCGAGTTCCATTTGGGTGGAAAGAAAGTTGGAACTATTTGGGATGCTCCACACGGAGGGGATATGATAAATTTGGCGTTTAAAATGCTATAAAATGACAACGAAATCGGGGGGATTCGAAATGCAGGTACGATGCCCCGTCGGGTTTCCTCATAAACAAATCAACCGAAGCTCTCCGCAGGTTCCATTGTTTTCATCAGTCCACCAAAAACGGTATTTTGGCGCACGCTAAATTATAAGTCTTAATTTGTTATGCTTTTTGTCAGGTCTCGTTTGGTGTTTTAAATATATTTTCTTGTCATCGCAACGCTCGGATTTTGTTAGTTTTCGGTCAGCTGCTTTGTTTCTTGATACATTTGTATTCTGGTTTCCCATTATTGATAGGCCAAGATGTGTGAAAACAGTTATCTTGATTTGTGGACTTGTTTACCACACAGTTGGGCTATGGCCTGTGAACTCCGGAATTTGAACGATCACTGCTCTTTACTAGGTTAATATCGATTAATGGTACTTGGGGTGGAGCTACGAGGATGATTTGTTTATGACGTTTGGCCTGGCAGACAACCAAGTAAACCAGTTTAGCATGACATGACATCATACTTGTATGCTTGAATTTATATATTGACTCCGACTTCCGATGAGAATTCAGGTCACAGACAGATAGTTTCTATATGCACGGTGTACTCGTATATGTTTAAATTAAATTATATGCCCCTGCAATTAAGTTCACTTGCAGCCCAGCCCAAGTCTATTAAATTATATACTCGTGCGGATCTTATATGCCACATATACTCGTATGTATATGGTGTACAATTTCGCCATATAAAATGCAGTGGCTTGGCCCGGCCTTTGAGGCTAGTCGGGCCAACAAACATAAGCAAATTAATTAAAGTTGCCACTTCAGTTGAATTTTCCAGGTGAGTGATGCGGAACAAATAATCAATCAATCAGCGCACACACATTCCGGCAAAAAGCTGCACGCCCTATCTAGACGGCACAGACGTCGGCTTTCATTGGTCACTGGTCGCTGCGACGCTTGATCAATCCAGCAGTCCGTCAGTCTGACAGTCTGTCATTCAGTCACTCAGTCTCTCAGTCAGTCAGTCAGTCATTCATTGGGGCTGACATTGCTGTTCAAATGACGTCGCTTTGCCGGACATGGCGAAATGTTCGAAATAAGTATGAGACGGTGTGCGTATGTAAATGCTGCCCGCCCCATTCCCATTTTGCCCCTCTTAATGCAACATAAGCTACAACCGAATTGCCATTGCACAGTGGTGCGAGTGCGGTGTTTACTGATTCACATATTGTCTTAAAAAATAAAACATCTTGAATGAAATTGATGCCTTAATTATGGTAGCCCATGGCACAGTGTAACGAATTATATATCCCACTATTTTAACTTGCTTATTAAAAAATGAGATTCTATATTAAATGTAGTGTCCGAACTTTACCATTTATGAAAATGAACAGAATGAAATGAATTTATTTTCCCAAGTGAATCACTTTCCGACCACTGTGCATGGGTCAGCCTGATTGCAGTGCTGCAGCGCCCGACTTCGTCGCATTTATCGGCAGCTTTTGCACTCATGTGTCTGTGATTCTGGTCCTGCTGCCGAGTCCGAGTTTCGGAGTCCGGTCAGGTCGTAGTCGCCATTTGGGGATAGGTTCTCCGCCCCCGATTTTTCCATGTCCATACCCCCTCCCCCCGCAAACCCCGGAGAGCGTGTGTGCGTTTGAACTTTTCCAATTTGCAAGCGAAAAATTGAAAATGCGACGACGACGAATGTGATGAGCGGTGATGGATCGGGGAGGTACAGTAGATACGGGGTATACGGGAGTATGCGAGGGACAACGTCAAGTAAATAAATCCATACGGTTCATAAAAAGAGTTGTGTACCATATATAAAAACAATCTGTAGCTGCTTTGCGGCTCAACAAACTGCCGGACATTCGAAACGAAAGCCACTGAAAATGTTGTTAAGCGTTTGTGTCTGGGCGCGGTTGATTAAAAATATATACACAAAAGTGCACAACCACATACATATAAACAAACATATATATGCGTATATATGTAAATATATAAAACATTACACACACACACACGACTGTGTACAAATTGCGGAAAAAATTGGTTAGTAAAATCGATTTGAGTGGCGAAAAGGGCGAGAGACTGAGGTAAAAAATTGTAATTAAAATTGAATTTCAGCTAGTGGGTGTGTTATTTTGTTTTTTTTTTAACCATGGGGCCATGGGCAGTTGCATGGACCACGCCCTCGAACAACAACAACAACAACAACGGGGGCTGACTAGCGAATAAAAATGTTGTGCGAGATTTGTGCAGACTTGGTAGTTGTCATGGCGCCAGCAGCCCAAAGAGGGTGCAATTTATTTAATTAGATGCATAAAAACTCATTAAGATAAGAGCTGCTGCTGCTGCTGCTACTGGTTGTTGTGCCTCCACCTCGCTGCTCCTCCCCGCCCCTCAGCCCTTTCCCTGCTCCTCGGCAGGTCCATCACCATCACGTTGTTCAAGTGCGCGAATCAACAAATGCGCCAAAGTGCAGGACTCAGAACTGAGAACTCAGGACTCGGCATCCTGGGCAGAGTGGGGAATTGTTATGCTCACTTGCAGCCAGTTGAAAAGTAGTGCCAGTGCCAGTACCAGTGCCTTCGCCTTCCACAGGTAGGGATTTGCTGGCTGGGGGGGATTGACTCGCAGGCAGCCACCTCCACTGCTGAGTAATTAACTTGAGCAACGATGCTGCCTGCGATGACGACGACAATAAAACGTCGACTTAATTAAGTGACACAAGTGCATCGCCTTGCTGCTGCTCCTCTCGCCCGGAGTTGTTGTTCCTCCTGCCACCTCCCACCTACCACCACCCACCTTGAAACTTATTGCGATTTTAAGTTATGCCCCGCTTGAATGGGAATGGGAACTTTGCAGTGCAATGTTAATTTAAAGTTTAAAAAGAGATTTATCGTTTCCAAAAGTTCATAACAGGTAATCAAGGCTGTTGGATGGTTTATGGGAGTGCAGTTTTTGTATTTCTACGACAAACTTCATCTAAATCTAGGTAAAAGGAATCCAGGATATTTAAATATATTTGCATGCATATATAAGATGCCTTACTTCTTCGTGTAAGTGATAGCTGTATCTTACAACAGTCCGATATTATGCTGTGATACTTTAATATGATCTCCCAAAACGAGAAACCACCGAAGACAGACCTTCCCCCTGGCATCGCATATCGTGTTCCCTTCCTGTTATCTGCATATTTTACCCCGCCCCCCTGTCAGATGTACCACTAACCCAACCCGCATAGTTTATATCCATAGTTACAGCGCCTCTGTTCCATCTAGTACTGGCACATAACACTCGGCGAAAACTGAGCAATCGAGCGAAGGGAGTATCAATGACAAATCAGGGCGTGACTAATCGTCTAATTGCAAAACAAACCGCATCCGAAACAGAACGGCCTTGCCAGCTCCCTCTCCCTAATAGCCAAAATACTCGAAATACCCAGACCCTTAGCGATAAAAATGCAAAATTATAATTAGACAGCGATTAGCCAATGGCCCCATGGGATTCAGATTGCGCATTTTATGCAGGCGCTCATTCCCTAGGAAGAACGCGTTCTGTGATTGAATTACACTAGGCGAAAATGCGGGTGGCGAGCGGGTCGAGGAATACCAAGAATCGTTGAGATACCGAGTGTAAGTATGCAGTGTTACTCGTATGCAGATAAACTTTGGGAGTTGTAGTGGACCGCAGATCTCTGAATGCCAGCGAAGGCCCGGAATGGGTTGCTGTGGATTAGTTTGCGACTAGGGTTTTATTGGTGATTATGATAATATGCACTGGGATCTATAGGGACTTATTGTCGTGCCCTTGTTTGTTTAGCCCTTTATTGCCCAAAAGCGAGGATGAGTGCGAGAATGCGGATCTGAGCATCCGTTCGAGGATTTGCGAGGCGTGGATTTTAGAGGTTCATTATCCCTGCTCACAGATATCAGCAGGTATGAGTGTCGACCTGCCGATGGCGAATGGGTTTTCCCATTTTCCCGTTTTCCGGTGCAGGTGGACGGGATGTCGGCTTATCTCCGGGGTCGCCAGGCAGTCTGAGAATTTGCATGTGTGGTATGGTATGCAGCACCCCCCAGAGGTTTACCTGTACCATTTACCAGTACCTGCCTCGTAAATCATCGGGCCTATCGATCAAATCACGGCTCTATAAATTCTTACGCCTGCCACACATCACCACATATCCATCAAATGCTCGAGTTAGTTTTCCTTCCACTGCCAGTTGCCAGTTGAAAATGGTCAACCGTTTTGGGTGTTGGGGCCCACGGCTAATTGGATTTTTGTCAACTAATCCGATTTGTTTATGTACTCGCATCTTGGAAATGTAGCCGAAAAAATGAAGAAAAAAATGTGTGTAGAAAAGGCCCGTATCCGAATTGGTTACAGTTTTAGGCTTACGAATCCACTCGATTTCGTTGCATGTCTCACTCGGTTAACCTACATTCCAGAAAATGTGTCAACCAGCAGCCCAAACCGAAACCCGAAATCCGAAAACCAAAAACTCGAACCACTCAGCGTCTACTAGTACTTACTGACCAGACTGAAGTCGAAGTAATGACATTTGTTTGCCAACTTTGCGCCATTGTTCAAGTTTAATTAGTTGTTCAACTCTTTCCATCTATCTCTGCATCCCAGTTGACGTCTCTTTCTGGCATTCGCCGAGCTTTTGTTGCCATAATTAAAGGGATTGAGGGGATTGAAGGGTTGAAGTAGAAGTTCCCCAAACGAAAGAGAGAGTAAGCCCAGATACATCTGATTAGGGAACCTCACAGAGTGTACTTAGGAATATTCTATCTCATTGCTTACTGTTTAAATGTAATTACCAAACACTTGACGGGCATGTCAAGCAACAGCTTCTAATGAATTCCAAGTTCAGCACTGCTGTAAAGCTCTAGAGAGTTATAAAACAAAACTATTATGGCCAATTAATGAACTAAATCAAAAGACCGAAAACAAAGCCAGCGAGAAACTCTCACGATCGGCGATTGCTGACTCAGCTGCAGCCAAAAATAAAAATAAGCTAAGCACCTGTCTGATGTCTGCTGTCTGCTGTCTCCACTACAAAGCCAACAAAAAATAAAATAAAAATAAAAATAAAAACTGATCGAAGTCAGAAAGCACCGAATAAACAAACACCAAACACACAGCAAAATCTAGTTAAACGTGTGATTAGCTCCTAATTTTAATGGCAAGCGAGCAGCAATAAAAATGTTGTCATCGGGATTGCGTTTAATTTTCTCACTGATTGCAACAAATGACAGCGCCACAAAAAATTAGTCGCAGAAATAGCGTTCAAATCAAACGGAAAGCAGAACAATTTTTTGTAGCTAATTAAAGGTAAGCAAACACAGCTGGCTGACAAGAGAACAAGCCAAATGCATACAATTCCGAAATAAATCCAAATCAAATACGAGGCGCAACTGAGTGAAACGATCTCTCCGCTACGATTTGCATGTCAAACGAAGTCGCATTTTTAGCTAGATTGTATCGGCTGCAACTTAGCTCAAATGACACCCATATGGCATTAATAAATTTCTCGTTTTGCATTTGTTTCACACAGCGAGTAGAAATATACACACAAATTATGCATGTATCTCGAACATGCCACTCGACAATCTCGCATTTCAACACAAATAAACAGGCCTCAAAATCAAAGATAAGCAGAGGCCCACAGAAAAATCTGTGAATATTATGAAAATTGCGACAAATGCAAATCGAAGCTCGTTTTTTATGTATGCGAACTATTTCGAGCAGAGACAACAAAAACACAAATGGTTATTTTGAAGCCAGAGGGAAAGGTTAAACATTTTTAATCAACCGAGGGTATGGTTAAGGGTTAAGCATCCGAAGCGAAAAATAATTTAGATGCGAAATTTTGTAATTAAAAATCGTTGCCACTAATTGATTGCAAAGTGGAAATAATAGAAACAGGGAAGGCGGGGAATGGTGGTGAAAAATTGAAAATATATTAATTGAAATTCCCCGGCAGCTTTCATTTTAAGCCAAACCATATACCCAAATTACAATAATCAGCAGCTTTCGAATGACACAAAAAAAAGTAAGAGGAGTAGTAAACAGTGTATAATGTTTGCACATAATAAATAAATTGTTTTGTAGGCAATGTGTTTGTTTTCGGCCCAAGTCGCTCTGAATTTGCAATTCCCATTAATAATACATATCATAATTTTTTATGAGCTTTTTGAAATGCTGGCACTGCGCGTGGGCCAGCTGCGATGGTTTTGGCCAGCATAAATTAGCCATATTAAGTGGATATTATAGGGTTTTGTAGGCCCATTCACCGTCGCGACAGCCGAGTGATTGGACAACCTGGGTCTGGTGAGCGGCTCTGGAAATATGGTATATGCTATATGGTCTATGGTATATTTTATATCGCATTATCAAAATTCCTAATAATTGTGTTTCAACCTTGATGCATGATCGGTGGAATTGGTGCGGACGGTGTCGGCTACAAAGCGCCGCTTTCCGGTCACGAGAATTGCAGTTAATCATTGACAAAATGCACTTAAATAAATATTGTAGTGCCAGGCGGCAGCATGCGATTCACATGAAGTTCCCAAGTAATTGCCGTGGTTGGATTTTATAAATGTGGATGGAATACCATTTTTATGGGCGTCTCGTATCATGTTTTGTTCTAATTTGTCAGGGTTTGTTTAATGACATTTTTATTTATGTTGACAATGCGTGAATTTCATTTGATTTTTACTACTCTAATCGCCTTTGTCTAAGGAATTACGCATCCCACTCAAAACTAAGGGGAGCTATAAAATCAAACCAAACTGGAATTTAAGCCATCTGACACATTAGTGAGCCTGCACATCGATTCGGTATGCAAAACTCACGGTTCCTCCCATTTTGCCGACGGCAAATATTGAAATGAAAATAAAAATATAGTGAGAAGTTTTTGTAAAGATTTTTCTTTTATTTGTTTTTTTGTGGATTTTTTGTGGATTTTGTTTTTATTATCTCCAGGTGCTTGGCAATGTTTTGTTGGATTTGTTTGTTTTCGCTGCCTTGCGCCATGTTTCACAATCACGTTTGCACGCTTCTTGGTTTGTTTTTTTACTAAATTTGCTTTAGGTTTACTAACATTTTTCTGGTTGTGGGTTTTGTATTATGCAGTAGATGCTTGCCTTCGATTCGATTTATGTTTTAATAATAATAATAATTTTGTTTTCGCTTTATTACAATTAATTATGGTTGTCTTGTCTGGTATTTGTAAGCATAATTAATAATTAAATTGTTTATATAATAGATAATAATTATAATTACTTAATGCATAAGAGAATTTATAAAATAGAATGTTTTTTGACATTTTTCTTTGCTTTTCTGAAATTTCAATTTCATCGACTCTCTCTCTTTCGCCTCAACTGCCTCTACTCCTACTAAACTTGTGTTTGATTCCGTTTGCTCCTCTCAATTGAATTATGGAACGCACATTTAATGTCTGAGAATGTTTTGTACAGCAAAAGGTGAGTGGAAATGAAATGCTAAACCCAACGATTTGTTGTCCCAGTAATTGGCAACAGTTTATTTGTATCACACAATTGTTTTTAGCAATGCAGCAATGCAGCAGCGAGCGGGAAATCAAGGGAAATCGAAGCAGAACGTTATGGAATGCAAGTGAGTTGTCATCTTACTATTGTGGTACAACAGTGCGTATGCTTCATTTAAATGACTAAACGTTAATCCTATTCTCATTTATTTATATGCGCGTGTGTTACTCTGCCACTTCGAAATTCGAATTAAACCTGCTTAAGAACTAAGGCTAAAATTGTATCTGTGTGTGGGTGTGGGTGTAGTTTTGGGTGTGGGTGTGGGCGTGGGTGTGGGTGTGCGTATCCTAGGGCTTTAGTTAATATTTTCAATAATTTACAATGTGGATATATCCAGGAGGCCAGCACTGGCAGCCACCGCTGCCTCGTGGCCAGGATGATAGTGATGGTACAGCTGGTGTTGCTGCTGCTGCTGCGGGAGGTGCTGCTGCAGCTGCTGCTGCTGCTGCTGGTAGTGTTGCTGTTGCTGCTGCTGCTGCTGGTAGTGCAGGTGGTGGTGCTGCTGCTGCTCCTCCAGATGCTGCTGCTGCATGTCCAGCATGCTGGCCGAGGCGGCGAAGGAGCTGCCTGCAGCCGCAGCAGCAGCAACGGCCGCAGCAGTCGCCGCCGCCGCAGCAGCAGCAGCAGCCGATGTGGCGGAGGAGGAGGTGGCAGCGGAGGGGGTCAGCTGGTAGGCGGCTGCCAAGGCGGGTGAATGCGCGGCGGTATGGCCACTGGAATGCGCCGAGGAGCGGCCGCCCGACGACCCCGATGCCGTCGGACTAGGCCGTCCATTGAGCAACTGTTGCTGCTGCTGCTGTTGTTGCTGCTGCTGCTGTTGCTGTTGCTGCGGGGCCGTCGGCATGTACGGCGCAGTGGAGGCGAAACGCTCACACTGGAGCCTGCTGCTCCATAGGCGCTGGCCATTTCTCACATGTGTGCCAGCGGCGCCATCGCCCGCAGCGATTGCTGATGCTGCAGGTGGTGTTGCTGCTGCTGCTGCTGCATGGTCTGGTGTTGCTGCGAGATCTGTTGGTGCTGCTGCGCGAGGTGTTGCTGCGGGAGGTGCTGCTGCTGCTGTTGCTGCTGCTGTTGCATCGCCTGGTGCTGCTGCTGCAGATCGGGCGAGTCAGTCTGGTAGTGCAGCAGGTGGCGCTGCTCATCCGGCAGATGGTACATGTTCATTAGGTGATTCAGCTCACCGCCGCCGGCGGCTGCTGCCGCTGCTGCTGCTGCTGCCGCCGCCGCTGCGGAGCTGTATTCCCGCTTCATGATGTGATTGTTGTTGATGTTGTTGTTGTTGTTGAGCGCTATGGCACTGGGACTGGGCGACACCGGCTCGGACTTGATGCTCGAGTCGCTGGGGCTGTGGCTCTGGCAGGACACCTGGCCGCCACCGCTGCCTCCTCCGCCATACGGAGCCGGACTGCCCGGCTGCTGCTGCAAGCTGCTGCCGCCGTACGGCGACGGGGATCCCGGCTGCTGCAGACTGCTGCCGTAGGGCGAGGTCTGTCCGCCGGACACCGTCTGGTACATCGCATACCCGTTGTTGTACATGTGTCCCATGTCGTAGCGCTGCGCCGCGTAGTGCTGGCCCATGTAGGAGGTCTGGTAGGCTGCCGCTCCGGCCGGATCCGCGTGCATCATGTAGCCATTGGGCATGTATCCATTGGGCGCGTTCATCTGGTACATATCCTGGCGCGCCTGTTGCGCTGCCGCCGCTGCTGCCGCCGCCGCCGCTGCTGCACTGCCTCCGCTGCCGTTCAGCGACTGGTTCTGGCCCGGCTGACCCTGCACCCGCGTGGGCGTCACCGGCTCACCCGGCGCCCCACCGCCCACCGTCTGGCCGGGCATCAGGCCGCCCATGGGGTACTTCTCCTTGGTCTTGGTCAGCGTTTTGGTCTTGCGGCGCGGCCGGTACTTGTAGTCCGGATGCTCCTTCATGTGCACCGCCCGCAGGCGCTTGGCCTCGTCGATGAAGGGTCGCTTCTCCGACTCCGAGAGGTCCTTCCACTGGGCGCCCAGTCGCTTCGAGATCTCCGAGTTGTGCATCTTGGGGTTGTCCGACGCCATCTTCCTCCGCTGGCCCCGTGACCACACCATGAACGCGTTCATGGGCCGCTTCACGCGATCCGCGTGCTGCTGGTTCTTGTTGGCCGTGGCGCTGTTGTTGTTGTTGTTGCTGGATCCTCCAGTCAGGCTGCTCAGCGCGGATCCGGCGCCCAGGTGCTGCTGCTGCGCGTGCTGCTGCTGCTGCTGCTGCGTGTGCTGCTGGTGGCTGACCGGCGAGGTCATGTGGTGGCTCCCGATGCTGCTCTGGGTGGGACTCAGTTCGCTGGAGCTGTGCAGCGGGGAGCTCTGCTGCTGCTGCTGCTGTTGCTGCTGCTGCTGCCCCACCTGGCTGCCGTTGAGGGTGTTCGCCATCGAGGATTGCAGCGAGCTGAGCGGATTGGGGCTCTGGCTGGCCGCGATGTGGGCGCTCATGTGGTGGTGGTGGTGATTGTGGTGGCTCAGCTGCGAGTGGGTCAGGTGCGACTGGCCCAGGTTCATGAGTGGTGCCAGGGCGGAGTACGGCGATGCCGCATGGCCGTGCAACGCGGCACTTGTGTGATGCGGCGGCATGGTGGCATGCAGCAGGCTGCCCTTCATATCCGATTCCATGGTCAGCATTTTGCGGGGATTGCTTCCAGTTTTCGCTGCGATAAAGCTGATTTGATTCAAAGTTGGTTCTCCTTGGATATTCGCCCTTCGCTCTGTGATGCAGTTAGTTTTTAGCTTTAGTTTACTCTTTTCTTAGTTAGACATTTTGAACATTTTGTGGGAAACCATGTTGCACTTGTGATTTTGGATATTTGCTGTAGTTTGTGTTTCGTCGTTTTACGTATTACGTATGTATCTTAACGCGTACCAAAAATGTAGCTAAACAGCTTGAATTGCGTTTTTTCCACAGTCACAGATATCAGATATGAGATACAGATATTTATGTTGTTTGCTAGCAAACAAACGAGAGGCGGCGAAAAACACTTGAAAATTGTTACTAAAACCCGACGCGAAAGTGCCTCAGTGAATTGTTGTTGTTGTTGCTGTTGTTTGTATTTGAATTTGTTGTAAATATATTTGGTTTAGTTTGGTTGTGTTTTTATTTTATTTTTCGTCAGCGAGAAGCGGGAACAGCGAAAAAATACCTCCACACTAGGCGGAATTGAGCACCTTTCTGTTTCTCCGGACGACGGCGAAACCTGTTCGAGGTGCGTTCTACGCTGCTTTTTCCCTGGCTGTGTGATGACTGTTTTTTATTTTTTTGATTCTTTCTTTCGTATCACCGCTTTTTGGCTAGCTGATGACGAGGCACGAACCACCGATGCGATGCGATGCGAAACGATACGGATACGATACGATACGATACGATGTGCGATGTGCGATGCGACACGAAACCGAGTTTCCGAATTCGAATTCAGCGAAGCAACCGAGTTGAAGTTGCTGCGACTGCCGTGCGTTGCGTGCGCGTGTGCTGACGACGGCGAATGCGAGAGTCGAATGAGAGACCGTCTGCCGCTGGCCGCTCGAGCAGGCGGTAAATGCGGTACGGACCGCGGACCACGGACCGCCAGACAGGGTGGCTGGAAAAACTGGTCTTGAGTATCTGTGTGTGTGTGTGCGTCGCTGCTGTCCCTGTGTGCGTCGGCATTTCCATTGCGCGTCGCCTGCGCGCGAGCGAGATGAATATACTGGCTGGCTGCCCTGCTAATAAATCAAATAAACGCGCAGCTGTGCATGTGTGTATCTGTGTGCGGTGAGCGCTGGCTGGGTTGGATTTTGCGCACACTGCGCGGCCAATCGCAGGACGGCGAGAGCGGTGCGGATGTATCTGTATCTCGTTTCGGCGCTTTATCGATCCGCGTTGCGCTCAACGCTGCCATAAAAATGTCGTCTCTGCGTTTATGGCAAGCGCTGTTGCCGCTTTTCCGCTTTTCGGCTTTTCCGCTGCCCAAAGAGACTCTGCTGGAATTTCTCGTATAAATTTCGAGCTTTAAACATGGCCGAAACGAGTGGGCTAGGGGTACTCTCATACTTTCAACCCAGTCTAGGGATCCAGGGACCCAGGGGCCTTAGTGTTTGCGGCGTTTTCGCCGTTAGAGCGCGTCTCACGCGCATAGTTTTTCCTGGTTTTCTTTCTTTTTTTTTTTGGCCCAGCTATACATACAAAAAGATATATAATATATATATAGATATAGTCACTCTGCGTCTTGCGCTGCGCTTCTTATTAACCTAATGGGTTTGCCAAGGTGGCTCACGAATAATTGTGTAGGCAGGCAGTCGGCAGATGGAAAAATTTATTAAGCAAGTGCAGCTGCAAATGTATCTCGCTGCCGGCAGTCGCTAGTTGTATCTCAGAACTTTGATGCGGTTTGGCATACACGTATCTCACGTATCACGTATCCGCCACATGAGCCGGCCCGTCCTACGGCATTGTCTTAGGGCACCAGCTCCCCCATCACGACCCCTCTTTAATTTAGCACCCCTCGATGAATGCGTTTTTCTTCAGCCGACTCTGGAATTCAGTTTTTTTTTTGGGTTGCCCATGAGTAAATGTCGGGCTTGTTTTTGTGCGACTTTCAGCAGTGATTTCAGTGCAAAGTGATTGGATTGCAGTTCTCAGCTGGTGGAAACTACTCACTCACTTCTTACCAGGCAGGTGGAAGTCGATTAAATCAAGATTATTGCATACTCGTACAGCTAAAACAAGGTTTATATGCTTTTTTAGGGAATTTATATATTATTATATAAACAAAACTACCATTATTTGCCATTGGCTGATATAAAAGCTACGTTTGCATCTGTAAACTGCAAAATTTATGGAAGAATATTTTGTATTCCCAAAATAAATAAAACACAATTTAAATGAGGAAATGTTTATTTACTGGATAAATAACAAATAATATTTAATTTCTCCCTTTAAAGCGCAATCAACATTTCTTTTGTGCGATTCCTTAAGCCTCGTCTCCACATTTCCTGCAAAGTCATCGAACACTTGAATCGAGCTACTAACCCATTAAAAATGTATAATGCAAACAAAGCCGATATGTGGGCTCGTCGGCTTAATGAATTTATGGCCAATTGCTAAACATTTGACAATGGAGCGAAAACACTGGGGCAAGCGGGCACAATAATAAAGGCAAGACCTGCCGGCAAACAATGCAAAACCTGCCCCAGTAACTGACCTACAACAAAGCAACATCGTAACATCAAAACATCGAAAACATCCAAAACAACAAGAACGCAAATCTTAACCGCAAAAAGTTGGCTAAAGAAATAGAATAAGTCAGAGTCGTTGTTGATTCTACGGCGGCTATTGTGTAATTTCAAATACAAAATGCAGAAAGAGAAAAAGAAATACAATTCTCGGTTCATTATCAATGTACTTGTACTTGGCCTGCCTGTTTGTTTTGCTATTGTATGAGTACGAGTACGAGTACGAGGCATCGATTCTGTTGCTCCTCAGAAAGTATTTTGCTGCAAATGGGCAAACAATCCGAAACCCGAAAAACCGAACCAAACCCAGACTTATACTCAGACTCAGACTCCGATTCAGATGGCGATTGCGATTCCGATTCTGAATCCGATTCTGATTCGGATTCGGATCCAGAATGAGCGACGAGTAGACACTCAGACATGGCATTGTTGCTGCCATTGGTGTTTTGTGTTTTGTATTTTGTATTTTGTGTTTCATGTTTTATGTTTGACGTTTGAGCGTGCTGGTCGCGTGTGAATGAAAAGGAAGCTCACTCACTCACAAACACTCGCAAACAGGCGGGCCATGAGCCATACAAAAAACAAAGTCAAGGTCATTGTAAAGAGTTTTAATTGTTCACACACAAAAAACACAAATGAAAATACGAAATAAAAATACTCTCACACACACACACACACCACTATGCCACTGGGAAATAAAGCAGAAAAACACAATGGGAGGGAGAGCATTGCACAAACAAACAGGCAAACATTCGTACATAATAAAAGAAATAAAAACGCAACAACAATGGCCAAATGGCAACAGGAGGAGCACCAGCACCAGCGCCGGCAACAACAACAACAAAACACTGAATTGGCAGCAAACAAGTTGGGCAAATCTGAAATCTGAATAAAGCCAAATGGGATCTAAGACTTGGCCACAAATCAATAGATTTCATCTTAAGGGAAAGTAAGTAAATACGTATTATATTTAATAACTAAAAATCTATTCAATTAAGTATTTAATAATTTCTCCTTTTCCTGTCATATATTATCATCCAGCTAATTATTAGGTTCCTTTCTGTGGATTGGAGTCAAAGTTCTTGGGCTGATATTGGCACCCCTCCCGTGATATAAGCCATATTGCATCCGTTTTGTTGGCCAAACTTTGGGCCACTCCTTGCTGCCGCATGCTGCGCAACTCGTCCTCTCTTTTCCCAGATTTCCCGGCTTTCCCAGCTTTCTGCCGCCGTGTTGACTCTAAACTCGGATCTGAATGTTCCCTAAATGCTTTGCTCTTGCAACTTTGCCGGCAACTGTTTTACGAGTTTATCCGTTTAACAACGCCCGAAAAAGAAAGTGGCGCAAAATGAAAAAAATCTGCAAACACTCACCCGGGCCGAGAACAAAAACAAGTGCAGAAAAACGTATATTACGTATACGACCCGTCTCGACACTTGTAGACGACCATTCGCAGCGCAGCGAGTGCGAGCGAGATGGGGCGAGTGTGCGAGGGAGAGGCACTCTTACACTCACACGCAGACACATCCACAGACCCTATTCAGACTTATTCATTTTACACATTCATTTCCTCATTCAATTCGCAATTGTATACGAAATTTCAATTGTTTGTTGAATGTATTATATGCGTTGTGGCTATGGAAGGCCCTGTTGTTGCCACTGATGGCGATGGCGTTGCTGCTGCTGATGATGATGATGAGGATGACGATGATGACGTTGTTGAAAATTGCATTCCCTGGCGAAGTTCAGGTCGTTTTCGCATGTGTGTGGCAATGCGAGTGTGCAAGTGTATGGCTATTTGGCAACAGGTTGCTCTGCTCGGCGTCTAGCTTTTTGAATTCCTGCCACACGGAGACAAAAGGCTCTCGTCCTGGATGTTATTCTGTGTGTGTGTGTGTGTGTTTATCCTGATTGCATGATGATGATAAGCGCGAAGTTCTGGCCATTGAAATTGCGAACGTGTTGATGAGTGCCGCATTCAGTCATTCATTCACTCACTCATTCAGTCAGTCAGTCAGTCAGTCAGACATTCACTCGCCTTGATTGTCGGCGCTGCCATTCTTCACTCCCCATTCTGTTCTGTTCTGTTCTGGTTCCGGCTGGCAAAAAGTGAAAGTCGGTCGGACCCGGTCGTAATCGGAATCGGAATGGCAAAGGGTATGGGAGTGGGAGTGGGGATCTGAATCAGAATCGGAATAGTTAGGATGGTCTGTCTGTCTGTCGCCAGCAGAACAATAAAATGGCATTAGTTTTCGGGCTCTGAACTTGATGCAGGGCACTGCGTTGAACAATATAGGTGGTAGTGGGACGAAGGCCTGTCATCGATTTTATGCGGTCAAACGAGAGGACTACACATCTAAATCTACATATACCCCAAAGAGAGAGAGAGAGAGATAGATGAAAAGAGAGATAGAGAGTGAGAGAGAGAGCGACGGAGAGCGCGAGAGAACTGCCCCACATTCCATGGAGTCTATTCACAGGACGAACCCCCAAAGAGTTGAAAAGTGAAAGATGCAAATAATGGCTCGCCTCTGCCATCCAGTATCCAGTACTGCCATCCCGCTCGCAGACGGGGCGTGTTTGTCAGCCAAGGCGAACAATCCGCCAAAGATATTATATCTTATTGTTATTCTGTATTATTTTTGTGTCATTGAACTTATTTCGCCATAAAGGAAAAGTGAGTAAGGCCATCGGAATATGAATGAGCGGGATGGCTAGACGGCGCAGGAGGGACAGCAGGGATAGGACGAGCCAAGGCAATCATAATCAATAGAATAGGAGGAAGACTGCAATTGTTTTACCCAGCCTGTGTTTTTATACCACTTTTACTTACTTCCCCAAATGGTTATTGAGCACCCACACAATGGGAAATTTAAATGTTTTCCAGACCTCCGGCAGACAGATCGCCAGACATTTTACACAATCGAGATTTTGCGATTACGGAATTGATTTTTCATTCGCCAGCATTTTTAATCAAGAATCCTGTGCATTTTAAAGCTTTAACTTATTTGTTGTTAAAGTACTACTCTCATTCTGGGGAAATCATATGATTACCGCATATATTCCTTTAAATACAAATCTTTCAGATATTTGATTCTTTAAATGTTTGTTACTAGAAACTGATTTGTAGTTTACTTGTTGTGATTCTTCCTCCTAAGCATCCGAATCGGAATTGCCCATATATTGACACTAATATAAACCTCGTCGAGTTGCTGGATACACAGAAAGAATGATTTTTAAAAGATGGAATACGAAGACCCACCGTCGTCGCATGACTGTCGCCATATTTCCATTTAGTGGCTCTTGGGCGGATACAACCAATTGAGATGACGACGATGGCTGGCGACTGCAGAAGTTCTTTGTTCATGGGCAGGGCGTAATTTATCGCATCATTATCATTATTATCAACGAGATGTGGGGACGAGCTCGTTAAAGGTTGTTGTCGCTGCCTACTCCGATTGGCGGTGCCGCGCAAATTGCAGCCATTTAATTCAATTTAAATAAATTTAAAATGCGTTGAACTAGTTGAGAGACTTATCCACACACCGGCAGGCCTGATTTCTCAGGGTGTTTGCGTAGTTAAAGTTTGAGTGCCACAATTGGGATAAGTTGAGACGAAAGCCCGAGGAGGTAAAGCGATAAATTGCATTAAGTGTGTGAATCATTTTGGGTATTTCTGTTAAACTGAAATCCAAAATGGAAGAAGGTAGGTTCAACATTTAGTTGACACCAATGCAGCTTTAAGATACAAAAAAAATTTGACTTAAAATTGCACCTCATCAATAAAGTAAATTATCCTGAACAAATTACCCCATAAATATTACTGCGAAACTAAACCATTTATGCAACAAAGTCTGGCTAAACAGCCGAGTGACAGGCAAATCGTTGACTTCCACGACGAGCCCAATAATGTGAAGCGAATGGCGGCGGAAGCCCAGGGTGAAGAGTCTTCAGTTGTTGGGCTCCGATGCCTTGTCGAAAGCGTCAAACTTTTGGCCAGCAACTGGAAGGCAAACAACAAGGAAGGGCTCATCTAGCGCTTCGCTCCGGGCGTGAATAAATGAAGTTTGCAAATTGCACCACGCCTGACCACCACCGAAACACCGAAACATTTGCAGCCCAAGTCGCTGCAGCCCAGTGCAGTCTCCGTCTCAGTCGTCCAAGTCCAACGTCCACAGTCCGCATTACGAATGCAAAACTTTGTCCTCATTACTCGAGATGTCGAGATGTTGGGCTGTTGGGCTGCTGGGCTGCTGGGATGCTGGGTAGTTGGGTAGCTGGCAGTGGAATGGTGCTACAAGGAAGCTGCTGCTGTCCCTGGGTTAAGGCGTTGCTCTGCGGCCCAAGTTATGGCGTCTGTCAAAGTCGTTGGGCGGGTAAGGAAAACTTGTCGTCATCTCGCATTGTCCGGTGGCCCAAGTTCTCGGCAGCTGCAGAGCGGCTGAAGGACAACGAGAATCGCCACGATGACGACAACATCTGCACTCCGAACATCCCGATTCCAATCCCAGTTCCAATCCCAATCCAAGTTCCCGTCTCCCGACTGCCAGTTCCCGGCTCCTGGCCAAAGTCCAGCAGCTGTCAGCCCGTCTAACAAGTGTCACGGCAAGTTTTTGTTGCTCTCCTCTGGACACCGAACTGGACATGGACATGGATATACATATATACCCCATGCATATAGTATGTATATATAGCTGAGTCCTCGGACTGTGGACTTTTTGTGAAAGATTAAAATCTGCAAACAGTTGTCATCCCAGTTTGAGTTTTGCAAATATACCAAACGGCCCGGGGACTTTCGTGCTGATTAAATGATTTAAGGTCAGTTGAATTTTGTTGGCTTTTCTACTTACTGACCAGCCCACTCACTAATTCATAGGTAATTACTAAGCAAAAGTTTCGTAATGGACTTAGGCCTGATCTAATTGTTAAGCGAAGCGAGCTTTTGTTTTCAAGTTAAATACGCCTTCGGGTTTTGCGGTTCATGTTTGATGTCAGTGGCTACTTTAAACATAATTAGGTATTTTCATAGGAAATTTAAGAATGAATCTGGCCATCAATAGCTACGAAATGTAATCCAGGTAATTAAAAACGGATTAAAATCTAATTTTTAAAAATTGGAGATTACCTATCATGAGGAAATACATATTTCTTATTACAAGGCGATGAACTGAAGCAGAAAACTTAGAAAATAATTACAGTTTTATCCTTGCCCAATACCTTAGATTCCTGAGAATTATTTGCGAGTCTGGCAAAGGTAGTGCATTCAAATGAGAATATTTTCGGGATCTAGATGTAATCGATGCCGCCTTATGTAAGGCAGATAATTAGACCACCTGTATCGCCGCTATCACCCAATCGCATCTCTTTATCCCCAATGAAGACATAAAATTACGCATGGCCCAAGTATCGTTTAGGGTAACATTAAACTGCATAAGTACTCATAGTACTCATAGAAACCCATGACCGCATGAAATTAAGGACAACAAACAAAGCGATGCGAAATCGAAATCGAAAATCCCCGGCAATTTACAAACTAGTTACTCATCGCAAAAGGGGCTAGAGATCAATCAGCAAAGCGATCGCTCAAATTTAGCAGAAAGTAAAGTACATACACTGCGCAAAATGCGAAATCCTCCCGGCCGACAGCTGGCAATTAGGGCACGCAAATTTCATACCATGCCGTACTGTAAACACGAAACTCCCTCCTCCGTCGAGATTCTCCGGGGCAGGAGTAGGGGTAGTACCAGCACCACAGTACCCAGTACCATTACCAGTACCAGTGCCAGTGCCAGTACCAAAAACCAGTAGCTATGCCAGTAGCGGCGACCCGAGATCCGATGCTAAGTCTCTGTAATTTGAGTCCATTTTTCCGGCATGCTGTTCGCTTCGTCTGAAATCATCATCTAGATGCTCTGGTATGGGCCTTGCCTTGCCCTGCTCGTGGTTCCATTTTAATTGCAGTCGTCGGGGCTGGGCAGAAAAAAAAAAGAAAAAAATATATAAAACGAGTAGGGAAGGAGAAAAAGGTCGCCCCGTTCTGCAATTAGATCCAAGAACGAAAAACGAAGCCGCAGCCGAAGGATCGCAAGATGTGTACCCAGTGATATGCTCCTCATCTCTGGCCCTTACAGCGATCTCCCTGTAATTATGGAACTGGTCGTGAGAAGTGACCTGCTCATAAGCATACCGAGAATCCATCCTCGATCTCGTTCTCCTTCTCGATCCATCCATCCGATCTGAACCCGCTTTTATCCGGCAAATTAGAGGCATTTGAATGACAATGACAATGCAATGAGAAATCAGTTGGCGGAAGTTTGGTTTTAAATATTTTGTAAATTTGTGGGCGTCCACCCGAGTGCTGGGCGTCTAAATTCCCTTCCCGGCAGGAAATTCGCTTAATAATATAATCGAATTAGGAGCTTGAAAATGGCGCAGCTCAGCACTGCGAACTTCAGCATGTTAAAGTTTTAGGAGCTGCTCGTCGTCTTGGACACTCCCCTCTCGATTTTGGATTTAGTGGCAGATCGGAGTGAGGAGTGAGGAGCAGAGGCAACCCCACGGCTCATTCCAGTTGGCTGGTGATGAGTTTTTAATGGCCGGCGCTGACTGCGGCCAATGTGAATAATGGTTTTCATATGTGCCGCACCAAACTGGTTATGGTCGTTGAAATCGCCAAGCAAACTGGAGCTAATCGTATGTACGGTGTGGCCCTTTCAGCTTTTGCTTTGTTTTGCGCGACAATTTTGCAAATTATATACATCTAAGTGAAATTGAATTTGTAGCAAGCAGTTCACTTTGGAGGAGGTCACTCTGTACAATACTTTTCAATGATTAGTTCGCTCTTATCATAGGAAACACAGAATATCAACAAGATGGCACATGAGTTTAGCTAAACCAAAGCCATTTATAACGATATGTCCTATTGTAATACATAATCGGTATATTTACATATAAATATTTCTAGCCTCTGAGTCTTTAGCGTTAGAATCTTTTCTTCTAACCCAAACCATCTGACAACTATCAAGCCACATAGAAATAGTCCAGCACAAGTGTGCCTAATTATTCTGCAGATAAATTTTAATGTTAACAGCCTATCGAAGCTTTCATCAATCGGCTTGCCACAATCTATACATCTATTGTAATACCGACAGCGATGGAACCTTTGCCCCAAAATACCTGACGAGTGTGGCATGCTCCACAGATTTCAGAGATCCGTTCATATGTTAATTCATATTGATAAAATATCGGAGGGGAACGAAAGGCTGGTTAGCCCTTTTCATGAATAGCCATAGGCCTAAGACTCTGTAATTTACAACGCATACAGTTAAGACGCAGGGGCAATATATTATGGACTTTATTTGGACTTGAAACTTATGTAGCAAATCCCAGCGATGTGGATATTCGAAGATTTCGCATAACTTAGACAGACATACATGGGTCGTGATTAAAAATGCAAAAAGTATGAGGTTGAAGAAGAGCATTAGGCCCCAATAAATATCCAATGATATGGGAGAGCCTGTCACATTAATTGTTTTCAAAACGAACCACACTCGACTCGAGGTTGAAAAATTCAAATCTCTCACCTGCGATAAATTTATATTGATATCAATGAACTATGAATTCATTTGGCTGCCACATGGCGACACATATTAATAATTTCGCTTATGTCTTTATTCACTGGGAATAAAATACGAGAATAACGAGCCACGAAATTCTTTTAAAACACTTTGAGCAGTCCAAGACAAGAAAGCAGCAAGCGCATCAAAAAGACCTTCTAATGGCCGTAATAAATTACTCCCGAGAAATTCAAATATTTTGCTAATATCTTCGGAAATTAATTCATAATTAGGCATCTTCACGCCACTACCAAACACCAAACACCACACTCCAACTCCCAATTCCTTTCGGGGAGGCGAACAAAAGTGGACAGTGATTGGGGCATAAATTATGGGAATCTTCGTTATCGGACAGCCGGATAGCTGGATCTTGTTCGACCTGAGGACGGACTGGAACTGGACTGGCTGAGTGTGAGATTAGTCAAACATAAATTAGGCAGGGGTCATCCGCACTGTGGAAAGAATTCGGATAGAAAGGTGTTTCTCCAAAGCATACAGGTGGCAAAAAAATATAGTAATCATAGTGATGTGGATTAATAATGTTTATTTGCATATTCAAGCTTATAGAACGAGATTGATTTTATACATCCTAGTTGAAAATGACAGTCAGATTCAAGGGCCACTGTAAATAGGCATTCAATGTGGATAGATGACTGTGACTGTGGCACTCGTTCTCGTACTTCGCCGCCTTTCAGATGCGAGCACGCACTTGCAGGGAACAAAGAACTTGCTGACCGCAGAGCATGTGGTGTTCACCAGGCTGGACGTGGATTGCAGGGGGATCGGGAGTGGATCTGGATGGAGATGAAGGTAACTGGGGGATGGGGGACTGTGGATGCTGCGGTGCCTTCTGCGAGTTACAAGTAATAAGCAAGCCGCTGTCGTCGCCATTGAAATGCTGTTACAAGTAACTGAAAGTGCGGACAATGAGAGCTCCGCCTGGTCAGGGAACAATGCCCCGGGATCTGGACTGTGCTCCACGCTCCACGCTCCACCTCTGGGATGTTATTAATATGGCTGACAATTTGTCGTTGTCGTTGGAGCGACGACAACGCTCCACGTCGGTCAATGAAACGGAATGTCTCTAAAATAAAAAGCCAGGGCAGCTGAAATTGTCGCACTTGGAATCCAGCATTCGCCATTCGCCATTTGGCATTTTATTCAATTAACTTGCAAGACAAATAATACAAATCGGATATATATGTACGTGCTGCCACACAGCCAATATGGATGGGTATGGGTATGGGTATATATGCATCTTGTAGGAGCCATTTCCAATCTGCCGCTCTCAGCAGTTTCGGCATCCGACTGAAAGGAAGTGCATCATCAGCATTTGCATTCAAAGGCGGCCAGAGTCTTGAAACTTGAAATTACTTGAGCTCGTTAAAGTGGGAATGGTGGAGCTGATGACGGTGGGGCTGCCAAGGATCCCAGGACGAGGGCGTAAATTACCAAAAAAAAAAAAGAAAAAAAACGAATATAAAAAGGGAGAAAAAAGAACAGAATTGAAATGGCCACTGGCAATTGACACCACCAATAATCCACCTCGAACAAAGGCAAAAGTTCGACAGGCTGATGAAATTTGCGCTGAGCTCGGCATTCGTTTTGTTTGCCATTCGGAGCGGAGCGGTAACTTTGTGTTTTGTGCTGTTTTGCTACAATTTGTGCTGGAATATACATATATTTTGCTCGCATTTCGCATTTTCGCTGCTGCCACTATTTGTGCTTTGCATTTGACCACTTCTAATTGCCAGAACCGAAGCGTTCCAATTTTCCGCTTGATTAAAGCCCAGTTGCTCAGCTAATTACAGGGAGGGGCTAAAACAAGCAGAGGCGTGGATCCAATTTGGTTCGACTGGGATTGGTTTACTTTGCGGCGATTTCATGGTTGGCAGTGCCTAAAATTAACTACGAACTACCAGAAACCTATCGCCATTCTTGTTGAGTTGCTAAAAATATAACTTGTTCTACATTAGTTTAATATATTTGTTATAGTTCTTTGGCAATAGATGGATTATCCAAGTATTTATTCATTTTTAAAACCAAAAGTCCTTTATAAATTACAGATCAAGGGATAATTTTTCCTCTCATTTTTTTAATACTTCGCCTGGCCTTTGAGCTTGCATTATCGTAACAAAAAGCCTGGTTCAGCTGGAAACAATCGACACAGCCTGTGATTACTTCAATATACTTTGCGCACTTTCCGCGCAATTTCATCCAAATCAGCAGAATAATGTGCAGCTCTAGAAGGTGGGAATGGATGCACAAAGGGCAAAACAAAACAAAATCAATCAAAAATCTCACACATTTGCTTTTGATTCAAAGTAATTTGAAAGCAATCTCCGACAGAGCAACAAACAAACAAACAAAACCCAGCAGATAGCAGGGCCAACTTGGTGCCACTCTGGAGGGGATCCCCTGCCCAGGAACAGGTAAAAGCACTTTGGCTTTTGGGCTTGGTGGGATGGGAGTGAGTTCCCCAGTTCCGATTTAACCCATGGATGGCATCATCAAGTGGGCCACCTCGTCATAAGTAAGCCAAGCACTTTGCCTGAGCAAATGTGCAAACAGGCATCGGGCATCGGGCGACGGGTGACTCTCAAACTGTGCCCCGCCAAGTGCAACGAACGTTGCCGGTTGCAAGTCGACAGTTGCAAGTTGCGCCAGCAAGGGCACATCGCACATGGGCACATGGGTACATGGGCACATGGGTGCAGCTAGACGCATTCAACCCCACGCCTGCCACTCGCATTCTATTTTTGCACATGAGTTATTTTACTTAAGTTCTAGCGTTGCACTCTCAAGGCGCATGCAATGCACCTTGCCCCAAACCGCACTCGCCACCCCAGCACCACTCAGCAGTCTGGCTAAAACGCTGCCAAACGTGGCTCGAATGTCAGCAGCAGCTTCTTCTGCCAAGGAGGTGGAGGGAGGGGGGAGCAGGGGAGCAGGGGTCTTGGATGGAGGCACTGCAACTGTTGTTATTCAGTGCTCAAGTAATCAGTGCTACTGTCGCTTATTGTTTGTCCGCCGCCGCTCTTGCAGTCGCATTTGCAGTCGTCGGTGTCTGTTTCGGAGACGGCATAGCAGCCACAGTGGGCTGAAAATATTTATAAAAATTATACAAATTTAAGGCAAATAATTAAATCATTTTGAATACAAGTTTCTAAGAAATGAGTGACTGAGGTAGAAAAATATAGTTATATTAGCTAATATATATCTGCCATATGTCTACCCACTGTGCTTCACCAATGGCGGATATTCTGAGTCGGGGTCTGGGCTTGGAACGGAATGGTCTGGGACTTGGCAATGAGTCGTCTCTCGCCTTGGACGCTGCCATCTTTACACTCCCCCCGATGCGCTGCCCTTTCCCTAAGGTCCTTGTTTCTTCTTCTATTTCTGTTGCAAATATGGCGCCCCATGCACATACAATGTTTGTTTTTTTTCTTTCCATTTTGCTGGCATTTTTTGTGATTTATGGCGGTCGTAAGTGGAAACTTGGTGCACTTGCCTGGTAAATTAAGTGCTTATTTGGAGTTTAAGTTGCCGCAATTAGACATTTTCTCAAGGGGCCTGCACTTGGCCAGATATGTACCTGAAGTTAGTGGCTGCTCGGCGCCCCATGGGTCTCATCAGGACTTTTTATCCCCCCGAGGACTACGTGGCAATTGTCTGCTCATATATTTGTCACCACATTCGGAGTTTGAGGCACGAGGCACGGCATAAGTATAATTGAGAAACTTTGCAGACGATGATGGTATTGTCGAAAATGACGAGATCTTTTGCTTAGCTTTTTGTCTCCTGCGACATTGGAGTTAGTCAAATGGAAAAGATGCAATTGAATGAAGATCTACAAAAATGAGTTTCAATTGCCATTGAGATTATTTTAATTAAAATTGTTCTCGGCGAGTTTTTCACTGCTATACTCGTATATTTATTTATTGGCAACCTGTCGGGATAATCCGTGCATAATATTCAAAAAATGCTCGCTAGCCTTGACCGAAAAATCGCACAAAAGCCCGGTGGTCCTGTTCTGCAAGGCAGCAAAGCTATAAAGTTCAAAATATAAATTTAATTACAATCCCATATGCAGTGTCCCCCTGGGAACGAGAACACTAAATCAGTGCTAATCCTGTGCCCGTGGAGTAGCATCAGGAACTCTGATGTGGGCATAAATCAAGGCTGGCATAAAATTTCACACCTTGCCTGGTTTTACGATTTTACGCTTAATTTACTGCCCAGATACAAAAAAAAGGAAATAATGAAGAGGATGGGGGCATACTCGCACGTATATACATAAAAAAATTGAAATTTACTCTGCTTACTGGAATGTCATAAAAACGGGATTCAATAAAAATTAAGAAACGCTGGCAAGATGCGCAGGATGAGCAGATCCAAGGCAGAATCCTTTTGTCAGCAACAACCAGCTGCCCTCCGATTTTTCCAACGTGTTAAAGGTAGCGGAATCCTTTCCGAGAGCAAACGGATAGCATTTTATTAAATTCCTGGCGCGGCCAGACAATTCGACGCCAATCGTCGTCGTCGTCGTCGAAGTTCGAAGGCAATTGCCATCCATCCCAATCTGAGATTTTACTCGTCTCACAGGTCGTAAAAATCGCGGGAGCGCGCAGCCCCATAAGATTTATGACTGAACAATAAATTTTCCACTCCACTCCAGCCCAAAGTCGCAATGGGTGAAAGTTTTTTAGGCTGGACCGGATTTAAATACTCGCAGTCTGGAATTCACTTATCGATCGAAAGTCAGAGGGGAAGGCAAATCATTAGGTGCCATAAATTACGCCCACCAACCAACAAGTCCTTCCATGAATTTTTTCGCCACAACTCACCTTTCTGTGTCGTGTGAAAATGAATTGCATTTCTTGTGCAATTCCCTCGAAGTGCAAAAAATCAATAGACAATGGGCCCAAGTAACCTCCCTCCACTGGCCCTGCTCTTATTATTGGGTTTTTCTCAAGTACCGACTCGCATTATTGTTTCGCTGACTGTTTTTCGTTCGGGTTGAGGGCACTTGCAGCTTCCCGTTTCTCTCGATTTCTCGTTTTTCCCCGTTTTCCCGACTTGCCCGTCAACCGACAACCGACAATGGCCGTATAATGATATAGGTAAATGCATCCATCCTTCTATTCAGCCAGCAGCCAACAGGTATTTTTATTGTATTTGCTCATGCCGAATATATCCTGCGGCTGCCGGCCATTGTCAATGGAAATTGCATGGGACTTATTGGGAATGCCGCCGCCACCCTCCTCGACTCGATTGGTGGGAAAATGTGTGCAGGAGCCGTAAAATTTGTATCCTGTCGGTGCGGGTGACGGTGGGAATGCTAATAAAGATCACTTGTCCCGAGCAGCTTGGGAAATTACATCAAATAATAGGTTACCTCAAATTTTTATTATTATATTACCAGATAAAAGTGGAGTTCGGGATTCAAGTCTCAATTATGGCTCATAGTATGCAAGTGTACCAAATGGGTTTATAGGTTTAACTAATATCTATAATCATAATCATATCTCAACGAAAATAAATAAATATAAAATCTAATAATTTGTGTGTTGCTAATGATCAAAATTAGTGGATAAAGTATTTGCTTTAATATTTTTGTGAAGCCCAATTAGAGCTTATAATTTATCTCCGTTCACATTTTTCCGTTGAGTGCCGAAAACCAGCTCTGGGAAGTAGATGAAATCCTCAGTCAATCTCAGAAATCATTCGCCAGCGGCAAAAGCAACTAAAAGTGCTGGGATGCAGTGCCAAATGCGCAATAGTCGAAGGCAGGAGGGCAATTCAAAGGGGAGTTTGGGTCTCGAGATGGAAAAATGCCAACGGCGCAATAACATGACAAGTATCTAAGTATCTGAACGAGTCTCCCTCTCGAATCCGCTGGCCGAAACACCTGAGGCAGACATAATGGCAGACAGCGAATGACGATGATCGATGTAATGTGTTGAATGCAGTGGACTTTTCGACGATTGGGTGTTGCAATTGCTGCTGAGGTGCTGAGCACTGCCGATTGGAGTTGGCAACAGTTTGGGGGCACTGGCAACCAGCAACCTTTGTGACAGGCACCTCGGGCTTAATTGAAGATCGTAATTCTGCAGGGCTCAACCCGTTACAACTGCGCAGTTATTTCGCCAAGATGTGAAAGGAACAGTAATTTGCATGAACATGAGGCGGCGAATCAACCCCCCAAGGAGTCCAAAAAAATAAGAAAAAAAACTAAACTAAAGCCACCTGGCCAGAGTGAGGATCTCAACTTGTTTGCGGAGCAAAGCCTGTTGCCAACTCTGGGCCATCCTGTTGTTTGCCAATTACCAGGAAGCATGAAATTATTATACCTTTTCCAGCATTTCAATTTTCCAATTTCGGATTTTCGGTGCGCAGTGCGCACTCAAAGTGCCCATTGAAACGCAAAAAATGAAGCATTTATCCTCTGCCCCCAAAACCTCGTCGTGCGAGTATGTGTGTTGTGTTGTGTGTATCTGGCAGATTTTACGGATACACCTTTCCGTGCGTATTTAGTCAGCAAATTGATCCTCCTACAAGGATCCTCGCAGGATCGCCGAGTTGCGCAGGTAGGCAACCATCCCTTTCCAACCATCCTCTCTCTCTCACTCTTTCGCACTCGCTGATCGCCCCCAGTGCACAGTTTAATCCTCACAAATCGCCTACAAAGCTGATTGCGCACCGGCACGGGCACACCTGGCCCTCGATTCCTGGGCCCGATTTCTCGTCCTGACAGGAGGGTTGGTCCTTCGCATCGAGCGGTGTCGGGTTTTGTTCCTTGCCAAAATGAAATACAGATTTCGGAAAACATGTACTCTGGAATCGCTCGGTGTCGGTATCGGTATGTGTGTTCCATTCTGGATTCAGTGTAGCAAACATGGGTTTCGGAATTGGGAGCGGCAGTTTCAGAAGGCTTAAGGCGAATTAGAACGAAAAACTGGGCCCTGGATTGAGTCCTTCGATCTGAGCCGAAATCTGGGCCCGGATTGAATTCGATCCTGACCGTAAGCCGAGTTGACTTGATGGCTGTCGGCACTGCTGTGCGAGGGATTGTTTTGATTAAATCCACATAGCTACAGTTTTTAGTCGGAGGCTTATGCAAATGAAAACTGACAAAAAGTAAAATATAAACATTATCCCTTCCTTGCATATCTAAGTGATTTTTTATATAAGTATACTAATTGAAATATCTATATAGGCATTTGTTAACATGCTTTGGTTACAACTGTACCTATTCTTTGGGGCAATCACTCGTTTTCGGTGCTCTATTAACCCCAAACTCGCGGGCACATATGTCAGCATTTTTCATTCAGATCGATGAAATACACACTCTCAGAGATCAACCCACCCTTTGTGGCGTGTGTTAGGCAGTCGAAAATCAAAATCGAAAGTTGGGCGATGGGTCCAGGGCGAATCCGCAACTCCGGGCAGCTGCCTTTGCGCGATCGAGGGGAACACCTTTGGGCGCCCGAGCCGCGTGCGCAGTATATAAATACCATAAATTTTCTATGGAAAACCTCTTCAGATGCCGCGGTATAAAGGAGAAAACTTCCATTCAGCAGTCGTCGCCTTTTGATAGAACTACCCAGCAAACCCAGCAAACAATGGACACGATCGCATTGTCGTCGTCGTCGTCATCGTCGTCTCCACATCCACATCCACATCCACATCTTTCGCGATCATATAGTCTTTTGTCTTGGACGTGAGCTGGGTTTGCTCAATGAACCAAGGACGGGGTGAAGTAGAACATAAACATCAACACGTGTTGCAATTCATTCAAGTTTCGATTCGGTTTTATATTATCAATATTATTTATGGAAAGATGCCAGTGTCTTGGCGCTGATTTATAGACATCTCATGTTGTTTTCATCGTTTTTTTTTTCAGAGGGGGATTGGGTCAAGGAGAGCACGGTATACAGCTGCCGATGGATGAAAATGGAACCGAAAGGTGTTCAATGAACTTGGGTACTATAAAATGGGTTTTCGATGATCATTAGGCGAGACCTTGTGAACTTAAATAGGGCTAGATGCGCTTTGTGTTTTAATAGTTTGTGTAATATTTAGGGGAAGTTTGTCAGAGCTAAGACTATTCTAATTGCAAACGTTTTAGGGTGTTTCTTATGGAGGTTTTCTAGAAATGCATAAGCACGTTCAGTGGGCTTAGTATTTAGTGACTTTAAGAACAATTCGCTTTGCCCATTGTTTTCCCCTGCTCTTGTGAACTTCCTTTAACAACTCACATCGGTAACTGAGTAACATCAAACATGATTCAAATATTTTTCGGGCTCTGCAAATTTGCAGTTTTCCTTTTTTTGGAGCCATGAGGAAGAAGCTGGTACTTTGTTTGCACTCCGGCACATGACATCCTTTTCCTCGTTGCGAGTTGAAAGGGCCGGAGCACATCAAATAAACTCACATGTTTAGTTAACTCCCAGGTGGAAATTAAAAGCGAAGCGTAACCGAAAAACAACCAAGGATGGCCGAGTGGATACTCGGCACTCTCTACTCTGTACTCTGTTCTCTGTACTTGGTACTCGGTGCTCCTGAATATCCTGTACTGTTTTTGGTCGAGCAAAGGCACTTTAAGTATATCCAGTTGGCATTGCATACTTTGGGGCGCATGCAAATGTCACATTGCTATGCAGACTGAGAGCTCCAGGTCCAGATTACCGACTCAGATATGTGCAGATGCAGCTTCCCACTTCCCATTTCCCATTTCGGATTCGGATTTGGATTTGAATTTGGTTTTGGATTTTCTTTTTGTGCGCTGCCCGGCTGGCGCAATCTGAAAATGATTTCAGCAGGAAGCTGGCATGTCCAGAGCAATTTACTTTACTTTTGCAAGGCAAACAGGAAGTAGAAAGCACATACAAACAGGAGCTGCAGACAAACTGACATTAAACTCAATGGCCCCGACCCCGAATATTTCAACTGCAAAAGTTGCCAGCTCTGTTTTGGTGCCCTTTGACATTCCCCGATTTGTTTGCCGTTTGCAGTTGTTTTAGGGACCTCGGCATAATTCATTGCATACATATTTGGGTCGTTGCGAGGTGGAACTTTCAAACTTTGCGTGCCATGCGTTGCTTTAATCAGCCATAAATTGCTGGCCAAGCAGCATTTGGCCAGGTTGATGGCCTTCGGCAAGGGGATAGTGTCTTCGAATCGTAAAATATGGAATTGCGTGCAAGTGTTCAATTATGTGCTCGGATATATATGCGCATTTCGCCACACTTCACGCATCTAATGCGGTCAGTCACTGGTAATGGATAATGGATTCCTAAGTAGTTTCATGTTCTGATCATAAATCGTGCTCGCTTTATGGACACTTAGGTGATTAACAAATGGACCTCCAGTTCTTGGGGATGGAACTTCGGCCTTGCCCTAGGGCAGATCTATCAAGGGCGGTTTGTGATTAATAAAGCATTTTAATATGAGTTTATATACCTTAGGTATTAGCTAACTGGCAGACTGCTTAGATAATAATCTATCCTTCCAAACATTATATTATTTATAAAAAGCAAAGAACCCATAGGTTCCAACTCAAATACTTACATTCAAGAGTCGCTACCTTTAAGAACGATTCAACCTGAAGTGGCTTCCATTCAGCCCACAAATCTGCCTGGCCAATCTCCACTGACAACACTTCACATGCAGGATGCATACAGGACGCCGCTCAAACTGGCCAAATAAAATGCAGTGCATCTGAGGGCTTCTTCTGCCACTTCGCGCTCTTCTGGCACTTGGGTTTATTGAATAAATCAACGCTTCAAAAATTCCAACTAAACTTAACGGCTTTCATTGGCCTCGGCAAATAGCTTTGGCTATTATACAAAGAACCACACACACTCGCCAAAAAACGAGGAAAATAAGGAGGGAAAAAACTGTAGCCGAAAAGTGCACGTTTCTCGCTCAAAAAAAAAAAAAAGGAAAAACTGACATCTAGATGGGGTTTTGAGGGGGAAGGGAGGGGAAGGAAGGGGCCCAAACAAATGGCCAATGCAAATACAAAGTGGAAATTCAATGAAGCTTAGCGCTACAGACTAAAACTTGGTCTACTAATTGGGCGTGTGACTTGCTGCCCCAAATGGAGGAGGGTGGTCCCGAAAAAAAAAAGAAAAGGGGGGACTTGCTACGTGCATCAATGAACCGTAAAGCTATTTCGTCATTTAACGTTAAAAGCAAGGCAACGGGCCATACAAAGGCCAACAACGACAAACAACCAAAAATAAAATAAATAAAAAGTCCAGGGAAGGAGGCAAGAACGCGAACGAGCGCGACCAAAGTGAAAAAACTAATTTGCGCTGCTTCAAAAGCAAACACAGCCACCATATTTGTGTGCGTGAGTGTGTGCTGCTGTGTGTGTGTGTGTATCCTGAGGGGAGGGGTGGGGTGCTTAAGGATAATAGCGGACAGGGGGGCCTTGAGGGTTAAGGATCCGGGGGCGAGGGCGATTGCAAGGTAGCTGCTACGGCTAAGGAAAAACATACACGTATTTTCGGCCAGGCAAAAAGAAAATTGGGTTCGCGCTGAGTGCTAACCGAAAAACTTTTTCATTTATGCTTCACAAAATGTCGGAGCAGAAGAAGCAGCCAGCCACCGTGTCACCGAAATCTTGGAAAACTTGGGAATATGGCAATCCATAATTCTACTTAAAAGTTTCCACCTTCCAAGGATGCTTCCTTAGAGAACTCAGTTTACCAAATGAACAGAAATCAGTTTATTATTAAATTATACAAATTTGGCTTCAGTATTCAAGCTAAAACATATCTTTCACATAGCCAACTAAACTTAAGGGGTTCAAATTCCCTTTCGTTTCTATCTTGTCTTATGATTTTATAGAGATATATTCTCAGCATCTGAAGAAATGATGTTTATATGCCATCAGCCCACTGTGCGCATCTGAAAGGCTCCTACAGCATGGTCACATGGAAGCACTCATTCCCTAGTCCTCCACCAGGATGTACATGCGAGTGTGTGCTAACCTGTCAATATTGCATCACTGCCGCCCCAGGTGGCACAAGGAACAGGGGGCAGATATCCGACTGAGGCTCCTGCTCCTGCTCCTGCTGCTGCTCCTGCTCCTACTTCTGCTCCGGATCGGGCTTGTGTTCCAGCTCCGGCTTCGGGTTCCTGCCCAGATTGAGCTTGTGTAGTTAACGCGTCGAGCTTACTTTTATGCTGGGCTGGAACCCGATGTCAATCAAAAATTCCCATAACCAATGCAGCTCCCGATGGTCGAGTGGTTTGCAGGGATGTTCATATATTATATATATGTATATACATATATATATGTAAGGATGTGTGACTGGGGTGTGTGTTTGCTTTATGAATGCTGTTGGCACATGTGGCGCATAAAAAACGAGAGGAAAATGGTGATGAAAAGGTTGAAAGCGGGCAGGTTCCGCCCCATCTCCATTTTCGGGGGTTTTCCTTTTTGGCAGTGGCCAACCAAGGAGCATGTGATGAAAAGGATTTTGCTGCCCCTTGCATCTTCCGCCGCCCCCATCGGCCACGCCCACAGGTCCACGCGCCCCACCTGGACAGGTGGCAAAGGCTGCTTTGCCAAATTAAATTGCCAAAAAAATCAATTAGGAACATGTCAAGTTGCGGAAAAGCTGCTTCTGAAAATCGGTGTCAGCAGCAAATGAAATTTCAAGTTTTTCTACCCTCACTAGGAAAATGCTAGCTTGGGAACAAGGAGTGTTGACCATGATGATGAGTGTATGCACCAATAAAAAACTGATGGGAAATGATATGTATACATTTCTAATGATACCGATATTTCCTCGCGCATATTGCGTTACTTCTTCTATTTGAACTTCAGTTATTTTGAAAGAGACCAAAAGAAAAACATTAATAAGATATATCATCGATTTGATAACAAATAATTACAACTGTTATCAATAATTATCCATATTTGTTCCAACTCAAATTAGCTTTAACTTTTCTTTCACTAAAGTTATTTAATAAACATTAATGTCTTGTCATGTATATCAATATATATAAAGACCACTGACCCAGAGAGCCTTCGCTCACAACTCCCCAACTTCTAGTCATTTAATCGTTGACAAGCAGAAGTTTGAAATTTGCATTAACATTAAACCGGAACTAAAGCCCAGTGAAGCGAAAGAGGCACATGAATGTTATTATTAATAGCAGGCAATATTTGAGTCCTGGGGGAAGTACAACCAAGTTGAGCCCATGATGCCAAAGTCTGATGATGAAGATGAAGCGATGAAGCGATGGAGCAGTTGATGTAGAAGTGCCGACGAGCGACGACGTTTCTGACGAGCATTCTAGCGCAAAGTTTAGATAAACACATCAGCAGAGGACAGAACACAGATACGAATTTGTAGCTTGTCAAAACCGAATGCAGAGTGAAAGATACAAATGGCAATTTATAAGGCTGCCGGTGCCTCGCCCTGGTCATTAATGTCAAAAGTTATTGCGCAGGCGGCCCTGTTGGGCGATAAAGTCCTGGGAATCCTGGCCTTGGGGGCGTGGCCGCTGTGGGCGGGGCGGTCGATTGGCTGACCACAACACCACACGCACACACACACCGCCTTGGGCGTCCTTCGTCGCCGTCATCATCATCAACATCCAGCTAAGCATCCATCCATCCATCCATCGTCTTCTCCTGGTTTCTGATGCTGCACACGCTTGGCCAAGTTAGCGGCACGTGTCCTGCCACGCTGCCCCATGCTGCGAGTCCTTCACGGCCACATTGGCATCGCAGTCGCAATCCTCATCCTCGTCCACGTCCTAGTCATCTCACATCCGAAATCACCGCCCGGAGCCATCACAGTTGTCTGCGGACGGTTCCGGGTGTCGGCTGTCGCTTAATGGCGTGGCCCCCGGCCAATGAGTTGAATTTTAAGTGATGGGATTTTTCACTTCTGCGTGCTCTTAATTAACCCAAAATGTAAATTCGTCCTCGCATATAAAAAAGCATTTAATACCGAAAATGGTGTGCTATGTTGGCCGCGAGGAACATAAACAGAAATACCCTTGAAAAACATAATAAGAGGTGACTCTCAATCTGCGACAGCCTCGCGCTTCATTTTCTTGTTGGCCATTCTACCAAGACACGCATTTGGAGTCTCTTCCTGGGTTTTCCACTACGGCGGACTCAGTTTTCCACACTTAGCTGCATCGTGTGGTTAGCATAATAAATCGATTAACTCTGGGTCCCATTTTTTGCCAAATTTAATAATCATGAGCCGCCGCATGGCAGGACTTGCTCCATTCCGATGACGTTGGCTGATTATTTTAATTCCCTAAAACCCCTGATTCTGTTTCTGTTTCCCTGGATCCCCCTGGATCCAAGGATCCAAGGTTCCCGAGCTGCCGGGTTGCAGAACCCACTGCCAAGTCCACCGCTTGCCCCTTTCGCTCAAAATGATTGATGGCTTTTGTGGCACGCAGTACTTAGTTCTCGGGTTGTCCGGGTGCACATAATATACATGTGTATCTATATATTTATATACTTTTTGTGCCTTGCTTTGCATTTTTTGTTTATGGTCCATCATCAGCATCTCACGAACCTCGCCACCGCCTGCGTAATAAATCTCCTTTTTTTTACATTTCTTGTTTATCATTTGGTGTCATGCGATTCTGTCTGCTACCCATCTGCGTGCCACTGTGTTATTAAAAATGCTCGGATAAAAAAACACCCGATGTGATGGAGGTGGAAGTCCCAGTGCCATATTAAAGTATTCCCAGGCATTAAAATTTCATATGAGCTGGCCCACCGACTGACTGACAACCCATCCAGCCGAACCGAACTGAACCGAACCGAAATACTCGTCCATCCAACCATCCAACCATCCAGGCGAACGGCGAACCTTCTGTCCTTCCGCCATCCTCGGCCATCCAAGTCATCCATCTCGGCTTTGGCAGCTTTCGCATTAATGCTTGAATAATTCCCCTGTATAATTTGTTGATCATCGCTGGCATTAGTTACATTAGTTTATGGGCTGCGCTGCCAACAGCCTCCCTCCCCCCATTGCATAATGAGCGGAACATTTCATAATTCCTTGTAAGAGGAGGGCGCGAAGGATATCATCCACAAGGCGGAATTACATTTTTATCGCTTCGAGCAAAGTTTCATATATATGGTAAACCGATATGATTTCTTCTTATAATTTTAAGCAACAGTATCCTTACAATTAAAACCAAAAAAGGGAGGAGTAAATGATGCTTTAGATAATTTTGATGTTTTGAAGAACAGCAAATAAAATATTTGAGTAAACATGTTACTGTACAACGAAAGCCATTAAAGAGTAGGTATTGATAACCCCAGAGCAAGTTATACCCTCTCAGACTTTCGAGCATTAATAAAATCTGAGCAGAACCCTTTCCGCCGAAAAAAAGCCAATTCTTCCGCCACTTGACGGATCCGTCCAATAAACCAAGGCAAACAAAGCATTTAAAATGCACAAAGAAAATATTGCGACACACGTCAAGTACGAGGATGGGGAAAACGATAAGTATACGCCGTGTGGGAGGTGGGAGGTGGGTATCTGGGCTGAGGTGGAGTGGAGTGGAGGCTGTGCTAAGTATACAATGTATACATTCGAGTGGGCGATGGTAATACATATATTAAGGACCCCGGGGCCATTAATGACTAAGTTTGCATTGCGTCCCAGCACACACACACACACACACACGCACACACACTCTGGCTGACATCAATTATTCACGGAATTTATACACGGATTTTTGCCGAGCCCGGATTGTTTACTTTAGGCGCATGTCAAATTGGGCGTGATTTTCAAGTGGCTGGTACTCGCCGCTCGCCGTCGTACTTTTGATTATGTTTGTCTATTTGTTGTGCGGCTTCATGCATTTTTGAGTTGCTCGGCAGAGGGCCGGCCAGCCTGTTTGCTTACGGTCAAGGCAATTAGGTTTTCCTGCCCTCGGGCCCGAAATGTGCTGCAAATATTCAATAAGTAAGCGCCTTAGCCCCACCATTCTGGACCTCCCAGACCCCCACAGCCCCCACAGCCCCCAACCGCTCTGCAAAAGCGCAAAAAAGACAGGCCACAGGTTCGGAACACAGGTTCGGTACTAAGAGCAGGTCAGGCCCATCTCACAGGAGCCGGACTGCTTTTCTGACATTTAATTTTCGATTTTAATTGGATACTAACAGCAGGATGCTGCCTGCTGCCCGACTATAACTATGGACCTAGAGGGTCCGGAGTCCGGAGTGCGGACTCCCAGAGTCCCAGAGACCGGAGCTCAGTACCTGGCCAAGGAAGGAGCAAAAATAGTAAATTAAAAGGTACACAACATGCCCGGCCAGCAGGAGGAGCGGGGAAGGAAGGGACTGCCGGGTAAAAGCAGCCAGAAACTCTTGGCAAAAAGGAGTTGGCTAACATAATTGAAAAGCGCTTTTCTATTAAGAACGCGCGCCAGGGTTGCCATCTCCCTTCTCCAATCTCCCATCTCCGCTGTGTGTGTGTGTGTGTGTGTGCGTGGGAGGGATTCTGTCTCTCTTGGTGTGCGTGAGTGTGGCGGGTGCACTGGAAAACATTTCCCTATCTTTCTATATATCATTTGAAAGAGATTGCTAAAAGTATGGATATACAAAATAAGTGATACCTTCGAAACTTTCAATTTCAACTTGCATATCAATATCCAAAAAAAAAATTATAAATTCTAAAGTTTTTCTATACTTTGCTGTTATTTATTGCATCTTTTTCGGTGTATCATAACCAATTTCGAACCAAAACATCGTCGATGTCATATTTTCTAATTTATCTTATGCTTCTGGGGTGGCAGAATTTGAATTTGCATTAAAGTCGGAGATCAAAAGCCCCACCCCTGCCATAAACAACGCTTTCTCGGCTGACACTTTTTCTCTCAGTGTCGGCACCACCATGGCTCCTTGGTAGCTGGAGCACTGATTGGCGGCGGCGCCTATTGACTGACTTAACACGCCATTGAGTTGGCCAGGACGCAAATTGGCGCGCCGGCATCAAGGACCAAGCGAATGGAGCATTAAAAGGAGCCGTCGAAAGCATTGGGAACTAACGGGGAATTAAAGCCACGTCTGCCATTCAGGCCAATTAACAAGCCCGCTTCGATTTGAGACTAATTAAGACAAGAATGCAATGCAAATGCTGCCTGCACTCGAATATTAACTATGTTATTGTTTTTTTTTTCATATAAAAATATATATTAGATTTGCTCAGAGACTTTGTACTTTACTGGCCATATACAAATTTGTAATATCCGTTTTTTTAGTATTATACGTCAAATGTATATATGAAGTCTTTCAAATATTGACAATAAAACTTAATCATGTATGTACGTATGTAAATTTAGGAGAAATATAACACCTGATATATTTTGCATACCCTAGAACCCTATTACTGCACTCTGAAAACTGCTTTCCAATCAATCACACATCATGCATGCGGCATGGGAAAATTAGGCATTTGGGAAATGAGGGCCATGAGCCATGAATCGGGTTTTGGGGAATGGCACTGTGAATTTCCCTTGGCGAGAACTGTGCTCGTTCCCATCATCATCAGCGGATGCGTTCGAGTAAAAATATGGCATAATTATCGCTGATAATTGTGAGGCAAGGCAGCTCTCCCCCTCCCCTCACAACCCATCCAGTTGTTCCGGGTTCTGGGTTCCGGATTTCGAGATCCAAGGGTTGTTTGTTGACAACTCGATGTGGTTGTTGCATCTTAAAGTTGCCTGCGACTTTAAGGAAGTCAGTAAGGCAACGGAGGCGAAATAGCTTGATTGACAGTCAGTCGGCAACTCGTTGAGGCTCAGCATGCCGAACGGAATTATGGCTTAATTGACATATGCTGAGCACACTCATCTGAGATTCCCCGAGTCCTGGTCCTGGTCCTGGGGTAGATGTATACTATACTTTATAGCCACATAGCTACGTTCACACCCTTTCACACAATATTTATGTATTTATATGTCCCCGAGCGATGCGGGATAATATTTCCCTAAGTAGACACCAAGTGACAGCGCAATTAAGGCGAAGTAATTATTTTAAGTAGGGTTACATTTGTCATTACAGCAGGAATTGTAAAGTTGGGCCGAGATTGAAGGGGACACACGAGAGATTCTCAAGAGCTGCGAACCTCTAGCTTACTACTTATATATATCTTAAAGACATTTCTGATACCTTTATTATAAATCGGAAAAATTCCTTTTTGTGTAGAGATACTCTTTAATATCTTTCAAACCGAACAGAATGCCTTCTTTGCTATACATTTAAAACTAACCAAATATGGAAGTCAGCTATTACATTATTTTCACAAGCCATAAAACCTTCTTGAAGCTGCATCGCCCTTCAATGCGCCTTTGTTCGCCCCAAGTAGTATCACTCCACTATTTTTCCCCCAATAAACAAGCCTGCTGCTGCTCAGTAAAGACCTCGATTAGCTGTGAAAGATGAAGTAAACTGCAAGACCGAAATCATTAAATCATGAACAATTAGCCATTTATTACTTCCCCTTAATCATGCGCCATTTGCAATTAATTTAAACGCAATTTTCGTAGTCCGCACAGCGGGACCAGAAACAGGACCACAACCAGCACCAGACTACGGCGGACATATAAAATCCCGAGAGCCAAGAAAGCTCTTCCGGCCGGAGTCGGGGATACCGAAAAAGATGAGAGACCGTCTTACATGGACGCTGGCTCACTCACACGGCCACACGACTCCGGCAAATCTTTTGCACAAACATAATTTTGAAACAGACACACGGCCGGGGAAAGGGGAAGGGGAAAGGGGAAGGAGGAAGGGGAGGATGCCACCCACCACTCCACTGCAAATGGGAACATCTTGGGAAATCTGGGCAGCAAATTGCAGGCAATCCACGCAAATGGCTTAGAACAACGGGTGGCATTAAAGTCGATGGGGGATGGGAAGGGGAGGGGAAGGATAAGGGAAGGACTACTTTGCCGGGGCAAATAATTTTTCGCGCAGCCCCAAAAAACTTTTCGCCCAGGACACCCCTAGTCCAATGGCGTGCCAGGCATAAATCACAACGTGCAAAGAGAAAACTTGGAGCGAAAGTTTATCCCCCATCTCGTAGAGGGGAGTGGAAAGGGGGGAGGGGGTAGCGCTGGATGGCGGATCTGCGAAATTTGTCTTGGCGTTCGGATTTATGTTTTTGCGACGCTTCTCGAAACAAACACCAGAGGAAAAAAGGCCAAGGAGTGCCGCAGTCCATGATACACACTCGAAAAAAAAAAACAATCCTGGATACTAAAAGCTATTAATATCTTAGGATAAAATAAGGCTTAAAAACAACAATTTATTTTATTAAAAATGTTTTTGGGTATTTTAAAAATATATACTTTAAAACATATATTCTACGAAACTATAACATTTTAAATTACAAAACTCAATGAACTGCTTGTTATCTGTTATAACATGTACAGGATATTTTATGAAATACAATCCCTAATATGGAAAAAAACGCGAAATGTGTGATTATTTATGCATTTATTATTCATACAATTTTTCTAAGTAATAGATACACAGATACAAGGACGCGTCGCGCGACAGAGACAGCAGTTGGAACGAAGGTAAGTTCAGGAAACGCTGTCCTCAACAAAACAAAGCGAAAAGAATCGGTGAATACGTAGCACACCAGCCTACAAAACTCGGGTTTCGGGATCTCCGGGGTGGCGAGGAGTGCCGTGATTTATGGCAGCCAAGGTAGCAAAAGTTGAGGGTGGTACACGACAGCGGTACATAACTTTAAAAAAGTTTTACAGGTTTGCCGAGGATTTGCATTTGAACACACACAGAGACGGTGAGTTTCCGGGGAGGGCGGAGGATCCAAGGATCCAGAATACAGAATCCAAGGATCTTAAGGAGCGTTTTGTTCCACAGCTCTTGGCGCTGAGTTTCCTGTTTGTTCACGGGCCCGAATTTGTCATATTTTGTCGCTGATTTCTTGCCGGCTAAAATTCGGTTGCCGCATTCGGTTTGTTTGTTTACTTGTTCCTCCGGTTTGGGGTTCTTTACAAACAAATTTGTCGTTTAAACTTGACCTTTTTTTTCGGGTCCCAGATAAGAAATTCAGTTTATCCGTAGCAAATAAGATAAGTTGTGGGTGGCTTTTAATTAAAGTTTATTTGTGTTTTTGAAACTGACTTGTACTGATTTCTTATATATTTGTAAGGGAATATCTATATTTAGCAAGTTTTTAGGTTGGACTACTTTTGATGGCAACATTATATTATTATATATTATTTATATTTCGCTGCTTTTTAGAATTTACATATTCGCATAAATATATTTATTTTTATAGAAAAGCAAGGACTTTTTTTGCAGTTCAAACAGTTTTTGTTTTGAATTTAATGTCTGAACTACCACATTGAGGTATTTGCGACGACAGCAATATTTATAGCTTTTTCATTGTTTGTTATCAACTTTTTGTTTCACTCGCCCTCTAAATCGGCATAAAAAGTGAAACCCCCCAATAAAAGCAATCACAACTTCGCAGAAATGTTGCAAGTGGCTGGCGAAGGCCACCCGGTCCCCAAAGTACTTGCAACAAAGCAATTCGCATCGGTTCATTCAGATCGCATGGAATCGAGAGCACAGAAATAGAAACTCCCAGGCGACGGGCAAACTTTTGGCCCAAAGCCGAGTTGGAGTCGGAAGGTCGTCGAAGCTCGCGCATGGCCAACACGGATCCAAATCCGCCATTTTGAGTGGAGAGTGCCACAGAGAGTGGAGCATAAAGTATGCGGAAGTCGAAAGTATGATGCGGAAGTCTGTATGACTGCGATTGCTAATGGATGTCGACTGGCTGTCGACTCCGAGCACTGGATCCCGACTAAGTCGCACCGAAACCGCCAGGCGGAGTGGGGGCTTGACTATACGGTCGAATGGACTTCAAATTTTCAAGTGAATCCCACCCCGGCCACAACCCCAGCGCCCCGTTTCCATTTCGCTCCTGATCTGGGGAACAGGAGAAATAGAAATTGGTGCAACTCGGGCTGGGATTTTGGACGCTCAGCTAGTTTTCGGGGTATCAAGTCCAACGGTGTACGAAGCTAGATAAACGGATTAGGTGGCAACAATGTGGCACACACTCTCTATCTCTCCATGCGGCACGGATGGCATCCCATTCACCACGAGATGGGGATGACCAGAAGGTGAACGCAGCAGGGACACGACGAGCTTCTGCCCCACAAAGGAGTTAACCACTAATCGATATGCCATTAATGGCAGCCACTATTGCACCTAACAGCAGATGCAACAAAAAGGCATCAGTATAATCATTTTGAAAAGCATTGCAATTCCAAAATATGTTATTGAGTACAAGTTCACTAGTGTACTTCCAGCCTCTAAAAACTTTTGGTCTCAAGGTAACCGAACTCTGGAATATGCAATTTAATGAATGCAGCTGGAATTACTTGCCTGAACTAAGCCTTTACTCCTTACACTTGTTTATATCTCTACATCTCCGTTCTATCCATTTCGGGTAGTTAGCCATTACTGTAGACCAATTTGATTCGTATCTCAGCATAGTATACCTGCAATTTAAAGCACTGTTCCCCAAGAAGAGGTCCTCGGAACCCTTTTAACCTGTTCCCCCGTTTTTTGCCCGTTCCCACCATTCTGCTACCGAGCCACTTGCGATCCATCTCCCGCCACTCCTGTTTCGTCCTTTTGCGTTTAATCAAACACACTTCCGTTGCAAACGGCTTGAGCTGCTTCAATCAAACAACAACCACAAATATTTCAAGTGCGGCTGGCTGAAGGATTGCTGCAATGACTGCCCCAGTTGGTTCTCCATGTCCTTAGTCCTGAGACAAAACTCGTCAGCAAAGAAAATACCACAACGTTGTTGTTGATCACGAGGACGAGGACGAGGATGACGACGATGATGATGCTGATGATGATGAACCCTTTGCCTGGCTCTCGAGTGCACACGGGTTTAGCACTCATAATAAGGACTAGCTTCTATTACCCATCATTGTTTCTCCACGAGGGAAATGTGGGTGAACGATTCCGGTGTGGCCACACTTGGAACAAAAACCACTTTTCAATCCAGAAATTCAGCATAAATGTCAAATGAATATAGGTAGGGAATTAAAGAAGCTACCCTACTCTAGGGTAATGATAGAAGCCACCAATCATAATAATAGAATAATCATAGAATCCATAAAATACAAAGTTGATTCTATTCAAAAAAGTAGAACAATTTCGTTTGAAACCAGGTAAAGTTGGGTTTCTAAGTATATTCGTTTTAATAATTATTTCTAAGCTGTGATGCTTTGGTTCCTGCTTTTTTTCCGAGTGCATTGATGGTTTAACTCGCATTTAGGCATGGATTGGCTGCCTTTTGCCAGCCAGTCCACTTGAACATCACGTGGAAATATTTCGCAAATTACGAGCCTAATTAAAAGGCCCGCCGTCTGAAACGGGTTAAAGCCGAAAAATCTCGAAACCAGCCGCAGCCGCCAGCGGGCAACTCATTGAACCAAGTCGAGTGTCTGGCCAGGCCGCGCTGACCAGACGACCGGGCAGACGCGATACCCCGGCTCCACCACACTTGTTGGCCCTTTGCATGCAGCCCAGTCCAGTCCAGCAGCCACCACCATTAACCGTGGAACCACCAGCACCACCAAAGCCACCAGTACCACCAAAGCCACCCAAGCCACCACCCACTACAAGCCGCTCGTGCGCCACTCAATTATTGGAGCCCTGATTTATTGCAGCGGACACCCCCACTCCTTGGACCCGTAAAAGACGAGTTATTGCTGCTCCCCTTATTTTTCCGTGATGAATCCCATTCGAGTGGGTAGCTGGGTTGGTGGATTGGTGGATCGAGGCGATGATGGCGGCTGTTCATTTGCATTTCGAGGGGACTGGGCGGGTTTATTGGTGGTTGACCGCCGGCCAAAGGATGATAGCAATTTCAAGTGCAATCCTTTATTCCGCAGGGAGTGTGTATCGATGTTGCGACTATAAATTCCTTTTACATCTTTTTGCAGAAAAGTTTCAGTGCGCAAGTTTCAAGTTAAAGTTCAACCGATTTGGGTGCTATTGAAATCAGTGTTGAGACCTGAAAAAGTCGAACCAGTAGTTGGTTGTTTTGAAAAGGGTTTTTATGTGCAAATTTTCAAGTTTAATAAACATGTATGCTGATTGTGAGCCTAAGCTTTTCATGTTTCTCATTGCTCTCTGATAAGAATTTTAACAGACTCTTGAATCTGTAACCAGGACAAAACAAGGGAAATTTTGTGGCATAAACTATATAAAAAATAGAAAATATAAAAGTAAGTCCTAATATTAATCCAAAATGAATGCAACTTTATTATCTTTAATAGCATGCATGTTGTCACGACCTTTTTCCCTTCAAGTATTTCCAAAGAGACGCCAGTTATTAACCCAGTTTCCCATTCAACCACTGTGCCTACAGCTAAATTGAAAATTCCATTAAGTCACCAGATTTGTGAGTAACTCTTTCGCCCCCATCGAAAAGGCTTTCCTTCCTTTAATCTACAAGTTAATTTCTTACCAAAATAAGCAAGTGCTGCCATAATTGAATTTCGTGAGCAACATGTGCCGCCTTTGAGCGGACCCTGGTCCGAATACCGGATCTGAATCTGAGTCCCAAGCGCAGTGCCAAATCCGAGTTCCAATTCCAATTCCCCCGAAATGAGGCCCAAAATACCACTTTATATAATACTGTTGACATATGTTAATCAGGCGTACGAACACGCGCCGCAAGGAGGGAGACAGAAGGATGGGGATAATGCCGAGGACCCGGACCAAATCGAGCCGTGTGGAACGAGGATGATGCTGCTGCCACTGCTGCTGCTGATGATGATGATGATGATGTTGCCGCTGTAATTCCTGGCGCGGGGGTGATGGTAATGAGGTTGCTGCGGGGCGGGTCAAAGGCATTAATTCGAATTCAATCTGCAAGGCGCAGCTCAGCGACAAAGTAAAAAGCCTATTTGAGGCACACACACCGTCACACACACCCACACACACACACAGCCATACACACACAGCGAGCCAGTGAGATGAAGGACGAAGGAGGAGAGGGCAGCCACGGAAACAATCTGATTGGAATAAAAGCTGCCGAGTGGCGTGGGGCGAAAGGACTTTTGAAACAAGGGTTGTCCTCCTCCAATTCGACGTCTGTTGGCAGTTTGGGAGATAATTTAATTTCGGATTCGCATGAACGATGAGATAAAGCCCACGGCCGAGTTACGAAACGACGAAACGACGAAACGTGAGGGTGAATCGAATCGGACGGCTAGCATATTGATGCAATCAACTAATCTTCGCGCTTCCGTAGCGCTGACCCACTCCCCCTTTTTCAGCGCCCATGTCCTTGGCAACCATTTCAGCATCCCAGCGATAGGCCACAGTTGATAAGAAAAACGTCCATATGCACTGCTATCCCCGTGCGATTGATTTAACATATTTCAATCGGATGTGCTACTGATGCGTGATTCGGTTGGCGATCGGGATCGTGCTTCTCCTGCATAAAGTAACAAAACTTGTTCTGGTTCCAAATCAGAAAGTTCGCTATAGCAAATCACACTTATCAAAGTAGAAGGAGTCGAACTTTCATTTTGGGATATATTTTATAGCAAAGGACCTTACTCATATTCCGACTTTATTTCAGAAAGTTCTTCCGAGTGAACTTGGTCTATAACTATCGCATGTTTTTATAGATGCTGTCATCTCTAATTCAACACCAAAATTGCTGGCACGCAATTAGGATGGACCGATCCGCTTTGATTTCGATCTATTTTGTGCACTGGGCCGCGTAAAAAGGTAGAAATTCAAACAGTTTGTGGAGAGGTTGCATCCATTTGGTAATTTGCCAAGACAAAGACGGCAGAAACATAAGTTTTTCACTTTGTATATTTGGGTGTGCGAGGGTCCACTCGTAATTTGTCTACCAGACGCTGCCTCATTTCGTTACTATTTCGCATTATATTTTCCCTTTTTTTGTTGTTGTTGCTGTTTGCAATTAAACGCAATTGCGTTGGCCAGTAACGGCCCACTCCCCCGCCCCCGCCCCGCAAAAAACCCCGCCATTTTCCGTGGGTTTTCCCTGGGTTTTCCCAGCGACGCGACGTCGCCATCGCCATCGTCGCCTGTCGCGCTTTTAAAACTGTTTCCTGTGCGCTAAATGGCGTTTTTGTGTTGGATCCCATCTACTTCTTCTTCTTCCTTTGCTGCTTCTTCTTGTTTTTGTTTTCCACCAGCGATGGGAGGGGCGGAGAAAATTGGGGGAGGGGCATCCATTGCAGGCGACGATAGTTTATGTCCCTATATACCCAGCAAACCAGCAAAAATGGCGACATTAAATGAGCAAAAACTTTTTTAAATCATTTCTTTGCACTCCACGGAGCTCTGGATGGCGTACACTGGAAACATTAAGTGGCTATAAATGTTGTCTCTATTATACAAAACATGTAATTATAGCAAACTAAACACTATGAAATATTTTCATAAATTTAGATTTCTTAGAACATGAAATGTAGATCTAAGTTAAGAATAAAGTCAATTTAAATAGGGTTTTTAGAAATTTTCGAATTAATAGAATTAAAATAATAAACTAGGTATAATTTCAACAAATATTTATACAATAAAAAAGCACAATTATATATTTATTTTGCATATGTTCAACCGTCTTTCGGTGCAATTATTTTGCGTGTGCACTTCTGGTTGCATTTCTTAAACAATTAAAACTTTGCTCGTCTACCTACAAAGTTGCCAATTTGGATAACCTCTAAACCAGAACCGATGACAGAGGGCCAAAAGGGGGAGGGGCGGGTTGGAGGATGGATGGATGGCATGGAGAATGAAAAGCGGCAAGAAAAACCGAGCGAACGAGCGAGCGACAATGAAAATGAAAAACTTTAGCGCAGAGCAGTCAAAACCAATTTGGAGAATTTAATTAAAATTGCAAAACTTTGGCAACTGATTAAATTTTCCCAACAAGAGGCAGCTGCAGCGAAGTGGGGCCAGGTAAAAAGCTTAAAACAACCAACAAGAAAATGGGGGAAAATGTCCACAGCGACAAGTTAAAATTTTTAAACATATCGGAGGGAAACGTTGAAAAAATCTACATTCGCTTTCGTTTGCAGTGAAAATGTTTCAGGACCAGAATAACGCAGAAAGTACATACATATATATACGTGCATGTTTGTGTACATATAAAATATGGCAGCCGGAGCAGGACGGGTGCTGAAAGCAGCCCAAAAACAGAAGGACACCAGACCCACAGCCGGGTTGTGGATGTAGCTGCTCTGGCGATGGCAGCCATCATCGTCATCGCCATCGCCATCATCATCATCATCTGCAGCAGGAGCAGGAGCAGAAGGAGGAGCAGGAGCAGCAGCAGAGGGACCAGCGAACGACAGACGACGACTGGCAGCAAAGTTTCCCCAATTTAATTTCATCATACTCCCGGGTGTGCGTTGAACTAACGAATGGAACGAAGGACCCGAGATCGCTGGCACTGTGGAACTGTGGAGCTGTGGGGCGAGGGCAGACATCCATCGCCCAGCAATCACGTAGACGACCCCCACATCTGCATCCCCCAACTCATGCCCCCAAACTCATGCGCCCTGAAAAGTACTCTGCTGTGGGGGTGGCTATCCAATCGCCATGCTGGCCATGGGTTTCATGGGTTCCATGGGTTCCATGGGCTTGGGCGACCGAGAATTGAGGACTGGCAGGACTCTGTTATTTTAATGAAAATTGGAAAGTGCTCCGCGCTCCGCTTGGCCCCAGTTCCTGCTCCAATTTCGTTCCCCTGACCGGCGCATTAATTTCAAGATGTCTTCGTGGGCACTTTATGAATATTGGGCGCTCCTTTGATTTTCTGTTTTCGTTTCGAATTAGGTTTAAAGCCGTGTCTTTTTGGTAGAGAGCCCCTTCAATGTGGTATGAACCTCTTATTAAAATTGGGATTTTAGTCACGCAAATTGAGGACATGGAAATGGACTTTCTTAAAAAACGAAACAAGTACAAGTACCAGTTCCCTTTTATTATTATCTGCTCAATGTAAAACAGTATTATTTATTACTACTTTATTTGAATTGAATAGATTCAAAGAGGGGCAAACGTATCTGACCTTCGAATGGTATTCAAATTATATTCCTTCGAATCCAAGTCCGTATTTCACTGTCAGTCGCAGATCGTGAATATGAGAACTCCCACCTCCAAGGAGTCGCGGTCGCAGGCCAAGCTAATTAGCACCCATAAAACGCACATAAATATGCACAGGCCAATAAATTATAAATTATGACTTCAGCACCACCACCAGAGCCCTACTCGTAGATCGTTGGCCAAACCACAGACAGACAGGCAACAGTTTCATAAAATTTCCACTCGACTGCGCAGAATCTCTGCACAAAGCTGCAGGGGAATGAGAACCCAAATCAGACTTGAGGCGGATGCACGAAACAGTGCGATGACTTCCGGTATTAACTAATTTTTTGCGCCTTTCTCCCCCCAGGCGCGCATCTTTAAAGCCGCTTTCCCAAGGTTGTGCGAAAAAATAAAGGAGGAAAATATCCCATCCTGAGCCAGCCCAGCTATCCGCTATCCTATCCCTGAAGTGAAGTGGCTGCCTGGATGGTTGGATGGTTGGATGGCTGGATGGCCAAAGTGGCGGAGGATGGGGCGAACTAATCCCCAGCACTCATGATGCCTTTGGCAAATACTTTGCACCGCCGACTGCGCGACGAATTGGAAGCAATCCGATGTCTGTCTGCACATAGACTCCACTTGGTGGAGGTGGTGCTGTTGGTGGTGGTGGTGCTACTACCCTCTGTGGTGCTGCATGGGCGTTGCTCTTGGCTGGGGGTTGCAAAAAAATCTTAAACAAAGTATCGGGCCCAGACCCTCGGAGCACTCCAGGCCACTCGTCACTCCGGAGTCCGCATTTCTATGGGCCGGCTGAGTTTCGGGGCCAGAATAGGAGGCTTAGAGTCAAGTGAGTCTCAGCTCCTCGACGGCACAAAGTCGGGAAGTTAGTTCAGGTTCAAAGCTGACTTCGGCCGGATAAAGCCGACAGGCTATCTGAAAGTATCTGACAGAAGAGTAAGCCCTAAAGAGACATGTTTCTAAATATAAAATATTATTTTATAATACTACTAGAATGTAAGGACTTTGAAGCATATTTTTAGGCTTACTCTTCGATCGTGAATATCTAAATAAACGTGTTGCAATAGGAGCATAAAATCTTCAGCCATTTTTGAATAATATACGGCTACAATTTTTCCTTTTTCATTTTCGCCATTCAACTCGAACCTTGCGATTCAGTGAACGGAAAAATTATAGACAACTAATCGATGTGGCGTCGCTATATAAACTTTTCCCAATACATTTCCTTCAGGATAAACTTCGCAAGGTGTTTGCGCTTGTTTTACCAACAATTTGCTGCTCTAATGGCCCAAAGCAGAGTGCGGAATAGGCTGGCAAATGTTTTCCACTTGGCCAACACCAACAAAAGTCTTTGTGACGGCTTTAGGGGCTTTCCCTCTGTTTTCCGTTTTTCTCTGTTTGTTGTTTGCGGGTCGGTGTAAACCGCCAACTTTTATGGTAATTGTTGTTCTGCCATACATTTATATTTGCATTTTTCCTAGCATTTTTCTGTAGGAGATATTTATTTCCGGGAATTGGATGGGAAAATGTGCTGTGGAAACCGGAAAGATTCAGTTCTCTTTAAAGAAAGTAATTTTAATATCACTTCTGACCTTTCATAAACTTCTACAATTTAGGAAATTGATAAGTTTTTCTAAAATATTTATTTACCTAAAACCCTTTCACAGAATTTTTAACAAATGAGGCTATAAAATACGTATGCACTCAGGGAAAACCATTAGGTGAAATCAAAGCAAACGGCAACCCAGGGGTACGATTCCCAGTGATTCTCTTTTTTATGAATGAACCAACATAGTGGCAATTCATTAGAAATTTCACAATATATTACGGAATGGAAAGAATTGCAAGTAATACAGAAAGGTGAAGTTGAAAGTGCGGATTACTGGCCATAATAACAAACAACGCTTGACTTTTGGGCCCAGTTTCAGTTTTGAGTTTCAGACTCAGGTACTCGGCGGGGGCGATTCACATGAAATATGTATGTTCGATTGGAAGCAAGGACTCGCTGCGGTGCCTGGCTGGTTGAACAATGCCAAATGACGAATGACGCATTATTCCTGACATCGAATTGTGTCACTGACAGCCGCATTCAGGGACATTTCCTTCTGGCTCGTTTTTTTTTTCTTATCCTACCCCTCAGCCTGCCCATTTTGCACCCACACAGGCCCTTGCTGCCTGCTAAACAATAAATAATGCCAATGTCATGTTGTTTAAGGTGTATAGAGGTATAAGTCCCAACATAATGCGCAATCATTCACTTTAGCCCGCTCGTAATGTGAGAAGTGCATGTGAACAATTTGATTGATTTTTTCTCGATTTTTTAGACAGGCCAAACCTCAAAAATCAATTGGAAAACTGACAGGATGGGGATTTTCCCAAAGGAAAAAGCCTGTAAAAATTTAAAACGAAAAAGTCAGCGAATAGTGGGATTCAAGCCCTTGTAAAATCGTTTCGAAAGTTCAAGTACTTGTTATATTAAATCCTTTAGTGCTCATATTTTTTAAAGCTTGTTGCCTATTTTCTCATATAAGCCTTTTTCTACACATACTCAGTTTTCGACGACGCCTTTAATCAACACCTTTGCGTGAATATTTCTCATCGTGCAAAGTCTGCGCTCATGTTCTGTACAAATCTTTCTTCACGCTCAGCTGTACATTTACTTTATTTTAAATATAAATTTCGCATTTACACTTGAACTCTGCTGGCAGTTGAGCGCCCAACGAGCTGGGCAGGGGGTTTTTGTGGGGCAGGAGAAGGACCTCCTGGCATCGCCTGTCAGTCAGTTAGACATCGGCGGGAACGTCATCGTTGAGGCACAAGAACAAAAGGACTTCCGGTGACGTTTAAATGCGTGGCATGTCACAGCGCAGCGGCAGACAGCAGCATCCTGGCTGAAGGCTGCCTTCGCTCTGCGTTCTGAGTTCTGAGTCCTGAGTCCTGAATCCTGAAGGCTCAAGCTTCGGCAGCGGCGTGTGCCGGCAGGAAACGCGCCAGAACGCAGAGGGGGAGAACGCAGAGGGTTGTCCCGTGAACTTGCATTCCATTTATGCATATTTTTTGGGGGGTAATGCCCAGCAAAAGGAAAAAAAAAAAGAGGACAAAACATAAAACTTTTGCATTGATTACTATTAACTAATGAAGCAGCGGCAGCAGTCACCCTTGCGGCAAGTTCAAGTACACATGTTGTGGGGCACGCCTCCATTTCCATTTCCACTACCACTCCCACTTCGCTTTCCGCAGATTGAACAATCAGCCGAGCAGAAGTCGCAAGTATATCAACTTATTAATTTCATGAAGTGCCAGGCACATCAATGTCTTCCCATAGAGGCATCAACAATGAAGACACCCTGTCACCGCCTTATAAGTACGATCCGCAAGGAGCGTCCTGGCATGTGGACCAGCTCCTGGAGTGGGGCTCATCACATCATCACGTATGATTACGCGCATTGTTCGTGCGCAGCTCAAAATGCTGTCGAAAATTAAAATTCAGAGACCCTCCTACTTAACTTACCTTACCTAAGCCCATGAGTGCACTGCGAGATGCGAGTGCTCTTAGAATTAGTATCAGAATATTCATTCAGGTCAAATTTCCACATTTCAAGACTAACTTAACAGAACGCTTTAAGGTACCTTCTGAATATTTAAATTTGGTTAATAAAAATTATGTGTTTAAGTATTTCGATAATTTGGAGTAATCGTGTAGTTACTACATACATACATATTATACCATTTATAATGAATGTCAGATTGGCATTGCAATCGCCTCTCTTTCTCCAAGTGTACCAAAACTGTAAGGGGAAAAAAGTGAAGCAAAACAACGACGTGATTGCATTACACAATCAAAACAGGCACAGCAGCTCCCAGGTCTCAGTTCTCAGTTCGCAGTTCGCAGGGGTTGTGTCCTTCTCCCATCGGATCGAGACGAGAATCCGGCGAAAAATCAAAGCCGGGACACTAAAGCACTAAAGTAATAGACCGACCAACCGACTCAACTCGTATCCCAATCCGAATCCGAATCCGACTGCGGATGCGGATGCGAACTCGAATGTGGAAACGTGTGCGTGGGCGTTGCAACTGCTCCGCCCCATCATCAGAATCCAATCAAATTAACAACAACAGGCCGCAGAAGCGGCAGCAGGAACAGGAGACGGAATTGGAATAGGAATTGGAATAGGAACGGAGTCTGGGCTTATGAAGCCCCTGATGAACCCGACTCCCTTTTCCAAAAACTGCACCCCTCAATCCGCCGGAGCCGCCTGTCGATGGTACGTTAATTTCAATTTGATTTCCTTTCGGGTGGTGAGGGTGGAGGGGGGTGTAGAAAGGGACTGAAGGTCTGAGCAACAATTATACGGCAACTTCATTAGGACAACATGCGGCATTACTGTGCGAACTGTAAGAACTTGCCACTGGAGGGGAGGGAGTGACGTTGGCCAAGGGGGCGGGATCGCTGGTTTGCGGCTTACGCAACGCTCTCGATGGCAATGATGATTGCGATGATGATGGGGGCGGATGCGCAAGGGGTAGATTAATCAGGGTAAAACTATTAATTAAATACCAATTCATTTCCGCAAATTCAAAGCACACACACCCACACACAAGCAGCCACCCATCAAGCCAGCCAGCAACCCACAGATGTGGTCCTTTGTGTGGACTCTGGCTGGATTTCCATTTCAGCTGGAACATTTAGCCGCAATGAGCAGCCTGATGGCTGCTTTGATTTCGATTTGATTTGGATTTAGATTCGGCGGTAATATGGCGGAGGTATGCTAAGACGTTTGTGGTTCTCGGTTGTGTTTGGGAAACTTTCGGATGGATTCATTTGGCAGGTCCTAGCCGCAAATATTTCTTAGTAGATCTTCTAGCTAATTGCGGAAATCAAAAATAAGTAGGAGACTACACTTGTATTCTTCTCATCATAATTCTTAAAAGTCGAACTGAAATGTTTGTTGTTCTCAGAGTAAGCACATCCGAAATCACACAGGTAAAATAAAATCAGTAAAATCATAGCCAAACCAAATTTCCCAAAGGCATTTGCATTATTTTTAGCAAACCCATTCAGCACTAAATTACCCAAATCAGGAACACATAAATAGCCCTCAAACCCAAAGGCACCCGTCTCTCCCTAAAAAGTGACAATTTCACTGTACCTAGCAGTGAATTTTGCCTCACAGGCAAAAATAACCAAAAATAAAGGAAAATAATGCAGACGGACGGGGAAAAGTGGCCACAAAAAAACGTCATAATAAAATCGGAGAGCTTATCAGTAAGCGCAGCAGTCAGAGTATTAACAGAAACAAAAAAAAAGGGAGAAAGGCCGAGGTGGGGAAAATGAAATGATACACCATCCCCGGGAAGATCTCGGCATGGAGCTCTGCTCATCCGGTGTGTCAACAATTCCCAAGCTTCAACGCTTTGATGTTTCGCAGGCAAAGGGACTAGGAGCAGGAGCAGGACGAAGAGTACGACCACGACCACGCCCCCGCCGAAAAGCGTGATGATGATGAGCGGACGGACGGAGCCACTAAGCCCAGACAGTGTCATCCACTCTGACGGCTCGATGGCATCATTAACGCATATTCCGGACTGCCTTTCGGGCACAGGCAGACACCCGGATCCGGCAACCAGGGTCCAGGATGCAGCACGAGTACGAGTATCTGGAATCCAAGCCGAGGGAGCCGAGGTTAGAGGCTCGCTCCGTTTCCGGCTTTTGAAGTTCGAGCCGAGCGGCGGGCTTTTAATTTTCTTTGTTTTCACACTGACGTTTTGAGGCCAAAAGGCGTAAATTAATCGAAGGCTTAATTAGCACACACCAGCAGCAGCCAAGGACTCCCCGATGACGGTGATGGCTCGTTGAGTCGGCGTCAACGCGGCGTATGATTAATAAACAGCTCCCTGGCGGATAAATTCCCCCCTGCTGCCAATTTATGATGTTGTTGTTGTGTGTGTTGGTTGTGTGCTGCACTAATTATAGGCATCAATGAAGGTGAAGGTTGTCAATATCGTCGCAACAGCTCGGCGCTCTCGGTGGCAGCAAAATTTCCATTTGAAATGTTTTGTAGGTTGCGAAAACAATGGCCTGCCTCCGACGGGGTAATCCTACAGCGTCACCCACTCCGCGTCCGCTTTTTCTAGCTTTTCTCGGTCTGTATTCTGTTTTTTCTTTTTTTTTTTGCCACGAGTACTGAGTACTGAGTACTGCGGCAACGTAGTTGGCTGCCACTTAATGTGTTTTGCATACTAATTAGGTTGTTTGGCGGCTGCCGTCACATTTCAAGTGTTGAAACAGGTGACAGAAAAAAAGAAAAAAGAGAGAAATATAAAAACGACATTAGGAGCAGCAGGAAAACGAAACTCGTTGCTGCAACAGCACCAACTGCACTTGGGGGCAACACTTGGCGGGTGCAGCCAAGGAAAATGGCAATTGTTTAGATTAGGCTTAAGTAGTTGAGGAATGCGCTACTTGCAAGCAACGTTGCATGTTGCAACAACGGAAAACTCAATTAGCTCCTAATCAGCACATTACCAAGATTTGAAAGCGTTTCAAGTGGAAGTCTCAGCTAAATAAATTATTATTGAGTAATAGTCTTATCATTTTTCCTTATAATTGCCATTGATTATGTTAAGCTTCATTTTCAAATTCAAGTGATTTTTATTACAGAATTTCACGCGTTTCCGCCTGCTAATCAGTTGGCTTACAAGGGCGCTATCTTTAATTACATTATAATTCCGGTTAAGTGTGCCATTAGGTTAATCAATCGTCAAAGCGAAGCAATAAATTTTTGACAAACTGAAGTGCTTCGCGGTTTGTTTACCTATTTGATAAGGCAAAAGCCAATAATGCAGATAATGTTTTTCAGATGGCAACAAAAGTAAAGTAAGTGATTAGTTGCTACCAAAAAATTGCAATAAAGGCCACTTTATAATATTGAAATTGATATTGGGTAGCAGCTCTGTGGCCTGACATGCCCCAAACCAAGCTCATCTGCAATTTATGCTTTATAGCTTGCAAGGCAGATGACTTCCCATGAAAGTGCAGAACTGACATGTAAGAGGCGCGTGGCTCAAAAACAAACTAGAACATAAACAGCAGGGCAGGAGAGGTACAAAGTGAAAAATGTTTTAATTACTCGTCTCAAGGCAAATCCGCAGCCCCTTTGCCCTACGCCCCTGCTGATTGACGCTTTGAAGGGCGAAAAGTAAGTTCATGAAAGTAAATAAGTTTATTAAAATATATCTCATTCTGAATCACACCAAATGAGCAATCCTAACGCATATTATTAACAACTGTTTTCATTTTCCTATTAGATATTACTGTGACAACTCTTTGAAAAATACAGTTTTCTAGTTCTGTAAACTCAAAATTAGCTCTGGTACTGTGGAATCGACAGAGTTCTGTTTGCAATTGTTGCTGCAACACTCGAATGCCTTCATTCTGATATTTTCTCCCCGTTTGCCGCTGTTGTGTGCTAAATAGTTCCCCCAGGGCCGAATCCACTCGAGTCGTGCTAATGAGAACACCCCAGTGACAAGGAGATGCTCGCAAGGACGAGCGAGTTCAGATGCCAAAGGAGGCCTTTAATTCATGGTGCTGCATTATGCAATACTCGAGCGGGACGAAACAATATTTTACTGCAGTGCCAAAGTGGAGCGGAGTGGAGAGCTGGTCCCAGCCAAGAAGTAAGAAGTAAGGAGGTGTGCAGATCCTTAGCCAGGACCTGCGGCACTGCAGCGTGCTCCATTTGCACACATTTCGACAAGGCAATTAATTATGCTAAACTCGTTAGGCGAAAGGCAGCAGCCTCATGCAAAAGAACACAACAACATTTGAGTTTGTTAATGCATTGCTTTCTCGTAACTTAAAGATAATTCTCAATATAAGTAATAAAGTATTATAGTATTAAATGTATGCTCATCGCTTAACATTTAAGTGGTTTGAACTAAATACATAAGCCAGAAGGAAATCTGAGAAAAATCATAAGCCCATTAATCTTTTCCGCATCCGTTTGCCGCTCGAAAAGCTGCGTAATTCATCCCTGAAATGTTGCTTGGCGTCCGGAACCACCTTTGACCAACGCATTGGTTGACTTTTGAGTGGATCTAAGGCGGAGATCTACGGCCGGAACACAGAGGAACACTGAGGAGGAACACGGAGGTCCTGACATTTGCGCTGGCCATGCGCAATTAATTACAAAAGTGTTTGCGGACAACTGGGCTGCTGCGGTGTTTATCCTGTGAACCCCAACTGGACATGGCCATGAGAAGAGGCGGCAGCATTTCTTTTTGCCAGCTAGCCAGCGTTTATGGGGACTCAAGTGGTCCGGAGACCAGAGACCGAAGCTGCCGCTTCAGCTCTTTGCTTTGAGGTTATTTGCTTTTAATGACTCGCAAACTACACCCGCACACACGGTGTATGCTTATGCTTATGCGTCATGTGGCATGTGGCATGTGGCATGTGTGTGTGGACTGCTTAAGTGTTTTCAGATATCGCACATCAGTAGCCAGCGACAGTCAGCCCTGGGCCCCATGGTTTGTTGACTTTTAGACGCTGTTTGTTTGTCAGCACAATTTTGCTTTCCTGTTTTTTTTTTTGTTTTTTGCCCATATATGTATTTCCCATGTACTTTTTGGCTTTTCATCTTGGCATCGGCGCAGACAAGCGGCCACATAAATGAGCTTTGAAGTTTGCATACGCGAGTGCAGGCGCTGCATTCTCACTGGCTGAAGGGATAATGCGACGCAATTACAGACTGAGACTGGGTCCACGTCCATCCCCCCACCCAACAACCCCCAACCCGGTTATATCCTTGAAAATAAATTGTTTTGTTAATTATTTATGGTTGGTTTAATGAGTGTGTGCCATTCGCTGTGTGTGTTTACTGTACCCAGTGTTGCTCGCTGGCGGTCTGGGACGTCGACTTCCATGTGTTTGTTATACTTCTGCATTTTGCAATTATTTTAATGAGTTTTGCATTTAAGCGATTTTATGCAATCATCACCATCCGCAATAGTGTTGGCTGCAAAAAGGGATATGTGCATAAATACGAATGTGCTGCATAATTGCCGTTTTTGCTTCATTAAAAAATATGTCTTTATATGCGCGGCAGACTCATTAAAAGTTGAATAAATTTGTATCTCACTGCGCTTGATTTGGCTTGATCAACGAACTCTAAAGCCCACATTCAAATACTTCCACTAATATAAAATTATTAAATAACTTTATGAAAACCTAAAAAAACATGTACCACTTCCCCTCACTTCATTTTTTGGGTGTAGAAGAACAAAGTATTTAAGGAATTCAAAATTGTTGGTGAGAAACGGATCGAGTCAGGATAATGGAACAACTTGTAGACCTGGGAGATCCCTATCTGTATATGGTTGCCATACCGGCTGAACTTCGCCTGCACTGGAACTACATCGTTGACTTTCTAAGCCCACAAGAAATTGGCCAACAAAACAACGAGCCAAATGTGGAAGTGGTGCCCCTCTCAGAATGGCAGCCCAGAGAAGAAACCACGGACTTCGAAGTGGTGCCCCTGCCCCAAGAACCGAGCATTGACCTATCTGCTGCTGGCGATGGACATCACGTCATTCCGCGGATCGCCGATAACGAGAGGCCGGCTGTGATCATCTTTCGGCCCAACAGAAAGGCAATACCCTGGTTGAGTTGGAAGCGCCTGATGCCGGTGGTCATTGCGATCTCAAGTATTCTCTTCAAGAAGATACTGTCCCTTTTTGGCATCGAGTTGAATCAAGTCTTTGCCCTCAGCCTATCATTCAATGCCCATTTAGCCATATTTCAGTGCTTTCTCGAATGTCTTGCAAGCAGCTTATAATGTTTTGAATTTAACTGTGTTTTAAAGTGTGCGTTAAAGTAAAAATGGCATAACTTTTAATTGCCCAATGTGTGTCGTTTTTTAATCAAAAACAAAACTCTTAATTGATTGCGATTAGTGATTGGGTGTTTCTGATAACCAATTCAAATCATTTGCCTGTGGTCCCAATATTCAAAACACTCCTTGAGGTAATCAGGTACTCGTGGTTCATGGTTCCCTGAAGGGCTGTTATAAAAGAACGAAAATAGACCTTTAGCCCCCCAAGTATTGGCGCCCCGTTTGGGGTCTGAATTTCCTGGTCTGCGGTCTGCATGAAATAATTGCCGGCACTACTGCTTGGTACAAATTCATAAACATTGTAGAAGAAGTACCATCGCGTAATCGTCAATGGGAACTCATTTTACTAATCGCATGGCAGCGATTAGAACCAATTAAGATACCAATTAAGATACGCATTCACTGGCGATCGCGAATACACTGAACTTGAACTTCGTAGTTACAGTATCAGGTTTTACCTAAGCTTTTGCTTATCGTTAAACCGTTTTATTGGCCCTAAGCCGAAGCACAAGCCTCTTGAGGGTCTAAAGTATTTGCTTATCAGCCCAAAACCGTGTGGGGCCCTCCTATAAAAGCAGCGCCAATTTCCTGAGAAAGTCAGTTCTGTTCTCGAATCGAAACTCGCGGTCAGTTCGAAAAGAAATTGGAAAGTCGTCGCCATGAAGTATTTGTGTGGCATTGCGCTTTTTGTCGCCCTTTTGGCCCTCAGTGTGAGGCCATCTGAGGAGGCTTGTGGATACGAGGTGAGAAGTGAATGCCACAGTGCCACAGGAATAATAATGTGAATACCGTGAAAGTGATTCAATAATATCAATAAGGAAAAGTTTTTGACTTCCACGGTGTATTTCCATTCCTTAACGCTCCAAAAACGGCAATATGAGTGTTAAATGAACATGAAATTTAATCCTCAAGTTGGCAATCGCAAAACCGATTTTGTTTTGAGCCATCAAATACTACAGTTTAACTAAAAGTAAAATGCTTTTCAGGCATGCCCCCAAACCAAGACCAACATGATCAACATTCACATGGTGCCCCACTCCCACGATGACGTCGGCTGGCTCAAGACCGTCGATCAGTACTTCTATGGCCACAGGAGCAACATCCAGCACGCTGGTGTCCAGTACATCATCGACACCGTGATCGCCGAGCTGATCAAGGACCCCGCCCGTCGCTTCATCCAGGTGGAGACCTCCTTCTTCTCCAAGTGGTGGTCGGAGCAGTCGGAGACTGCCAAGCAGGTCGTGAAGAAACTGGTCAACGAGGGTCGTCTGGAATTCACCGGTGGCGCATGGAGCATGAACGATGAGGCCGCAGTGAACTACCAGAGTGTCATCGATCAGTTCACCCTGGGATTGAAGTAAGTGTTCGGAAAGAGAAGTTACAGAGGCAGGTATCTAATGGCAATTGGTATATACCAGATTCTTGGACGACACCTTCGGTTCCTGTGCCCGTCCCCGCATTGGATGGCAGATCGATCCCTTCGGTCATTCCCGTGAGCAGGCCTCGATCTTCGCTCAGATGGGATTTGATGGAGAGTTCTTTGCCCGCATGGATCACCGCGACAAGAACGACCGTATCGACAACTTGGGCATGGAAATGATCTGGGATGCCAGTGATACGCTGAGCAACGATGAAATCTTCACTGGTCTGTTGTACCGCCACTACTCGGCTCCTCCCGGCTACTGCTTCGATGTCCACTGCGGTGACGATCCGATCATTGACACCAAGAGCTACGACAACAACGTCAAGTCCCGCGTGGATGACTTCCTCAGCTACGTGAGCGAGGTGGCCAAGCACTACCGCTCCAACCACATCATGATCCCCATGGGTGATGACTTCCAGTACGAGGATGCCCAGGTCAACTTCAAGAACATGGACAAGCTCATCAAGTACGTCAATGAGCGTCAGGCCGAGGGCTCCACCTTCAACCTGTTCTACTCCACGCCCGCTTGCTACCTGAACTCGGTCCACGAAGGTCTCCAGACCTGGCCCAACAAGACCCAGGACTTCTTCCCCTACGGCAGCGACGACAACAGCTACTGGACCGGATACTTCACCTCGCGCCCCACCCAGAAGCGCTTCGAGCGCGATGGCAACCACATCCTGCAGGTGGCCAAGCAGCTCAGTGTCTTCGCCGACCTGAACACCGAGCAGCAGAAGGAGGACCTGGAGTACCTTCGCGAGATCATGGGTGTGATGCAGCACCACGACGCCATCACTGGAACCGAGAAGCAGCACGTGTCCGACGACTACGATCGCATTCTGTACGACGCCATCCTCGGAGGAGTTAACACCGCTCGCGATGGTCTGCGCAAGCTGACCAATCTGCCCAACGGAGAGTTCGAGAGTTGCCTGCAGTTGAACATCAGCCAGTGTGCCTTCACCAAGGACGGTGCCGACAACGTGGTGGTGACCCTGTACAACCCATTGGCCCACACTTCCACCCAGTATGTGCGCGTGCCTGTGAAGAACGAGAACTACGAGGTGACCGATGAGAAGGGCCGCGTGGTGACCTCCGAAGTGGTTCCAGTGGCCTCGCAGGTGCTGGCCCTGGAGTTCCGCGACAATGATACCCAGCATGAGCTGGTCTTCAAGGCTTCCGTTGACAAGATCGCCAACTACTACATTAAGAAGATCGCTAGCCAGGAGACAAAGAACGTCGTTGCTCACACTCAATCGAAGAGGTCCATCAAGGCTGAAGAATCCACGCAGGAGGTGCCTAAGCGTTTCAAGAAGGTTCACTCACTGAAGAATGCTACTGAGACCTTTGACGACGATGAGGGAGAGACCGTGGTGCAGACTTCGGTATGTTATTGGTTTTCAGCTAATTTTGTATGTAAAGTAACACTGTGATTCCTTCCGCTTATAGCAAGTCAAACTCGTGATCGACAACAAAACCGGTCTGCTGAAGACCGTCGAAATGAACGGAGTATCCGAGAACATCGACCAGAGCTACGGTGTCTACAGGACCTACGACTCCGGCGCATACGTCTTCCGTCAATACCACCAGGCTGACTTCATTGTCCAGTACGAAGGTGTGGAGTTCACCGTTTACGATGGATCCTTGGTCAAGGAAGTCCACCAGCAGTTCAGCGAGTATGTCTCCCAAGTCATCCGCATCTACGAGGGCAAGAACCTTGTGGAGTTCGAGTGGCAGGTTGGACCCATTGAGCAGGAAGAAGAGTTCGGCAGGGAAGTGGTCATCATCTTCAACAGCACCATTGCCTCCGACGGCGTTTCCTACACCGACTCCAACGGCCGTGAAATGATCAAGCGTGTCAAGGATCTGCGTGAGACCTTCACCCCCGGTCTGGACAGGCAGCCAACTGCAGCCAACTACTACCCAGTCACATCCCGCATTGCCCTGCAGGACAGCAAGAAGCGTATTGCCCTGCTGAACGATCGTGCTCAGGGAGGAGCCAGTATGCTCGACGGCCAACTGGAGCTCATGCTGCACCGTCGTCTCGTCCGTGACGATGGCTACGGAGTGGGAGAGGCCCTCAACGAGGAGAAGTACGGCCAGGGCATGATTGCCCGCGGAAAGGTGTACCTGATTCTCAGCCCCAGCGATGAGTCTACGGCCGCGGAACGCGAAGCCGAAAAGGAGATCCACCTGCCCTTCTGGAAGTTCTTCAGCAAGAACACTGAGAGCACCAACGCTGTTGCCAAGTCGGTTCCCAGCTTTGACGACTTCCCCAAGTCGGTGCACCTGCTCACCCTGGAGCCCTTCAACGACGACGAGGTTCTGCTGCGTGTGGAGAACTTCTTGGATCAAACCGAGGGCAAAGTGGTCAGCTTCAACATTCGCCCGATCTTTGACTACCTGAACGGTGTCGAGATCCGTGAAACCACCCTGGACGGCAACCTGCCTTTGAGTGAGATGAAGCGATTCAAGTTCCACCACGATAGCTCAGGACACAAGCCGGAAGCTGTCGAGTACTTCACCTCTGCCCACAAGCCTCTGGCCGCTGAGCAGTCGCAGGAGGCCTCCGAGTTCAGCGTCACCTTGCAGCCAATGCAGATCCGTACCTTCATTATCAAGACGGAGTAAACCAAAGTTCTCAATGCAGTATTTCACGAAATGTAAATAATTTAATAAATAAATTCAATGTCAAAAATATAAAGCTTTCCTTGGAAACTAATTTAAAGCGTTAGGAGTAGAAATGGGCTATGTTATAGACAATTAACTTTACAAGTATTGGGAACATAAACGCTTGGCTTCATAGTTCATTTTCTCTACAAGGAAATGATATCTTGGGTGCTGTTAACTGTCAACATACACTCCACCATTTGAGGGTTATTAAACACATTAATTTTAAGACATTTTTGTTTTAAAGCCAAATAAAAATAGCTAATCCAATGTAAAGCGAACTTTATAACATTTATTCCTTGTGCCTACTTATTGGACTGGAAATCATTTGTCTATTATTATACCCGTTACTCGTAGAGTGAAAGGGTATACTAGAAGATTCGTTGAAAAGTATGTAACAGGCAGAAGGAAGTGTTTCCGACCACATCAAGTTCTTAATCAGGATCAATAGCCATGTCGAACTGGCCATGTCCGTCCGTCTGTCCGTATGAACGCCTCGACCTCAGGAACTATAAAAGCTAGAGTGTTGAGACTAGGCATTTATTTTCTAGAGACATACTGCATATATGTCTCTAGAAAATGAATGCTTAATCTTAAGAAGTTTGTTTCCAAATGCTGCCAAGCCCACTCTATGCACAAAACTGCCACGCCCACACATTTGTAAAATATTGAAAATTCTCGTTTGTCGGGGAATTTGACTAACATATCTTCTTCTTATTTTTTTGTGTAAATTCAATCAGTTTAGTACTAAAAGTGGTGTTTTATATATGCGTATTATTCGAAATATAAATTCCGATTTGAATAAATGAATGTTTATGTGATACTCATAGAATTTTATTTACATCAAAATATTTGTTAGCTTAATCAACTGTTTCATAGAGTGCGAAATTGTATTTTATGCATTTTTTACGTCATGATGATTTTTAAAGGCAGAACTACTTTACCTCTAATATACTATAAGAACAATTAAGTGGAAAGTCTATATTGGGTTGGAAATTAGATAAATTGGTTTTACTACTTCGGATAATGAAATATTTATGCTAGTGTGCTTCATTATGAACTCCTCAATTTGAAAGTTATCAAAAACATTATTTTTTTAAGAAACTTTAGTTATTATGCCAAATAAAACTTACAAATCAAACTATTTATCTCTTGTGTCAATTTAGTGGACTGAAACTAATTTCGATCATTTTTTGCTTGTATAAATCAGTTTAGTATTAAAAGTGGTGTTTTATAGAGTCGTAGTATTCGAAATGTGAAATCCTTATAGAATAAATAAAGGCTTATTTAATACTCAGAATATTATTTTCATCAAAATATTTGTCAACCTAATCAACTTTTTTAAAGATTGCGGAATCGTGTTTAATGCAATTCTCATGTCATGGTGAGTTTTAAACGGCTTGAGGTCTTATGTATGAACAAATTTAAATTGAAAGCCAATTTAGCCTATATTGGGTTAGCGATAAGATAAATCGTTTGAAGTAATTTGGTCCCCTAAATATTAAATTTTTCTGTGCTTCAACGAAACAAAGGTGTTACTTTAGTTAAACATTTTACCCAACATCACTGTGAACTTGAAAACTAGAATCCACGATAGGCACATAAGTGTTTTGCTGCTAAGGAGAATTCAGGTCACCATGAGTGGCTTGTGGGCTTTGGATTATTTTATCGTTAGCCTTGGTACTTCACTGTATCTCATCACTTACACTTTGCGTGGGGCTTTCAACTTTCCGAGTAAAAGTAACTAATGTGTTGCCTTCTGATAATTTCCAGTACAAAGCCATAAATGGTGTTTGGATGCAATCGGCAACTACAATTTGATTTGACTAATCAGCAGATAAGCACTGCAACTCTGTCAAAACAGAAGCAAACTTTTATGGAGGCCTATTAAGATAAAAGTTCAATAATGACCAGTAGTAGTAATAGCGTTCATTTGTTTAAAAGTTTAACCATTGATCGAATTGCGGGCATTATTAGCCCATTATGATTAAAATACACTTAACTGAATTTTGAGTGCGCTTGAGTTTACGTAATCCGATAATGCATTCAAGTACCGATTGCTTATCAACAATCTCTGATATAAATGGGCCAGTTCTCAAAAGCTAAGAATTCAGTTGTGGTTCTCACCTGGAACCATCGGTTACATCGATTTGGCAGATCAAGGAATCCCACGATGAAGTTGTTTGGCATCGTCCTTAGCGTTGCCTTTTTGGCCCTTCAAGCCAAGTCAGCCCAAGCTGTTTGCGGCTATGAGGTGAGGAAAAGGATAGTTTCACCCGAATTAACCAAACTAATAGGAGGATTGTGTTCTTAAGTCATGCCATGAAACCAAGTCTAACATGGTCAACATACACTTGGTGCCCCACTCCCACGACGATGTGGGCTGGCTGAAGACCGTCGACCAGTACTACTATGGACACAGGAACAACATCCAGCACGCTGGAGTGCAGTACATCATCGACACCGTCATCTCCGAGCTGATCAAGAATCCCGATCGTCGCTTCATCCAGGTGGAGACCTCCTTCTTCTCCAAATGGTGGGACGAGCAGTCGGAGACCATGCGGGCAATCGTGAAGAAGCTGGTGGACGAGGGTCGCCTTACGTTCATCAACGGAGCCTGGAGTATGAACGATGAGGCTGCCGTGAACTACCAGAGTGTGATCGACCAGTTCACAGTCGGATTGAAGTAAGTTGTGGCGGTGAAACGTCGTTGGAAACAAAAATTTTAAAATACAATTTCCATAAAAGGTTCCTGGATGAGACTTTTGGAGTTTGTGGCCGCCCGCGTGTTGGATGGCAGATCGATCCCTTTGGTCACTCCCGTGAGCAAGCCTCAATCTACGCCCAGATGGGATTCGATGGCGAGTTCTTCTCCCGCATGGATCACAACGACAAGGGTAGGCGAATGAACGACCTGGCTCTCGAGATGATTTGGGATGCCAGTGAGTCGATGAGCCAAGTCAAGCTCTTCACTGGACTCCTGTACACCTTCTACTGGGACACTCCCGGCTTCTGCTTCGACGTTCACTGCAGCGACGATCCAATTATTGACAGCGACAGTTACGACAACAATGTCAAGTCGAGGGTGGATGACTTCATCGCCTACGCCGCCCAAGTAGCCGAAAAGTTCCGCACCAACCACATCATGATCCCCATGGGCGGTGACTTCCAGTACGAAGATGCCGAGGTTAACTACAAGAACATGGACAAACTGATCAAGTACGTATAGCATCTGGTTACTTTAAATTCTGTGTTTTCTAATTCATTGTCTTTCTATGTTAGGTACGTCAACGAACGCCAATCCAGTGGCTCGAAGTACAACATCATCTACTCAACACCCACGTGCTACTTGAACTCCGTGCACAAGAGTGTGCAGTCCTACCCGAACAAAACTCTGGACTTCTTCCCCTACGGCAGTGATACCAACAGCTTCTGGACTGGTTACTACACCTCCCGTCCCACCCAGAAGCGCTTCGAGCGCGATGGCAACCACATCCTGCAGGTGGCCAAGCAGCTGAGCGCCTTCGCCGAACTGAACACCGAGCAGCAGAAGGAGGACCTGGAGTACCTTCGCGAGATCATGGGTGTGATGCAGCACCACGACGCCATCACTGGAACCGAGAAGCAGCACGTGTCCGATGACTACGATCGCATTCTGTACGACGCCATCGTCGGAGGAGTCCAAACTGCCGGCGATGCTCTGCGCAAGTTGACCAATCTGCCCAACGGAGAGTTCGAGAGTTGCCTGCAGTTGAACATCAGCCAGTGTGCCTTCACCAAGGACGGTGCCGACAACGTGGTGGTGACCGTGTACAACCCATTGGCCCACACCACCAAGCAATATGTGCGCGTGCCAGTGAAGAACGAAAACTACCAGGTGACCGATGACAAGGGCCGTGTGGTGGCCTCCGAGGTGCTTCCATTGCCCACGGAGGTGCTGGCTCTGGAGTTCCGTGACCAGGACACTCAGCACGAGTTGGTCTTCAAGGCTTCCGTTGACAAGATCGCCAACTACTACATTAAGAAGGTTGACAGTAAGGAGAGTTCGAATGCCGTTAGGATCATTTCTCAACCTAAGACGAATGCTGAGACCTACGATGACGGCGAGACTACTGTGCAGACTTCGGTAAGTGCCAAACTGTTTAATAATGGAAACACTTTACCAAACTATTTTGAATCCATTAGCTGATCAAGTTGGTGCTCGACAACAAGACTGGCCTATTGAAGAGGGTCGAAATGAACGGAGTATCCGAGAACATTGAACAGAGCTATGGTCTTTATAGGACCTATGACTCTGGTGCCTATGTGTTCCGCCAGTACAACCAAGGAGACTTCGTCATCCAGGAAGATGGTGTCGAGTTCACCGTTTACGAGGGAGCTTTGGTCAAGGAAGTCCACCAGCGATTCAGCGACTACATTTCCCAGGTCATCCGTATCAGCGAAGACAAACCCTACGTGGAATTCGAGTGGCTTGTGGGCCCCATTCCCGTTGAAGAGGACTTTGGCACGGAAGTAGTTACGATCTTCAGCAGTGAAATTGCCTCCGAAGGCGTGTTCTATACTGATTCCAATGGACGCGAGTTGATTAGACGCGAGAAGGACAAGCGAGAGGACTTCACCTCTGAGCTTGGTGTCCAGCCCACTTCCGGAAACTACTACCCGATCACATCCCGCATTGCTCTGCAGGACAGCAAGAAGCGCCTTGCCATCCTAAACGATCGTGCTCAAGGAGGCTCTAGCATGAAGGATGGTCAAATCGAGCTCATGCTGCACCGCCGACTCGTCCGTGATGACGGCTACGGAGTGGGAGAGGCCCTGAACGAGGAGAAGTTCGGCCAGCCCCTGATTGCCCGTGGTAAGGTGTTCCTGATCCTGAACGCCGCCGATGAGTCCACGGCCGCGGAGCGCGAAGCCGAGAAGGAGTTCCACCTGCCCCTTTGGAAGTTCTTCAGCAAGAACACTGAGAGCACCAACGCTGTTGCCAAGTCGGTGCCCAGCTTTGACGACTTCCCCAAGTCGGTGCATCTGCTCACCCTGGAGCCCTTCAACGACGACGAGGTTCTGCTGCGTGTGGAGAACTTCAAGGATCACATCGAAGGCAAAGTGGTCAGCTTCAACATTCGCCCGATCTTTGACTACCTCAACGGTGTCGAGATCCGTGAAACCACCTTGGACGGCAACATGCCATTGAGCGACATGAAACAATTCAAGTTCCACGCTGAGGGTTCCGGAGTTAGGGGATCAGAGCCTGAGTACTACACCTCGTCGCACAAGCCGCTTTCCGCAAATCAGACGCAGGAAGCCGCCGACTTTGCTGTCACCTTGTATCCGATGCAGATTCGCACATTCATCATTAAACATTAATAATATAATTGTATTTCAATGAAAACGAAAGAATTAAATAAAATGATGTCTAAATAAAATACAATGTGGTTTTGCTTATACTACTTAGGAAATATCTCTCTTAACACTACGAGTATATATAGGAGAATAATTCGAGTCATATAAATATTGAAGAACTGTGCAAAATTCATTGAGCTGGTTCGGTTTTAACTCAATTCGCTTTGACACCTTACATTACAAGTTAGTGGAGTATTGCCATGTGATTCAATAAATAGAATTAATAAACAATCATTAATTTATGGTACTAGCTACCTTAAAGACTTCAAGTTACTTATGACTGGAGATTCCAGGAATCTTTCCCACTGCGTCTAAGCTAAAATAAGCAATCACTTATTTTATTTAACCGAGAAGAAGTTTAGCAAATATTAGTAAAATACGCAAATTTATCAATTAGGCTGCAAGTGCATTACAGGAGCTTCAACCTTTTGAAGTGGATGATAAATAATGGATCCAATTGTTATCGCCACGTGGAGGGTGGTCATTCTAAAAAAAAAACCCTATTCATCCAGTTTCAAGTATTTAATGACCCCTAATTGCTAATTAGGTTAGCTTATCTTAGTGACCATCATGTACTTTCTTATCACTGCACACTTGGAAACGGTGCGCCCTATAAAGGAGCAGTCTTGGCTTAATTGAAATTCAGTACTTCGCAAAGACAAGATGACTTATTTTACTCGTATTTCACTCCTGTCCATCTTGTTGGTGGTCTACGTAGATCCATCCAAAGCAGTTTGTGGCTATGAGGTAAGATATATGTGTTAATTCCTATGCAATGATAACACTGCCAAGATATTTTGCAGTCATGTCCCGCAACAAAAGCGAACATGGTCAACATTCATTTGGTGCCTCACTCCCACAACGATGTGGGTTGGCTGAAAACAGTTGATCAGTCATACTACGGTTACAAAAACAAAATTCATCATGCCGGTGTGCAGTATATATTGGATAGTGTGGTGTCTCAGCTCCTCCAGGATTCCGAGCGTCGCTTTATTCAGGTGGAGACGGCCTTCTTTGCCAAGTGGTGGGACGTCCAGTCGGAGACCATGAAGAAGGTGGTCACCAAGCTGGTCAACGAGGGGCGTTTCGAGTTCACCGGCGGTGCTTGGAGTATGAACGACGAGGCAGATGTCAACTACCAGGGTGTCATTGATCAGTTCACTGTGGGATTGAAGTGGGTTAATACCAAATCCTATCTTCTTCAGCATCTTAATAACCTGATGTTCGTAGGTTCCTAGACGAGACCTTTGGCGCCTGTGGTCGTCCTCGAGTTGGCTGGCAGATCGATACTTTTGGACACTCCCGCGAGCAGGCAGCCATTTTCGCCCACATGGGTTACGATGGCCAGTTCTTTTCACGCATGGATCACAATGACAAGGATACGCGTATGAGTAACTTGACCATGGAGATGATTTGGGACGCCAGTGAATCGTTGAGCGGCGTCAGTCTCTTCAGCGGCATGCTGTACAACTTCTACTCGGACACTCCAGGCTTCTGTTTCGACATACTTTGCACTGATGAGCCCATTATCGATGGCGACAGCGAAGAGAACAATGTGAAACAGAGGGTAGATAAGTTCATCAATTATGCAAAGAATGTGTCAGAGGTCTACATCACAAATCACATCATGGTTCCCATGGGCGGCGATTTCCAGTACGAGGACGCCAAAGTCAACTACAAGAACATGGACAAGCTTATCAAGTAGGTGTAACTAAGTTTAAGGTGTATAGTTTCCTATTTTCCTTCCCTCTAGGTACATCAACGAACGTCAGGCATCTGGATCCAAGTACAATATCTTCTACTCCACTCCAAGCTGCTATCTGAACTCCCTACACCAGAGCCTGGAGTCCTGGCCAAACAAGACACAGGACTTCTTCCCATATGCTCACGAGAAGAATAGCTTCTGGACTGGATTCTTCACTTCCCGACCCACTCAGAAGAGATTCGAGCGGGATGGTAATCACATGTTGCAGGTTGCCAAGCAGCTTTCCGTACTCGCAAATCTAACAACCGAGCAGCACAACGAAGACCTGGATTATCTGCGCCAGGTGATGGGAGTGATGCAGCACCATGATGCCATCACGGGCACGGAGAAGCAGGCTGTCTCGGATGACTACGATCGAATGATGTACGAAGCCATTGTGGGAGCATCTAACAATGCCCGAGATGCCTTGCGGATTCTGGCCAACATGCCCAATGGAGAGTTCGAGAGCTGCCTGAGGTTGAACATCAGCGAGTGTGCCTTCACCAAGGATGGTGCTGACAATGTGGTGGTCACCCTGTACAATCCACTGGCCCATGGCTCCACTCAGTATGTTCGCATTCCAGTTAAGGAGGAGAGCTACCAAGTAACTGATGAGAAGGGCAGAGCAGTTCCATCGGAGGTGGTGCCAGTGCCGTGGCAAGTTTTGGCATTGGAGTACAGACCCAATGATACCCAGCACGAACTGGTGTTCAAGGCCACTGCAAATAAAATTGCCAGTTACTATATCAAAAAGGTCGACAGCTCGGAGGCCAAACTTTCATTTATAAAGAAGATTGAACCCAGAGAAGATGGCAATTCCGAGACTGTAGTAGAAAACTCCGTAAGTGCCTTTAATTGTCCAATAACTAAAATGTTTTATGCCTAAGAAATTTACCCCTTAGCTCGTTAAACTGGTGATTGACAACCAAACAGGACGATTGAAGTCGGTCGCAATGAACGGAGTGTCCGAGAAAATAGTGCAGAACTTTGGCGTTTACAAGAGTAACACTTCGTGCGCCTACACTTTCCGCCAGAGTGGGGACATTGAAGTTTTTGAAAATGATTTCGAGTTTGCCGTCTATGAGGGAAGTTTGGTCAAGGAAGTGCACCAGCATGTGAACGAGTGGATCTCGCAAGTGATCCGCATCTACGAGGGCGTAAACAGTGTGGAGTTGGAGTGGCTGGTAGGACCGATTCCCATCGATGACAAGCAAGGTAGTGAATTCGTCACAAACTTTAAGAGTGAAATTTCTTCGAACGGAGTTTTCTATACCGATTCCAATGGTCGGGAGCTGATGAAACGCGAGAAGAACAAGCGCGAGGACTTCGTCTCCGACTTAAGCCGTCAGCCTGTGAGTGGCAACTTTTATCCAGTCACTTCGAGAATTGCTCTTCAAGATGATACCAAGCGATTGGTCCTCCTGAATGATCGCTCCCAGGGAGGAGCCAGTTTGGAGGACGGTGCCCTGGAGATGCTGCTCCATCGGCGTCATCTCTTCAACGACGGCGGTGGCGTGGGCGAAGCCCTGAATGAGACGCAGTATGGCAAAGGTCTGATTGCCCGAGGAAAACTTTACCTCATTCTCGATTCCGCGACAGATGGAGATACTGTCACAGAACGCAAGACTGAGAAGGAGCTCTTCCTACCCTTTTGGAAGTTCTTTAGCAAGGCAGGTGGAGTCGAAGCGGCTTTAACAAAGTCCCTACCCGACTTCGATGATCTGCCCCAGTCGGTTCACCTACTCACCTTGGAGTCCTTCGCCGAGAATGAAATTTTGATCCGCTTCGAGCACTTCCTGGATAAATCTGAAGGAAGGGTGATTAGCTTCAACATACGAGATATATTCGATAGTCTTGGCGGCTCGGCGATCAGGGAAACCACCTTGGATGGAAACATGCCACTGAGCGAGATGAAGCGATTCAAGTTCCATGCCCAAGAATCCGGAAATAAACCGGCATCCGTGGAATATTCTACGGCTCAGCACAAGGCACTTGAGGCTGTCCAATCGGACGAGGCCTCACTGTTCGCTGTAACTCTATATCCCATGCAAATTCGCACATTTATTATTAAAACGGTGTAAGAAAAGAATAAGAAATAAATTATCAAAAATGAAATTACTTTGTTCATATCATTATCGGCTACTTCTGCATGTGGTGCTTTCCCTTTCCTGTAGATTAGAGCTCGATTGACTGTAATCTTAAACCTGCTTGGGGTTCGCAATCAAACCTTTGGTTATCTTCAAGTGGGTTATTACCAATTAAAATCCATTTAAGTTATTGAATGATAAGAACTGCAATTCATGCCAAATCGAAGGTAGGCCAACAAGTACAGTGTGATTATGTCGGAAACACGAGCACTGCATGGGGCACAAATAAAACGCATGGTACTTACCCTTTGAGACTTTTCACTGGCGGTTGGTTTTTGGTTAATTGGCTCTCTCGACTACTTAAAATTCAAAATATCCTGAAGTGGTGATTACTTATCAGATAACCCCCATTGAGAAGTTTATAAAAGTGGCAACTTTTATTGTAAAGTCAGTTCTTGGTTTGCAGTCGTCTATTAGGGAACTCTGCAAGATGGGTTCTGTAAAGAACTTGGCCATTTTCTTGGCCTTGTTTGCCTCTTACATAGCGATATCTGAGGCTGTCTGTGGTTACGAGGTGAGCAAATTAAGAGATCTTCGAAAGCATAGGTATTAAAGTGTTGATTTATGCAGTCATGTCCCGACACCAAGTCCAATATGATCAACATTCACTTGGTGCCCCACTCCCATGACGACTTGGGTTGGCTGAAAACGGTCGATCAGTACTATTATGGCAATAAGCACAACATTCAACACGCCGGAGTGCAGTATATATTTGATACCGTTGTGGCCGAGCTGAGCAAGGACTCACGTCGCCGCTTCATCCAGGTGGAGACCGGTTTCTTTGCCAAGTGGTGGGAGGATCAGTCGGAGGCCAAGAAGCAGCTGGTCAGGACCTTGGTGAACGAGGGTCGTCTGGAATTCACCGGTGGCGCCTGGAGCATGAACGATGAAGCTGCCGTCAACTACCAGAGTGTCATTGACCAGTTCGCCGTTGGCTTAAAGTAAAATCATAACGAATCAATATTCAAATGAATAGAAAATAATCGTAAACCCATATTTATAAGGTTCTTGAATGACAACTTTGGAGTTTGTGGCCGCCCTCGCGTCGGCTGGCAGATCGACGCCTTTGGCCACTCCAGGGAGCAGGCATCCATGTTTGCCCAAATGGCCTTCGATGGCCAGTTCTTTGCGCGCATGGATCAGAATGACAAGAACAAGCGAGTGGATAACCTGGGCCTGGAAATGGTCTGGGACGCCAGCGAGACCCTGGAGGAGATGGACTTCTTCACCGGCATGCTCTACAATCACTACTCTGCTCCACCTGGCTTCTGCTTCGACTCCCTCTGCCAAGATGATCCCATAATTGATGGCAAGAGCTACGACAACAATGTCAAGTCCCGGGTGGACGATTTCCTCAACTATGCTTCCAACTTGGCTGGCTACTATCGCTCTACTCACATAATGGTGCCCATGGGCGATGACTTTCAATACGAGAATGCCTACATGAACTACAAGAACATGGACAAGCTGATCAAGTAGGTTTAATATTTCCAATAAGTAAGTACACTTCTGTAAATTATTATCTTTAGGTATGTCAATGAGCGTCAAGCCAGTGGCTCCAAGTACAATATCTTCTACTCAACTGCTGGCTGCTATCTGAACTCCCTGCACAAGAGCCTCCAAAGCTGGCCCAACAAGACACAGGACTTCCTGCCCCATTCCCATGAGGCCAAGAGCTTCTGGACAGGATTCTTCACCTCTCGCCCCACCCAGAAGCGATTCGAGCGCGATGGCAACCACATCCTCCAGGTGGCCAAGCAACTGAGTGTCCTTGCCGATCTATCAGGCGAAGAACAGACCAAAGACTTGGACTATCTGCGTCAGATCATGGCTGTTATGCAGCACCACGATGCCATCACGGGCACCGAGAAACAGGAAGTTTCCAATGACTACGATCGCCTCCTGTATGATGCCATTTTGGGAGGTGCCAACACAGCCCGCGATGCTCTTCGAGTTCTTACCAAGCAGCCAAGTGGAGAGTTCGAAAGCTGTCTAAAGTTGAATATCAGCGAGTGCGCCTTTGCCAAGGAAAATGCTGATGACTTCATGGTTACCCTGTACAACCCATTGGCTCACACGTCTGTGCAGTACGTGCGAGTGCCTGTCAAGGAGGAAAACTACCAGGTTACCGACGAGAAGGGTGCAGTGGTGGCTTCCGAGTTGGTCCCAGTTCCCTGGCAAGTCCTGGCACTGGAATTCCGTAACAACGACACTCAGCATGAGCTGGTTTTCAAGGCATCTGTTAATAAGATCGCTACGTACTTTATCAAAAAGGTTGATAAAACTACAGCAGCAACTACTCAAACTAAACAGTTATTGAATGAGAAGGAATCTAACGTGAATGTTCCTAAGCGTTTCAAGAAGGTTCACTCCTTGAAAACCGATTTGGAAACCCTCGACGATCAAGAGACAATTGTCCAAAACTCGGTGAGTTTTACAGCATGAACAACAAAGGTTACCAAAGTAACTCATCCCTAAATATTTTCTTTCCTTACCAGCTTATAAAACTAGTTATTGACAACAACACAGGACGGTTGAAGACCGTTGAAATGAACGGAGTTTCCGAAGATATAGAGCAGACCTTTGCAATGTACAAGACTGCCCGATCTTGTCACTACATATTCCGCCAGGATGCAGACTTGGAGCTACTGGAAGATGCATTTGAATTCACTGTTTACGAGGGCGAATCCGTCAAGGAAGTCCACCAGCATGTGAACGAGTGGATCTCGCAGGTGATCCGCATCTACGAGGGAGTCAACCGAGTGGAGTTCGAGTGGCTAGTGGGTCCTGTTCCCATTGACGATGAGCTGGGCAAGGAGATTGTGACCATCTTCAAAAGTGGCATCGCCTCCGGTGGAGTCTTCTACACCGACTCAAATGGTCGTGAAATGATGAGGAGGGAAAAGGACCAGCGGGAGGACTTCAGTCCCGATTTGAGTGAGCAGCCTGTGAGCGGAAACTACTATCCAGTCACATCCAGGATGGCTCTGCAGGATGGTAGCAAGCGAATGGTCCTGCTCAATGACCGTTCCCAGGGAGGCGCCAGCTTGGAGGACGGACGCTTGGAGATGATGCTGCATCGTCGTCACATTTTCGCCGACGGCTCAGGAGCTGCCGAGGCCATCAATGAACAACAGTTCGGAAAGGGACTGATTGCCCGTGGCAAACTGTTTCTGTACCTCAACGCCGTCGAGGATGGAGCCACTGCATCCGAGCGAGTGGCCGAGAAAGAGATTCACCTGCCCTTCTGGAAGTTCTTCAGCAAATCTAGTGACATCCAAAGTGATGTAACCAAGTCGTTGTCCGATTTCAATGACTTGCCACAGTCGGTTCATCTGCTTACCCTGGAGCCCTATTCCCAGGACGAAATCCTGCTGCGTTTGGAGAACTTTTTGGATCAGACTGAGGGCCACGTGGTTAGCTTCAGTATTCGGCAAATTTTCGACGATCTTGGCGGACTGGAGATTCGTGAAACGACCTTGGACGGCAACCTTCCACTAAGCGATATGAAGCGTCTAAAGTTCCACCATGAGGGTTCTGGTCCTCTTCCCTCAAGTCCGGAGTACTTCACCAGCTTGCATAAGCCCTTGGCAGCTGATAAGTCGCAGGATGCCTCGGAGTTCAGTGTTACCTTGAAGCCCCTGCAAATCCGTACTTTCATCATTAAAAAGGAGTAGGCTGCCTCCGAAATATAGGAAAAATAAATGCTTGAAATTATTCGAAAGTAATAACGCATTCATATTTCGGTTTATTGTAATTCCACCGGAATAGACGAACCGCAATGATAATTACAAGTTGGCTATGTCGAATCGAGATTATCAGTATCAGCCGCTCCGCAGGATTTTCATATTTGCCGCTTACAATGCAGATACATTTACTGCATTGGCTTCCAACCAACCACCCATGAGCCCCATTCCCGCTGAAAACACCTCAAATCCCGGCCTGAGTCGGCATAAGTCCTTTGGTTATTTGGTGAACCCGTGGCTTCCACTCTTCCCCCATTTTGCATTTTGCCTGTGGGTTTTCGGTGTTGTGCAATGCCTGCTTCATATATCTCTATATAAATGTATATGCATATAAATGTATGTATGTATAGAAGTAGAAGTGATATCTGTATGCGATAGCTTGTTGTTATTGTTGTTGTTGGTCTAATGCTGCTAATGTCTGGCACTCGAAAAAAGATTTGCGCCCAATACCCCTTGGCTTTGGCCCCTGCCCACTAAATACTTTTGTGCCAACACCACACTCGCATTGCAGGAGCACTGTGGTCCTGGGCTTTTATTATTAAGTTCGCCACGGGAGACTTTAATCTTTCGTCTCCTGGTTGGGACAGCCGGCTCATGCTCGCACACATAGATACCCACAGCTTTACACAGCTACACCCTCGGCTCTACTCCATTTCACTTGGCTGCGATGCAAAACAATGAGCTCCTGAATTCATGCCATATGTGTGTGTACCGAGTCCTGCGGCCTGAGTCCTGCGTCCTGGGAGATGGGAAAAATTATTTAATATTGCCCGTCTTAGGCGTTGGGGCGATGAGGCGTGGCAAGTTGAGGCGTTGTTTGGTACTAATCCTTGGCGAGCATTAGACACGGAATTTAATTTACTCGTAGTTCCAGCTGAAGCCTGGTTCCTTTACAAGTAGGAAAGGAAACACACCGAGCCAAAATATCAACAAAAATAAAAGAAACATCCCAAAAAAGTTGCAGATTTACTCAATAACTTATTCACAGAGTGAACTTACTACAATTATAAGTTCCAACACATTATACAGCAATAGAAATTATAATTGAAATAATGATTTCATTTTTTAAAACAATTTACTATGCTATTCTCTTGGTTCTATTGCTGTAAGCTTGTCTAATTTAGTACACCTGCACTCTCTTACTGAGCGTTTCTCTCTCTGTACCGGACTTGCCACAGTGTGGCCTGGCATATGTGTGCCAAGTACCCCATGCTGGCAGTCAGACTCTGCTCTGCCGACTTCCGGTCGAGTTGGCGCTTTTAATTCAAATGGAACCCATGCAAGAAGCCACCCATCATCACCCACTCATCTACCCACCCACTTGCCGCCTGTTTACTCGCTGAGCTGGGCAGATAATCCAACTTTGATTAAGTAATTTCAGCGTTGGGGAACGTAATAAGTTGGGTGTTCAAATCCAAGACTCAGCCGCTTATTCCCATGTGAGATTCCCATGCCGCACTGAAGCCGACAAAACAAAAAGAAAATCACCATGAAAGCACCGAAAATATTTAGCACAATGCCCAGTATGGCCGGGTTTTCGTGCTGTTTTCAAATTTCTGTTGTTCGGTTAATGCCTTTGACATCGCAGTTATAACGCGATAACTGCTCCCTCATGTGAAGTGATTACTAGCGAAGCCATAAACTTGTAATATTCAGATTTCTTAATTTGTATCATATCTAGATTGCTTAAATTGCCATCAGTTATTTAAAACTACATCTTTAAATCGTTGAATTTTTAGCATTTACCTTTTAAAACCTTGTAGCAATATGATTTTCTGTTTGGGAAATCATTTTATAATTAAACCAAACGAAAGCAATAAGTTTGCAATAGATCAGCTTGAAGTGGAATGCTAAACAGTTTATTTTAATAAATATTATAATATATTTCTTTAATTTCACTTCGCGCTGCCTATCAAAAAGAGCTTATAACATTTTCGTAAAACTTAAATTTTCCATCACTTTTTTGTGTAATACTATTGGCAAAAACTGTGTGTTTAAGCCGAGTTCAAAGGGAACGCGAATCGGGAAAATGGAAAACAATGGACAAATGGTAAATGGTAAACTAAGCGGCTAAACAAATATCGCCATCGAGCATAAATCCTTGCCAAAGCGCTCACTCGACAACTCAATAATACGAGCACAAACGGCGCCACAGAAAAAAAAAACAAATACAAAAAATGGCATCCAAAGTGTGCTTTTTGGCACTTCAAATACAGGGAATACAGTGCAGCCGGCTTATAGACAATCGACTGGTGTCGTCCCCCCCGGAAAATCGGGAAAATCCATGGGACCAATGGCCCCAGCGGCAAAGCGGCAAATTGTGGCCCTGTGTGTCCCTATGTGTGTCATTTTAATCAACGGAAACATGCATCGGATTATCCGACAGCTAAACAACACCCGCTGCCGATGGATGAATGGCAAAGCGTTTCGTTTTGACAATTGCCACTACGACGCTTAACTTGTCCGCTCGACATTCGCCCCTCCCCATCCCCCTCCCTCTGCACCACCACCCCGTTTCTGCGACAATTAAATGCGCAGTGAGCCTCAAGCCTACTTAGGGTCTATAAAGCCGGGTACGCGTTCTACACACACAAGCACGATCACTGAAAGAAACTTCTATCTATTTAGATAGATAATCCGATAGATAGCTACCAAGTAAAACTCGTTTAAGCTACTCTTGTATTACAAACGGGGTTAAAAACTCTGTTGCATGTTGAGATTTCGATTTAGTTTTTAAATATTTTTACAATATAGTGATAGATATACCAACTAGTTGGCTAGAATCGCTTAACCTCCTTACCAAAGCACTTTCAATGCATTTCTCTCAGTGCATGCGATGAGTATATGGCGTGTTTCCAAGCGCTTGCGAATTTATTGAACCGCAACAAATGTCATTGATGTCATCATCAACGGCATCATCTGCCACTGCACCCAGTGATGATCATCGCAGGCATTATGAAAATGCGACATCGACAACCATATCCGAATCTTTTTATTAGCAACAAGTTTTTAATATCGCAGCGGGACCTCACAGCCATGGAGGTAGATGTAGTGGTAGTGGTAGTGGCAGAGGCAGAGGGTTCCATGAAATCCTTGCAACTTTTAACAATAGCGCCCTAGTCTATCCATATCCCAACTCGCGCCCTTCCCCCGCGGCGCCGCCCCAAGACGAGCATCCCTTGGTGAGTGCCGATTTTATAAGAATTTAATATGCGCCACGTATTTCGATGTCGAGGATGTGTTTCGGTTTATTCGTACTCGTCCTTTCAATCTTGCGCAGTTCCTTGAATCATTCACACTGTGAGCTGCAGCCAAGATTCCCATATCCATGAGCAATGGCAAATGGAAAATTTGATTGGGACTTTAAAGGCTTGGGTATTTTAAGCCCATACACTATATGCCATACTGTACTATATGCAATGCTGAAAAAAGATTAAATTGCAAATGCTTTACTTTCGAAAAATGCACATGATCCATGTCTGCCATCTCGGCAAATCCTTCGAAAACGTCGACGCTTTCTTCATTACATCATAACGATTATGAAATAAATACTTCCGTTTCTTTGAAACCTCGCCCGGGTTTTCGGGCTGCGGGGTGCGTGGTGGAAAATTGCGCTCCTCTGTGATTTTCCATAGAGGAGAAATAAATCAACTGCATGTCCTGTTTCTGGCGATTGCCAGGAATCCTCGCTCGTTCGTTCCCCTCTCCCCACGAGCGTCGTGTATTTATTGTTGCGTTTTTAAGTTTGGAATTTTTAATTTATTGCGCATCCTTCATTGTTGAAAGTTATAATTCTTGCATCTTGGGAGACGGGGAGACGGGAGGGTGTGCTCAAGGAATAAAATATATTTGCCAGCGAGTCCCGAGGAATTATGATGTATGTGCAATAAATAATCCGAAATAAATAAATTATCGCCTCGCCAGAGGTTTCTCGAGGTTTCTTGGGCCGAACGAACGGCCCGAGTGGCGCAACTAATGGATGCTGGTTATTCGTTCCGTCCAGGATGGGATTCTCTTTTTTTAATGCCGCTCGAATTTTTATGATTTGTTGGTGTCCCCGTGTCCCTGGCGGTTTTACACATTTACAAGGGTGCTAATGCTAGTTTGGTGCACTTTTTCTACGGCTCCTATTCCGGTGCCGGTGTGAGTTCCTATTCCAGCTCCTTGGCAATCCTTTGGCTGGGCCATAAATCACTGCTTGATTTGGCGCCTCGCATGTGTCCGGGCATGTCCTTTGTCTATTTGCCTAGCACACGGCATCCTTTTGTTTAAATGCGCCAAATATACTCGTCCTTGCCGACGTGCTCTGTCCTGCCAACTACCATTTTCTCTTGGTTTCCATTCCATCGCCGCTTTTTGTTTCGGTCGTGGGTTAACCCTTTTAACCCTTGGCAAGCAACTCCGCTTTGGTTAACCACGGACACAGCGCTGGATGACATTTTTCCAGGACATATTGCCACGACACTGAGGTCAACCTTTTTCATGTTCATTGGCTTTGCCACTTGCAGCATGCGATTCGCTTGGTCCAAACTGATTTTCTACAATTTTTGGGTTACTTCTTTCTCATATGGCAGTGCCAACTAATTAAGGATAATGTGACATAATACGACGGTGACTTTTATGAGTAACTATCCATAAAACCACTTCAAATGAATACTATTTGGATTTTCCTATCTGTTTAGTAATATTTTGACTAGTATTGCTAGGAAAAGGTTCCCATCCAACAAAAGAATCTTATGGAAAGGATCATTGAATGGGAAAAACAAGACTTAGGTTAGATTTTGAGCCAGCAGGAGTTTCTCAAGGAGTTTCCCTGCCTTGAGTTTGGGCAGCAAGACAGGCTGCATCTGTCCCATCGACTTGACCTCGTACCGCTCACTGCAAGGGGGTCAGCGGCGGGGGTCAGGGACCGAGTCAGGGGCACGGGCGGTGGCCATGTAGAGGGTAGTGGGTAGGGGTAGGGGGGCACAGGCCCCGAGGGTACGGGGCGCAGTTTGCTGTAACTCTGTCTTTGTCGCAATGTCGTAAATAAAGTCGGGGCAGGCATCCTCGCCGAACATTGGAATTTATGCGCGTTGATTTATTTGCTGTTAGCGATTTATTGCTGCCGCAGCCGCATCCCATCGTCCGCAGCAGTGGCAGAGAGAGGAAGACAGAGAGGGGTGCAGAGGGGGGAATTGGTGACGTGACTGCGGATGTCGCCAGGAGCAGGACACACGTATTGGGCATGTCCTGGTTTCGGCGCGGATCCTGCGCGCCGCTCGTTATTAAGTTTTTAATTTATGGCCATGTGAATGCAATGGGATGCAGATCCCAGCCAGGATCTTCCCGACTCCCGTTGTTTCTCTCATTCCACTGCCGTCGCTTTTCGCGCAAAAATTATATATTTTAATTGAGCGTGCCGCCCCAAAAACCACCGCCACCGCCACCGACCATCCATCCGCCCCATTGGCCAACGGAGTTTCACTCATTCTCTAATCCCCAGCGGCTGTCAAATAAACGCCTTGTGCTGACAGTTTGCCGCTGACAGCCACATCAACGACAAGCAAAATATTGAAATTATTATGACTTTGTCTCCGCCAGATTCTGGCCTTATTTACTCGTCAAAGGCAGAACATTCGACTAGCGGTTACTCATTAACTGAAATTAAGATTTAGCACAGTGATTATATTCAACCACGGACAATGCACTCTTCATTTTATAAGCATCTCAAAATACCACTTCAGATTAATGATATTTAAATAATAATGTTTTTTTGTTGATAACAATTTGAAAGTGAGTTTCCATTCTGGCAGCCGATTCTTCTTTTTGGCAATATTTCCAGATATTCTAATCGTTTTTCTTCAATTATCGGGAAAGTTTTCAAGAAACCGTATATAGCCTGCGGTTCTGCTCACATACCCTGTATAAATATATTAAATTCTGGGCGCTTTCCGGGGGGGCGGGGTGTCAGGATATGCGGCCGGAGGCGATGGCGGCATCCGTCGGCGTCCAAATGCGGCGACCGCAGACACACGCAAAAATTCTAATTTCTCCACTCGGTAAAGAACCCAAAAAAAGGAAAAATAACGAAAATGGGGAAAAACTGAGGGGTAAAGCTGAGGGGGTAAAAATACCAGAAATATTTTTCTAAGCATGCGTCGGCTACCCATCACCATCACCAGCGTCATCACCATCGTCATCGTCTTCGTCCTCGTCATCCTTGGTTAGCCCAGGGCTTCAAAATGAAATTAAATTTGATGGCCCTGGTGTTTGGGTTTGTTTAGTTCCGTATACCTTTTCCGCCCCCATTCCGGAAATATTGTGAACCCGGAGCTGGGACTACGGCCACCACGGGCAACTCTGGAATCGCATTAAGCAAACATTTAAATTTAATTTCGCATGTAATGAGGCATTTGTTTGTTTATTTTATTTAACTTGGCCTTTTTTTTTGGTCCGCACTTTCAGTTTGCACCCCTGCAATCGGTCAGAGATTTTGATTCGAGTTTGGCATTTTGGGGTTTACTGATGATTTTGAAGGTTTTCATATTTTCGCCTGAATTAAAAACAGCTCAAAGAATGCCCCACTCTTGAACTTACTTTATTAAAAGGGGAACCACATTTGCGTAGAAAGAATTATGCGTTATTTATCTAAGAGATATATTTTGCCCATTGAATTCCAAAAAAAAAATACTTCAGCTGAAACTTCCTTGCATCATGTTTTTGGTGCTGAACAAAAGAATATCTTGAGGTAACTTAAAAAAACCTGTATTTTGCGGTGGTGAGTGTTTAATCACAGCAAAGGAAGCATAGAAAACCATTAGACCACGGCTCATTAAATCAGAAATAGTCTGCTCCATTTTGGCTAATGGACAACACCCTAACAAGGAAAACAAATCGCGGAAGTTAAAACTTTAAATAATTGCAGATTTTCTTTTCCTAATATAGCTATAATATAGCTTGTTTTATAAGTTGTTAGAAATAAGTGTAATATAAATTTTTTTTTTTATATAGTAATAGTTCAGGCAAGTAAAATCTGCTTATCTTGTTTTAAAAAATCGATTGTAGCCACATAGTTCCAAGTCTTACAAAGAGTATTCACCATTGTAGACACCCATTGTCTGGTATCCTTTCGGATATTTTTGCATCCTGGTTGGCTGGTTGGCTGGATGGCTGGTTGGCTGCTTCCTTGCCAGGCACTTAAGCCAAGCGGCAGAAGCCAGCCAGAAGCGCGGGATGAGCTGAAATATTCAAATTGGAAATAGCACACAATTTCCCTAATTGGCGCTAGGATGGCGGCATAAAAAAAGGAAAAGAAAATAAAGCGCGGCAACAGCACGAACGGCTTATTATAATCGCGAAAAAATGTTGATGATAATGAGCCGCTGATGGCGATGATGATGAGCACATGCCGCGTTTAATTATCATGTCTCTAATGCATCACACCCATCCACCTGCAGCCAGCTTTTCCCCTCAATGCCCTCGCACCTACATGCAATTTCACACATGTGAGGAAAATCACAAAACAGGCGTCGCACTTTCATAATGGCAACATAAAAAATGCTAGCACATACATACATATATATACATATTTGATGGGGGAAGCCGTGGCAAACAATATTTTTAATATGCAAAACAAAATGGGGAAGGAAAGATCCTGCAGGCTTATCAAAATGTGTGGCAAAATTAGCTGAGTGGGTGCGATGTTTAAAGAGCTGGAAGTGCTCAGGTACTCGGGCACTCAGGGAGTGGGAACACATTTGGCTAATTTTCAGATCCTTAGCATAAGAACATGTTACAGCAATCATACTGGTAAAATACTAATAATATCTCACATATCTTACATATAAGTTAAGCTACCTTTTTTGAATATCCTTGCAGTTCAGCAGTAATCGATGTTAACAAGTATCTTAGCCTTGTAATAAACACGTTTAATGTTCGGCAAACTTACTCTGATTGACATTTGCGTCCAAGCACATGGCAAAAAACTTGGCTTAGCTCTGGAATTCCTCTTAATTTGGCAGTACAAAAAAGTCAGCATCATTTATTTCAATCATTTATCAAAACGGTCGGGCCAAAAAGAGAAACTGACAAAAATATCGAGTTTCAGGCTTGCGACACGACCGCCTAATGAGCCAAATTCCTGTTGTTGTTCCATGGAAGCCAATGAGTCAAAATTTATCTTTGGAGGATGGCGGCCAGACAAGTTGACAGGCCCAACCTCAAAGTCCGAAAGTTGGGGCTGCGGAGGAGGGCAGAGTTAAGTGCGCAGATTCATTAATTTACATTAAAATGTAATTAGCAGTCAAATAAGTGGCAGGAAAATACTGAAACCGCAAAATATGCGAGCTGCCATTAAAGAAGGGAAGGCAACAAGCGAAAAAAAAAAAACACAAAACCAATTGAAATGCAATTTAAAAATATTTATTTTATTGCTTTACGTTCAGCTGAGTACGGCGATAATAATTATTCATATTTTATTGTGTCATAAGAGAATTAATATGCATACCTACACCACTTTTGGCCCAAATAAAAGTGGTTTCTCTAATTGCATTTGCCGTCTGGCTTTTACAAAACACAAGACCTTAATTCGTTTGGTTTCTTCGAGATCTCATTAGTGGAACTTTGCCTGAATTTGTTTAGTTTAACATTCACTAGGAAAATTTAAAAAAATTTGTATACAAACTAGAAGATATGAGTACTCTTTCTGAGAATTTGTACCACTCAGTTAGAATGGTAATTAATGTCCAGAAAAACAAGTTTATCTATCACATAATTATTATCTTGTTAAGCTGAAACAAATAAGTAGTAACAAATCTATAAGTAGTAAATATGATAGAAGAATATAATTACTGAAAATACTTTGGTAGAAGAAAATATTTTGTAGACTATATAGAAAAACTTGCTTTATGTATTATTGTACATCGCATTTTCCTGTTGGCAAGGGTATCAGAAGGGAAATTTCGCGCTTGTTAACTACTTCCGCTAAGAAAATGGCTGCCTTGTTGTAGGTGCTGGCCACCCTCGAATAAGTATGAACAAGGCATTATGCTTTCCCGCCTTTTTTATTATTATTTTTGTAGTTTTTTTTGGCTTGTTAACAAATTTTATGCATTTCTTAACTTTCGGAGGCGAGTTAACGAGTCCCGTGCTCTGGAATCCAACTTGCTTATTATTATTTGCGGCGATTCTTTGGCTTGGAATTTTCTGCGGAAAACGCATGCTGATGGTGGTGGGCGGAGGAGTGGCGGGCGGGGGGGTGTGGCCTGCATTGTGGTTATCATACTTTAACAAGTTTTCAAAGAGCATGAAATTTTCTTTGGTCGAGTCGAGTCCCCCAAGTCTGGACTGAAAAATGCAACTTGGGCGCAAAAATGCAGAATGCAGCATGCAAAATGCTCAAAATGCTGAAAATGCTGCGTGCAGCAAACTTTTTATCATGGCGGCCGGCAAAAAAAAAAAAAAATTGCATGCAAAATATGGCATTAAAAGCAGCCCACCGCCAAAAGGGGAAGAATGGCGATCGGGAAGCTGTTTTCCCAGCACTGCAGGTGCATTGTCCAAGTGCGGTCGCATTTCGTTAATTTCTGAGACCTGGCCACAGGACCAAAGGACCAAGGCACCACAGGACCAAAGGAATGGTCCGAAGAAAGGCAGTTGTTGTGGGTGCGGTGCACACGGCGGCATAGAAAACGAAAATGAATTCATAATTAGATGACACCATCCGTGCGTAAATAATAATTTTTGCCAGTTTTTCCTTACGCGGCTCACTCTGCTAGTTAGTTAAAACGCGCGAATGAGTTTTCTTGAGTTTTCTTCCCTCCGCTTTTCCATTGTCAGCGAAAAACTCGGCTCCTGTCGAAGTTTTATATTTAGCCAGCCCAGCAGCCGGCGGCTCCGCGGGTTGAGGCTGAGCAAGTTTTTATCCAATCGCTGCCCCGGAATACCCTGCCACATGCGGGTATATCAGATATATGAGCTGTGTACAAGAAAATGTAACACTTATTATTAATATTGCTGGTGATCAGTTGTAGTTCTAAACTATGCAAGAATATGGTTGATTTTATAGTTAAAGAATCACTATACCACCAAGTACCAAGTTAAGTGACTTAATCTAGAATATTATGATTAGTCTGCAAACATGACACCTCATAGTTGGGAAGCTCATAGCTCGCAGGCAGCCAGGATAAGGTGCTGGCATTTCGCTTTTGGCCAAGTTAGCACTGCCATTGGTATCAGCTCGATGGCATCATCTTCGCTCCTAGTTCGGCTGCTCATCTCATTCTCATTCTCATCTCAGCTCAGCTCTCCTTGGAGCCCGGCTCCATTTTGCTGGGTTCTGTTCCGTTTGTTTCTTTATCGCGCATTTGCCAAGTGGCAAAGTTTTCTCGTTATAAGTTTTGTAGCCTTTGTGTGTCTCTCGCGCAGCTCGCAGTTCGCAGCTCGCAGTTTGCAGCTTTTTGCTTTTTAGCGAGCCGAACGCGATGCGAGCAAACTTTCGATATTCCTTGAAAAGTTTATGGCCCAGCGACGAACCAGTCGCAAGTTGCCGAAAAAATACAAAAAATACAAATAATGGCGGGGTATTCCCACCGCCACCGCCGACTCCATGTACCAACCCAATCGAGAGTTGGCAAACAAAAAAATTATATTATTTTATTGTTGTTTGGCTGGCGCGCATAACTTTATGCCAAACACTTCGCTCTCTGTGCGATTCGCATTATGCCAGCGAAAGTTCTGCGAACTGAAATCGGAGTTGGGCAAATCGAGGAAATGGAAATGGGAGCCTTCGGCTGCTCCATAACTTTTGGCTCCATTTGCCGCCGAATTTGGGAAGTGTCGCTGCCAGAATCGGCAGCAGTCTCGTGACAGATAAGGAAAACTATTTTCATATTCATATGCAACTGGCAAGTGCACTTTAAACTCTTGCAAATGAGCAGCTTGGCTCAATGCAGTTTCTGTTGGCTGTCAAAAGTTTGTTCTCGTCTGCCGATAAATGTAAGCCAAAGAATGGTTTTCTTTTATGATATAGATACCACAAGCTTACAGCAAATGTATTAAATTAAAGTCTAATTAATTCTGCAATATTTTACTATTTTTTATGTAAAAAACAAAAGCATAAAGCGCTTTCGGAAACTAAAAACATTCAATAATTCTGTGTCACTTATTGAATTTCATTTTTTTTTAAATACACATATTTGGAATAAAAGTGCTCGTAAACAATATTCATCTCATTATTGTGTGCGCCACGGCCCACTGCATTTCATATGGCCTTAATGGATCTTCCTGCCGTCGACCAAAAGCGGATGCAGTGCATCAGCCATGAGCTGATTTCGAGCATATTGTCGGTGCTTCGGCCCGACCAGCCATAAGTTTGTAATGGCAAATTAAAATGGCATTTTTGTCACATGGCTGGCAATTAATATGCAATCGGCGATAAATAATAAACAATAATTAAGAACTTATTATGGGCAGCAGTGTGTGGCTGGCAGTGGAGGAGTAGTGGAGTGGAGTGGGTGTGGTTGTGGGAGATTTATGCAGGAACTAATTTTCAAGGTCATTAGAATGCTCACCCAAGTGGGCGGTGGGTTCCACTAGGAACCACTGACACTGAGCATCCTATTGTTTGGCTAATGCTTATTGATAATCGCAGACAATGGACTAGCCAGCCCACCGTCATTGTTGTTCGAGCGTAACCCATAAATACTCAGGGGCAGTCAAAACAATTGGATGCGAAGGGGACATGGGGGGCGGGGGGCGGCTCTTATAGGGGGGATCTGTCGCCTTAGTCGAGACAATAAACAAGGCGAATCAACGCAATCGATAGGCACTTTGATTTCGGGCAGTCACTCTAACCCACTAGCCACTGCCCACTGCCACGCCCCTCGCCGGGACGACAACTACACATTTATTGTCCTTTTTCAGTGGGGGAGGGGAGTGGGGAGGCAGGAGGGGGAGGGCGTGCAGCAAATGGCATAACTTCCGCTTTCGCTTGACTGCTGCAAAATTCACGGAAATTATCAATAAATATGCGAGGCCCGACCCGTAAAATGAATGAAACTGGCAAATTTTTCGCCATATCTCACCCGATGATTTTTATGTGCAGCACGGCGCACACAATCCAATGTCCTGTTGTCCTGCTGTCCTGCTGTCCTCTCGTCCTGTGCCATCGAATGTCCAGTTTTGTGCTGGCCATAACGGAAGCATCATTATCATAAATTATCATTTTGTAGGAATTGCATCCGCTGCGAGCCAGAAAAACCGAGCAATAACAACAGAAACGACGACAATTTCAATTGCCGGCATCTCTTCCTCAATATCGCCCCGCCCCGCCCCCTTTTTTTTGGTCCACCCCATCGTCCGTCTCGCTCCCACGCCGCCACTTTGCCTCGGACATGCGAATGGGCAAAATACTATTCTAGTTTAATTTATGGCCGACCGTTGTGGCCATGATTCCATAATTTTGGCTTTTTTACCACACGAAAAGCTGCTTCATGTTCAACAATTTAATGGGACTTTTAATTGATTTCGGTTTATCAAAGAGTTAAATGTAAAGGTAATTATTCACTAGTACTTATATTTTCTTACTGCCAGAAGTCTACATATGTAATCAAAGCTTATTAACTAAATAAATCATTCGTAGTGATTGGAGGATTGTATTGTACGTATTATTTTCTCAGATATTTCGATTTGAGATCAGCTCTCGAGTCACGTCTTCGCATGGCAGCAGGAACGTGATTGAGGCTATATACTCATCAGTTTCTGATCAGCCGATGAATCACACAGCTTCAAGATCGATTTTAAACCGAATACCAACACGTCGAGAGTTACTCCTTATACACGCTTCCTAGTTAGCATTGTCTGAAAAGCCTTTGTGTTTCAAATAGTCAAACACTCATTATTAAGAAAGTGACCTAAGATCTAATTGAACTTGAGACATGGAGGCTTACACAGAGAATGTACATGAGTCGAAAATGAATACGTATCACACAGCTCTACGATTAGGAATAATCTGCGTCAACTGGGGTGCTCTCGTCATAATCTGAACTGGCCGATGTGGCGGATTGATCGGCGTTGTCCTTGATATAGATGGCGGAAAGGCGACAGGCGATGAGGAAGAGTATGTAGGCGATGTAGAGCACGATGGCCACCAAGACGGAGTCATCTCTGACCAGGAACGCGAAGCTGTGGTACGCGATCAGCACGTGGGAGATGACCAAAGTGGCTACACTGACAAAGAAGAAACCAACAGCCACATCCTGCCAATACCACCACGACAGCAGCGTGTTCATAATTTCTATGCAGAATGTCAGTACGAATAGCATTCCTCCCACGACGGCCAGCTTGAAGGGGTTCATATAAAATCCAGTGCAAATTAGAAAAAGACAAATGAACAGCGTGATGGCGAGACACAGAAGAGCCACAACTATCACCGCAATGGACCAGAGTAGACGCCACTTCATAAGGAAACTTGCAGCTCCCACTGTCAGCAGTTCGTAGCACACGATGATGGCGACATAGTTGCAGGGCCTCCAGTACTTCAGCGGCTCAATCAAATGGATGCACAGCAGCATCACGAAGGCCGCGAAGAAGCACCCGATGGTGTACACCACGGCACCCTTGGCAAACAGACACAAGATCATCCACTGCGGAATGGCGCCCAGCAGACAGATTCCAAAAGTGAGCAGGGTCCACGCAATAAACTTGCCCAGCCCAATGCCATTAAGGTTCTCATTCTCCGCCATGGTGCGATTTGAAAGCGCTTTCGATAGACAGCCAATGGAAAGCCAACAGCTTGCATGTAGAAATTTGGTACATAGCTATACAAAATATTACTAAAATATTACTAGTGTCCTCACAAACATTTGAGGTAATGCTCGAAACAACTGGGATAGCTGTAAATAAAACTTTCAGATAGTTATTATCTAAACAAACTTTTAATCAAATAAAATGCTTTTAGTGCACTAATTTTATTTTCTTTCAGAAATTAATTAAAATTCTTGTTCCGTTTGACCCATACTCGTATGTAAATTTTCAGCATTATCGACTGGCACTCTATTCCTTATAGAGACTGCTCAATTCAATCGTGCTTTCCAATTTGGCAGCCTCACCGAGCAAATCTAATATGTGGCAGCCGCAAAAGTGCCGACTCTGCCACACCTCTTGAGGACTTATTCCCCATCGTTTTTGGGCCATCAATTTGAGGCCCACTCAGCCTCAATCCTCCGTCGGAGAAGAAAACAAAAAATGAAATCAGAGAGCCGAAGCCCGAGAAGCGCTACATAAATGAGAAAAAAAAGAAAGAAATGAAAATGTCGCATAAGCCGGCGCAGGACATACTGCAAGGACACTTGAGGCTCAGCAGCGGCCGAAAGTCCTTTGAAGTTGGATAAAAACTCGAGTCCTGTGGGTGGGCCAGTATGTCGCCAAGGAAATACACGTACAAAAAACACAGATCGCTGATGGGCGGAGTGAGGGGGAAATCAATCTGCGACTGCCAATGGTAAGGATATGAGAGTCTCTATAATACTATACAATAACAACTACCAGGGAGCGACCTCAGAGTCCAGGAAAAAAGCACGCTTACAGTCGCCGTCAAAATAATAGTAATCTACAAATAATTAATCTCTTATAACAAACTAGCACCAAAAATGCACACTTTTAACTTTTAAATGATGTGCATGATGTCTGATATATTCATCAATAATATTTGTAATAACTTTAAAATACTTTGATTTTATCTCCTCAGCTGCACACACATGTATGGGCAGCATAATGAAATAAAAATAAGAGAAAATGTTTGGCTGGGAAATTGAATTGAAAATGACCACATTGAAACACACACGAATCGAGAGCTGTGGAAAACCAATCAAATAAGGGAGGCAGCAGCACCAACCGATGCTGTACTTCACCTGTCGTCGATTTCGTTCTTAATTTTAATTGAAATTTGTACAAAATCATTTTTCCCTCTCTGCTGTTGTTGCCCGCGTGCTTCCTTACGTATAATTACAAGCGATTAAAATCTGTGGAAATTTATTAAATTCCATAAATCAGCACTGCTGCTGAATGTCCCCCCGCGTTCGTTCGTCGGTCATTCCCTTGACAATTATAAATTGTGCGTTCGTTGCCAGGCGCAGAAAACTCTGTGAAACCCTCGCCGAAAGGGACGACGAAATTGCTTAACCACAAAATGTCACTTCACCCGTTTGCCCCGCCTGACTGACAATGACCATTTCCATTTTTTAACGTTCCTGATTATGTAATTATCTGGGCTGGGGTCTTGGGTCTGCGTACCTCACAGCTTCATCCACCCAAATAAAAGTATGCGGCCACCCCATCTCGAAAGTTAAGATTGCACATCAGTTCAGCGCGCAGTTACTGCGGCAACCTGTTTACATCGGTGTGACAAGGAGACCACAAATCCATATGCCAATTAGTGGTTTCAGGCCAACTGATTGCATTGTCTGATACACCTTTGTTTACAGGGTCACATGAACAGAGAAAATCAAATTCAAAGGAAGTAAGGAGCGTAGTTATGGAAGGGTTTGTAAAGTCTATCATGGCAAACAAACATATTGAAATCAGAGATCCCAAATACTCGAAACAGATAAAGTCCCATGTTTCCAAATCAATAAATATACATTACACAATATTACCTAGACCAATTATTGCCAACATTCATCACGACAAATTGCAATGCCCGGCAATTGAGACCCACAAGAAAAAACATGAAAACCAAATAATACAAATAAAAGAAGGTAAACCTACCACAGACAGCAGTTAAATGATGCTACTTGCGCGATAAGAACGAAAAAAAAAACATCCTCCTCCAAAATCAGAACGACCCCAAGAGCGTTATTTGTTTGGTGCGTTGTCCAAAACAATTTCCTTCCTTAATCACGAGCCAACTGAGGGGGGAAAAGCGGCCAAAAATGCATTTATCTGACCAAGGGTCGAAAAAAACGGAGGAGAAAAAAGTGTATATATCTCGAAAAACACAGGCAAAAATTCAATTCAATTTATGCAATATAATTATATTAATGAAATCACAATAACATCAGTATTCTTTAGAGCATTGTCTCTACTAATATTTCTATGCTTTTATTTATTTATTTTTTAAAACCATAAGTATATGTAGCAATCAGAACTTTTTCTCACTCTGTAAATATATGGAAAACGCGGGGACAACGCTTCTAATTGTAAAAGATAAAATAAAAAAGAATTCGAGCCAACAAACTTCGGGCTGCTCGACATTTCTCGTTAGAGCCCGGCAACAAACAAAATAAAAAAAAAGCGGCGAAGATAAATGACAGGCAACTTTTGGGAATGGGTGCCGTGGATTTTGGATTGGACTAAAGAATGGGATTGGGAACGAGTCCCAAAGTGTGCTCCTGTGTGTGTGCGTGTCCGTGTGTCTGTGTCCGTGTGCCTATGTGTGTGGGTGAAGACATTTCCTGGCAACTGTAGCATACTTTCGAGTGTCTTTGGGCTTTCAGCACATTCTATGTGTGCCAACAGCTTGTCGAGTGGTTCAGTCCGCCTTTCCCGCTTTTTAGGGGTTTAGGTTTAGGGGTTTCTCTTCTCTTCTCTTCTCCACTCTTCTCTTCTCTTCTGTTTTTTTTTCTGGTTTTTTTGCTATTTGTCCTATCGATGTCGCCATAAGTTGCACAAACCCCTTCAGATGTCCGCCTGCCACAATTTCCCCATCGCTCTCTGCTTGACCAAGTGCAAAATGTCAAGTTTCCCCGCTTGCTTTTCTCGCTTTGATGTACGTCTGGATCTGGATCTGGATCTGAGTGTATGTAAATACGTGTAGCTTATCGTATCGACTGCCCCGTAGTGTGTTTTAATCGAAAACCTAGCCACCCTAACCTAGGCCAAATAATCTGGCTTAAAGCTGATTATTCATCCTAATGGGGGGAGCTGACTTATCTGCGATCTTCTGTGAGCCGTGTGATTAATTGAACTGTTTTGATTTGCTCGTCATATGTCTGCATTTCGTTTGACAATAAATCTATTGTTTGCGAACCCGGATTCTAAAGATTGTAGTCAGGTGCATATTTAAATTTACCCATTGAAAAGGTCGATTAATAAAAAATATACAACGCTGATGAATTTCCTTAGATTTATAAACAATATTAGTATTATTTTTCGCTGATGCGACAGTTTATCTCAAATTCCATCTACCGAGGGGTAAAACGCATAAATAATCATTGGAAACGATCCATATCAAAACCACAACCAACTGAGCATTTTCTCATGGCAAATTATCGAAGATTAACGATAATTAAATTTATTGTTGGCATATACGAGTACAACCCCCATCGATTCCGAATCTCCAGCCAACATCATTAGTCTGTGGCAAACAAATCACCACAGGGACTTCTTCGTGGTAGGGGTGTCTTGTATTTACAAAACTAGGGTCACTGAGGTAATGTGTCATTTGCCTTCTTAAATCTAACTGCAAGCTAATAATTATACAATTGCTCAAAATTATTTAAGGCCGCTGCACTTCGAGGACAAATGCGGGCAAAATAAAGGCAAATATCGTTTCATTCCTCCCCAAAACTTATGCATAAATCTGATCTAATTAAAGCCATTCAATCTATCACTGAACTTGACCTCCATTTGAGTATGCGGGTCGTACACCTATTCTATGGCATGTAAATCTGTATATTGGTTTTCACATCCTTTTTGTTCATAAGTTGAATTCCTTGAGTTGGGCTGTTTAGGGGCGACCCACAGGAAGGGCAATTTTATTGGATTTTATTTTTATTGTCCTACATAAATGTATTTATTTATGGCATTGCTTGCTATATTTTTTTTCTTGTGGGCACATTGATATTTGACAGTTATTGTGGTAACCGGAAACGCCCAGTTTTCTGGTTGTTTTTTATGGAATGCAATTTTTTGGGTTGTTATTTGTTTTTTCTGGTTGGTTTTTTTTTGTAAGTGTGTGCCAAAAAGGCAAAGGAATTAACATAAAGATTTTGATAGTGAACTTTTCACTTGTAAAAGATATATATTTGAGTATTTGTTGCAATATAATTAAATAATAATATACCAAATTGGAATTAAAAAGAATAAATTAAAATACAGCACTTTGCTTTAGTATGTTTTACTATTTACATGACCAAAAGTTCATAAAGTAATCGAAATGAGCTGGCTAATAAATACATTTTTTGCAGGACTTCAGGTCGATGAAGCTCGTCGACTGCTCCACGGGTCAAGGATATTAAATCGTGTACAACACCCTCGTAAACAGCTCCCTCCACCACTCCATCCCCCCTCACCCCCTCGAACTGCTCCTGCCCGAAAGCCAAGTAGTCGTAAAAAATCAGGGAGCGCACGTGTCCATTTTTTTCGTCCTTTTCAGGACTCTTGGCCGCTTGCATGTCCAGGAGGGAGATGCGTGAATAATTTTGCTGCAGGACCTTTGGTCACGCTGTGAATCAATCTTGCGGGCACAGGAAGTAAACAACAGCTCCCGAATCCCGAATACCGAATTCCGAATCCCGAATCAGTGAGCCGGGGCATTAATGAATGCAATTTCGAAATATTTTACGAGCCAGTTGGCCGGCCGGACATTCGAAGCTTGAATATTCTTAAAGCCGCCCCGATGTCCGCAACAAAATGGAGCAGCTCCATTTGTCTGGGGTGGTTTTGTTTTTTCCTCTTTTCTGGGGGGCGAAGGGCAAACTATTAGCGTTTAGTGCGCATGTTTAAGGACGAAAGCCCCGCCAACAGGGAGCTGAGCAAACAGCAACACTTCAAAGTGGTTGCAACCCTGAGTAACTTTTTCTCCCTTCCATTTCTGTGTTTTTCTGCCGCTGCTCCAGCCGCGCGTCCTTTTTTGCGCCATTTGTATTGGCATTTGGCAGCGCGTGCTCCAATAAGAACAAAAGGATTCCCTCACACCCATACACACACCCACACCCACGCCCATCGCCGTCCTGCGTCCTCCAATTTTGTTTGTTTGGTTTCTCGTTCCTTCTTTTTTTGGTTATTTTTTGGTTTTTTTGGGTACTTCCGAGTCGGGAGGCCAGGACCCGCAGACATGGCCAAAGGTTATTGGAATGGCAATGCGAAGTGGCTTCCTGAAGGGGATCCCCCATTAATCACCCGACGCCTCTTTAAACATCCCATTTTCACAGTTTCAATTTATTAACTATGATTTTTTATTGCTGCATACTGCTTTTTTCATACTTGGCGTTGCTGCTTAAGCTTATGAATATGGGAGGGTCTTAAAGACACAAAGGTTTGTCATTACTAAGATAAATTGCTTTCGTCGGTCACCTGATTTATATGTACTATTATATTGTTTTAAAGGCTTAAGTCCGTCTTATTGATTACTTAAGTATAGTTTACGCTGAGTCAGACACTCATGCTCATTACATCCTGTTTATTATTTACAATGAGTTCTTGGCACAGGTATCAGGAATTGAAAAATTTCAACATCTGTGTAATTTTATTGGAAAATCATTTGATTTTTAGATAAACTAGTTCAAAAAACGAAATATAATTGTTACACTTTTAAGGAGCTCTTTAGTACTGAACCAATTGAATCCCACTTTTTATATACATAGTAAGTCAAATAAAATATTTATTTTTATAACCCACCGGGATAGGCGCACCAAAAACATATCAATCCCTCCCAATTTGCATAGCCCACAAGAAGCCACCCACAAGTAACACCCAGTGCCACCGCAGAGGGCAGAAGATGCGAAACCACAGCAACAACTTATCGCCCTCCTCATCTGGTTCGTGAATGAATCTGTCATATTATTTCGGCTATGATGCTGACAACAACAACGGCTGTATCCTCGTTTATAGCCTCGAAAAATCCCCCTGTGTGCAATATTTATCATGTCACATAATATTTTTCTGGCATTTGCACGTCACCCCCGCCCGGCACTCCCCGTCCCCAGATTGTTGGCCTTACCAAACTCCCCCGAAATTCTGGCTTAAGCAGCTGATACGCACACACACACGCATAGGAAGGTCCTGGCATCACAACCCCTTTGCTAGCCAAACGATGTGGGCGGCGGCGGGCCGGAGTTTTGGGGGCGGGGCAGCGGTTGCTTGCCAGCCATCAATTGCAGCCATCATCCACCGACGACAGGGCGTCTGACTGCCTGATATCACTGGGAAACTCCGAGCGCACAATGCACCGAGAAAAAATGAGTAATTTTATATATTAAATATTTATGATAAAGGATCAAAACCAAAGAAATATCATACCATATCATATAAATACCATATTATACCTAGAAATATCATAGTCTCTGAGAAATAGGATTTTAATATTATATACAAATTTATTTAAATATATTTCCTTTCATTTAAATTGTGTTATAGTTGTTTGTACAGATTGTATTCAGATAGTATTATATATTTCAATAAGTATTTTCCATGTAGTAGCTAACATATTATCTTCTTAACAAATGATAACAACAACAAAATAAGCACAGATTTATTTTGAACTATTAAAGGGTTTTATTTGCAGTGTGGCACAACCCGAATCGGGAACTCCTGCCACTCCTTGCTGCTCATTGAATTTTCTGCTGATTTCATTTCGACTTCTTTTGCTCCGCTGGGAACGAACTTAAAGTGGGTGGGAGTGGGTGGATTTTGGTGGGTGGGCGGCAGGAAGGAGTGGGTGGGTTTGGGGTGGCTGATTGTTGTTGCGCCAGCTTCTGTTTTGCCTGTAAATATTTTTGGCAATTGTCGCTTTCCCCCCGCTCCGATTTCCCCAGAGGGCAAATTAATGATGTCTTTCCTCTTGGTGCCGGTCCCAAAATGGAAATTACTTATAAATTGCTCTAGGCCTGCTTGTTCGTGTTGTTTTTGTTTTCTCACACTATTTAGGCATAATTATTAACCCAATCAGGATGGCAAAAAAAGGTGCCTGTAAAGTTATCATTAATATTATTTAAATAGACAATGATTTAAGTAAATCTCCTCTCATTCGACAATATACTCCCAAAATCTTACTAGTCTACTTACTAACTTGAAATGAAAGATAGAATATTCTACTTCTTAAAGCCAAGTTATGTCTCTGTGATGCGGTGGAAATAAGATAGTCTTAGAATAGTACAATTATGAAATAGATGAATGCAACGACTTCACTTAGTTTCAGCTCTAGACAAGGGAATTAATTCCCGCAGTTAGGTTGGGTTTGGGTTGGTAAACTACGGTTAACTTCCAGGATCTTATTCATGGCTAACTCTGAATGCGCCGCCTTGTCGTCCAAGTGTCCGCCACTCAGCAGTTGCCCTCAGAATTTTCATCCATCAACACCTGAGCAGAAAGGCAGAACCCAAACCCAATCCACCCAGCTGGCCAAATCCAAGGCGGAATGGCGCCGAGTGGCGAGGACGTCGCTTGAGGACACGGATGTGGACGAGGATGAGGACGAGGATGAGGGCGAGGATGTCGGACCGCACTTGAGGCGCTCCAGAGAAGCGGAAGGAGCGGAAGAAGGAGCGGCAGCTGGCCAAGTACCGCGCCGCCATCATCGACATCAGCGGCGTCGTCCTTCCTCGCAACACTCTCAATTAAAATGTCCTCGCTTGGTAAGCGTGAGCGTTCAAGAGGCCATGAAAACTCCTTATTACACGGTGTCAGCCGACCAGCCACACTGAAAACGTTTCTATGTTTTATTTAGCAAAAAAAGGAAGGATTATTGGTAGAAAATGTAAAAGAAATCTACCAACTTGGAAAGTTATAAATGAAATAAGTTAGGTGTCTCACTTTAAATGGGGCAGATACTCTAAACTAAACAATAACTAGAAAATTATTAAAAATTCTATTGACATTTGGATAACATAATATAACATAACATAATATAAATATAAACAAATGATGTCTTAAATGTTTTAAGTGGTGTTAGAATAATTTATGTATTTATACGTTAGGAGCGCAATTTAAAGTCTCTGAAAAGGATTTGAACAAATTTCTTGATTTACTTTATATATAAATTTCCTTTTTTTTAGTGCAACCCGCACCATAGTCCCGAATCCGCTGCTAACCCGAACTCGCGAGGGTTCTTGGCACCTACGTGTTAATAACGCGAAATGCAGTGAAATTTTTGTATTTTCAAGCACGCACTCGAGTGTGCCACGCCTCGCAGTCCTTGCCGCCCCCTCACCCCTCACAACCCAACGCCCACCTCCCAGTCGACTTGAAACAGAAACCCTCAACGGGGCAAAAGTAGAAAATAAAAATTGCTGCAAAGCAGAAATCATTGAGTGAGTTGGCAACACTCGGTGTCCCAAAAGGAGATTCCTTGCTGCAAATGAGGGGGTAGTTTTGTGTTTTCGGCGTAGGGGATGGCGACTAAAAAACACTTTAAAGAAAGCCAAAAATGTGTTTTAATTTTCTGTTTCTTTTTTTTTATTTGGCTGAAATCCGAAACACTTCAAATATTTGGCGAGAAGAAAGCCAAGCCAAAATGCTGGGACAAGTTGACGCCAAGCGAGGCGAATGCCACGAAATGGACATGGGAAATTTTAAACCCACTTGCCAGCTGCCTAAAGGGCAGCACTTAAGAGGACCTCCCCAACTTTGCCCTCAGTCCGTGTTTACTTTTGCAATATTGACACGAGAATGTTTACACAAAAATACAAATCGCGACCATGCCTTCGCTATCACAAAAAAGTTGAAACTCTCTAGGGATCTTCAATGCCCTTCATTTGAGTTCAAACTATTAGAAAATGAAGTAGATTACTTCTTGAATTGGTAACTTATGTTAAAGTTATCTTGAATGCAATTAAGAGTTTTAGGTGCTCATATAAAGATACATACATATAAAGATACAAATGAAGTGCATATTAACATATACATACATATATCTATTTGTGATATCTGGATTTTCATATCAATTGAATGTTTTCAACAAAAGTATTTTATTTCTGAACTTCCAAACAGTGCTCCCATCTTCGGTGCGACCCAGTTGGGCAAGCATTCTTGTGTATTTTCGTGTATTTTTGTGTCTTGTGTTGTGTCTGCTTGTCGTCTACAATTTCCACATGTGGCTTTTCCTTGAAAGGCTTTCTGCTCGGGAAAACTTTTGCGCTGCAGCTGGAGGGCACTAATAAACGTCAGACGCGTGTCAGAACGCGTCCTTTGTAGACTGACACCTCCACGGCTGATTTGATCCAAACTTTGGCGAACTTCGAGAGCGACGGGGCTCCAGGTGAACACAGGAACACATGAACACAGGAACGGATGAACAGGTGAACAGGATGTACTTGGCCACTGTGTGGCTGTCACCTTCGATTGGACAAATCGGTTAAGTTAGCCGTGGGAAGTGCCGAACTGCTGCGGTTCAAGTGGCTCAGAGTGAAGGAGGCACAATTGGTAACAAAGTATTGGGAAGTTATTAACACAGTGTGCCCATCGAAACTTACTAACTATAGAAATCTATTTCAATCGAAAAATACTTGGATTTATATGCAATCTCAAGCTAATAAAATATTTGTAAAACATATAAGCTCTTTGCTTGAGAGATGTAGTAATTATATTGATTATTTGACCATGTCAGCGCCACACTTTGCAGATTAAAGCGATTCCATCTTGTAGCTACACTACACAGCATAAATACATTTTAATCAGCAAACACACACGCGCAGAAGTAAATCCTTTCGGCTAATACAATTTAACTGATAACTTAACTAAATCAAATCGAATCACTTCACCCGACCGACCGAGAACACCCACTGAAAAGTGTCGACCTTTTTCATTTTTTTTTGCCTTGTGGTTGTGGCGCGACTTAATTCCAAGTCCCCTGTTTTTCTCGAACTCGGAGCAGAGCTGTGAGTCTAGAACTGGAAACTTATGTCAGTGGCACGCGTCTGCGGCACGTGACCCCGACATGAAAATCACTCTCAAGATCGCTGAGGATGGCAAATGGATAGGGCTGATGCTGACGAAGGAACTGGGTACTCTACACTGGGTACTGGATACTGGATACTGGGTAGTCTGCACTGGGCACTGAGTACTGGGTGGTATGGTCCAAGTGATGGAGGTGATGAATGCCTGTGTGCAGATGCTTTTAAATTTAAATCGAATCAAATTGATTTGCGCACAGTTCCAGTTTCACTTTTTACCCACGCAAGCTCTACACTCGGAGAAGTGTATAACTAAGTTTTTTACAAAGGTATTTAAAGCCCATTTATGTGAATAAATTTAATCTAATTTAATGTAATTTTTAATCTAAAAGAGATATTCTAATAACCTCTATCTATTGCTAACTTATTTAATTTTATATGAACTGAAGAGCTGTCTGCTTAAGTAATAAATAGATAGCTAGACACAGTGTAGTACTTAACCAGCAAATTGGCACAAACAGATTTCTGCAACACAATAGTTTTCAGTGTAGTATCAATTGGTATCGCCCTTTTTGGGAAAGAAGAGCGCACCGTGCCCTGACCACGTCCCAGCCCCATTGTTTAGCCATTTGACAAGTGTTTTGACAATATTTATTCGAGTTGCTACAAGCCACGGCAACTGCCACGCCCCTAGCCCCGCCCCCTGCGGCATGCCAGCCCCCCACCACCGCGCAGGCCGCCCACACTAGAGCCACTGCCGCTGGGTAATTTGATTTCCTCGACGCTGCCATCATCTGCATCCTTGACGGCGGACACGTTTCTGCCTAATGGAGTTGCTCGAGTGGCGTGAATTTCAATTAAATTAAATCAAAATGTTGCATTTTTTATTAAGCCCATTAGCGGCACACACGGAACACCCGCCACCCCCCGCTGTCTCCTAGTTGGTTAAATTAAGTTAAGATACCACCTCGTCAGTGCGAACCGAACTTGTATCTTAATGTGCATGATGAAGTGCCCGACTCGACTTGCCATCCAGGACCAACTGGATGTGCCACTGTGAATCCGGTGGATGCACGGATCCTACGGCTGAGAGGAAAAGCTATCGGGAAAATCCCAATTTCCAGGAAATACAGCCTATTACTTCGCCTAACACAGGAAGAGCTCGTAAATATAATAAATAAAAGCTATTCCTGCTACCAAAGCAATTGCAAAGGATGTCCATCATTCAATCAGACATCATTTTTAAATTGCGGATTCATAATTTATAGATTCTAATTCTAGATTCTGGTGCAATACGCTTTTTGAATTGCTTTAGGTGTCTTAAAATAAATGATGGCTACTGGTTATGTAAATTCCATATTAATGGATGTTTGTTTACAAGAGATGGTTAAGGAAAATGCTGCAGTTTTTCGGACTGCTTCTGGAAAAAGCGAAATATCAGCGCACAGGAGTGGGTGTGTGTGTGTGTGGAAAAGGAGGAAAAGTGGGCGTGGAGTTTCCCCATTGTTGCACGTGCATTAAGAGTAATGCTGCAGTGCTCAGAAAAAGGTGGAAAGAGGATGCAAATGCTACTTTGAGTGGCAATAAACAATGCATAATGAGTTGAGAGTCGCGTTATTATTGTTGCAGTCCGTGGCTGAGACTGTGCATTACTCAAACAGGTAATTTAAATTACGCCAAAACAATACGCAAAGGTGGCACTTGAAGCAGCTGCAAAACGCATTTCGCCATTAGGAAATTGCCAATTAAAAAGCAAACACTTCTGAAACAAACACTTCCATTACAGCGACACTTGCAGTCAATTCGCTTGAGTGTCTTTCAAAAATATTCATAAATCAGCAGAGGCGATGAATATTAACAGTCTATATCCAATTTCACAAATATGACTTAATTCTTAATTCCAAATAACAATGGGAAATGCCATTTTCAGACGTTCAAAATCAAAAATATCAGAAATTTAGGAAATAAGAACTATTCGAAAAGGCAGAAATTTGTGTAAAAGAAAGGAGCAATAAAATTTGACTAGTTCTTCTATTATTTTAAGAATTTCAAATTCCTAATTTCCACATTCCGTATTTTGTTCAAAAAAAATTGAAATTTTAATTCGAAAAGTTAATTGTAAAGAATAAGCTTTAAAAAGTTGCTTGCAAATGTAAAAAGTTATAAATATGTTTCCTGTCCAATTGTTAAAAGCTGAATATATATTTAAATACATAGTAGTGTAAATGCAATTTATTTTTGTAATAAAAGATACTTTCGCACTACAGTACTTTATAATGTTATTGAGATGTTACTGTTAACCTCAAAAAAGGTGTGAGAATTCACTTCCCATACATTTCGACCCAGCCGTGACATGAACCATTCTGATGTTGTGTAGAATCCAGTACACATCCTTAGAACTCAGGATGGCAACGCTCGAAGTTCATAACATTTGGTAAGGCAAGGCGGGTCAACCGCAGAAATTAGTATGGCAGCGCCGCACATCCTTATAATAAGAAGTGTTATACACTGCTGCCAATGTAGCTTTTTTCCCGATAAATGAGATCTTAAATGAATTTGCGGAAAATATATGTAAACAGCGGGGCAACAAAAAATCTGAACCCAATTTATGCAAAAATTGGCAACACTACTGCAAAGGTAATATCCGCGTGATTATTATAGTTTTTCGAAACTTATTAAGCATATAATATTCATTTCATAAGCTTCACCATTGTTACCGGCATGCCAAATTCACTCAAAATTGTGACTCATGTTAACATGCTGTTCAAGCATTAGTGTTACCAAGTTACTTGTCTTACGTTTGTGAGTATTTTAAGCGTTGCACTATCTGGTCACACCAGAGTTGAAACTAGAAATCTAAAGAGAACACAACCGTTTCTAACTGCAAATACAATAAACTAATTGTTTAAAATGTGACATCAGTGAACCAAATGTTTGCCAAGTAATAAACCAAGGGGTGTAATATTTTTTTCTTAAACGTGCCAAGTGAATCGGCTCTGCGGAAAAGAGAGTGTGGGAGTGTGGTCTAAAAACAATGGAGCAGCCGTGAAAATTGATTAAACAAAACAGTCGAGAAGAGAGCGCAACATGCACAAAATGGTTAAATTATTCCTCAGGTAATTTCAATCACAACAAAAACAACATGTGCTAGATTGCTTTCGTGCTCTTATTGTTGTTGTTCTGGGCTCTCTCTTTCTCTTTGAAGTTTAATATTATGAATGACGTAAGCGCGCCTCTTTGGTAGCAGTACAAAAGCAATAACAACAATTTCGTTTTTGTTGCTTTTGCAAACAAGGAAAATAACAGAATGATTTTGTTCTGTGCGTGCGTATGTGTGAGAGCTTCCACTCACCTATGCACACACATGCATACGCAGGTAAAAGTGGCGTCGTTGAATTTTGACTTGGAAAACGTGCTCGAACTATAAAGAGAGAAAGTAAGAGAGCGCTTAGCCGTCTCTCTCTCTTTGCAATGTTATTTCTTTTTTTGGTCAATGACCTAAGCTTTTTTGTCCGTTAGTTGGATTCGTTTCTTTCGCCAATTTCCGTGCTTTTGTGTGCGAGTTAAAAAACGAATTCTATTTTCACAAAAAAACGTTGTTTACACTTTGCTTATGTGTGGGTAATTTTCCCAGGCTTTCTTCACTTCATTATTTAATAAATAGAGTAAGCACAAAGTTTCAAGTTTAAAGTAGTAAATGGTTAAAAAATCTTTATTTTTAAAGACATTTACTACAAATATTAATATTAACTCTTAGGAAACTTTCAGCTGTAAAAAAAGCATAAATCTAAATGGAATAAATTAAAACAATAGACAATTGTGTTGTATAAATGAAATGTTTACTAACTTTATTTTCCGAACTCATGTACATATGTAGAATGAAATGAATTTTGTAGTGCATCCTTAGATTTCTTCAACTAAGTTGTATTTCACTCGATCATCCAATTGCCTTGCTGTTGTGACATTTTGACAGTAATTAAGTTTATGCACTCAATTGTCACAAAGCCGGAAACAAAAGTGCACAAAGATGTGCACAAATATGACAAGTTGATAAGCATTAGACATGAAAACAGAATGCCAAAGAGTAAACATTGCCGGTCAAATAATAATGCACTGTTTGGTAGATGAAATAAATATTATAAAATAAATATTATTGTTGTTACGACAAGCGATTACCCAGAAGCTGTAAATGCAGCAAAGATCTCAGTGCATTCGTGAAAGCTTTTTGGGAAATAAATTATCTAAGCTATTCAAGAACACTTTAAAATTGTGACAATAATATATACACTTACAAATAATATGTTTTGTACTTCAATTGTACAATTATGAGTTCCTTTTTTTATAAAATAGAAAGTTCTAAAAAAAGATGCAAACAATAGTAGTCTGTAAAAATAATTGTTTCAATATAAAATTATTTACAACCTAGTGAATTTTGTAGCACCCTATATAATATTCGGAATTTTACAGAATCTTGAACGGTACTTCTGCGTATTAAGATTAATTGTTTGGCCTTTTATCAGTCTGTTTCACTGGAATAAACATTTAATTAGTACTCAGATTTTGTAGGGCACTCTATATGCGGTGTACTTTGCGGCTCTGCTGACAGAAAGGAGAGCTAAAAACTTGAGAGCGTAGGAAAACGCCTTTGTGCTCTGCTTGATTTAAAAATTTAAACGCGTGTCGACCGAGCAATTAAATGTAAACAGCCGGGAAATGAATAAGCGTGCCAGGGGAAAATAAAACGAAATACCAAAATATTTACAATTGTGCATCAGTTGCACATGAAACAGCCAGGAAGAGAAGAACGGAAACTTGTATGGTTTCGAAAATATATATGTATATTTATGTACTTATAAATGGCAAATTGGCAATAAGAAACCGACGCGACATTAATATGGCTAGGTAAATACAAAGGCATCATAACTGAAGGTCGTTTTTGTTTGCGTGCGATAAACTTTTTTTTCGACTTTATAGCAAATATCACACATACAAGCCCGAATGCTACCCTGTGTTTGCGATTGGTATTATCTGTGGGCCTTTGTTATCCAACCATTTGCTTATCTGGGCACGGCTCTCACTCCCACTCCCACTACCAATGCGTGTGTTTGTGATGGATACTTGATTGAATTGTTGTCCGTATGTTAGCGCCTAAAAACAATCGACAGACGCTTATCAGCTGGCAGAAACATGAATAAGAGTTCCTGAAACTCAAGCCGAAGGTTAGATGCTCTCAAAGTTATGGTGTCTGTGGACTATCTTTAATATTATTATCTTTAGAAGCAAGAAAGACTGTGCGAATGTGTTTCATCTTACAGTAAGAAAACTATCCTGAAGTAATCAGATGGAAGTAATATCTACCAGTTTCTAGGGTATGCAATAGTCAGGAGCTTTGTCTTTTAGAAGGCACTGCCCCTCCTCGCACACATCCAAACAATTTGTCAATCAACCGACAATCGCTTGCCAATCAAAAATTCGTGGGTGAGGTGAGTTCTAGATTTTCTTTGGTTGGAGGATGGGAAAACTGTCGGAAAAGTGGGACAGCAATTGACTGACTAATCGAACACATTGTTTACGGCAATTATTTCCATTTAAGCTACATGATTTGTGCTGCAAATATTTCACAGTCAACGAATGTTTTTAAATACTTTGAATCACTTCCCATGTATTAAATACAAGAATATTTGATTTATTTACATTTTTATGATATAAAGCTTACAATCGTATACAGCTGTTATAAGAAAAGTTATCCAGATAGTTTTCCATTTGAAGTACAAATATATTATTGTTTTGCAGTTTGTTATCTTATCTGATTGTTTTAAAATGGCTAGTAATCCAATAGCAAACATCTGATTACTTAAACTAAATTGTAATTAAGCAGTGAGATTTACAAACTACAGATGATAGAAAAAAAAACTACAATCCCAACTAAGAATCTCTGTATAATCTGCATCTGCTGTACTTTGTGTGTCAAGAATGAAATCGTCAACAATATGTTATCCCATTTTATCTCATCCAATTAAATAGCCAAAATAATGGCTGCCACTGTTAGTGCGTTGAAAAATTGTAATCGGCGATTATCCGGAACCGCAATTAAAATGTTTTCACCTTGCTCTCAACCCGTGGCCAGCAATTAATAAGGCTTAGATGGATTTATGGCCATCATACAAGCGCAGATAACCTAACCCACAGTCGCATGGCATCATCGCGAAATGCTCATAAAAGGCGCGTCTATGACAGCATCTCCGTCGCTGGTGCCGTGCAAAGTTGAGTATTTTTGGCCAAAACAGCAAGCAGGGCAAATAATAAACGAAACAACAAAAATAATATAAAAAAAAAAACCTAAACAGAAACCTAAAACAAAGAGCCAAAGCACAAACGTCTTGGACATGTGCGCAAAAATCTTTTGAACTTTCGCATACGCGGCATACGAGGCAGGCGAAACAAGTGCCAAGAGCAAACCCTGACATACATTATAATTTGTAGCAACGCCCTCTTTTTTTCGAAACCGATTTTTTTTAATATAGATATATAGGTTTTTTGTGGATATTTTGTTCACCTACACGCGCGCCTAATCCCATTTCGAGCGGCATCAATAAATTTTCGGCCTGGCAGATATAGCCAGATTTCTATTCGCATTTTCGCTATTTGAATAGGTGAGTTTTTAGTTATAGTATATTTGGCCAGCTATAGTATTTGGTAAATAGTCTTCGGCCCGCCCACAACAGCTGTTGACACTCACCCACGAAATGGAAAAGGGAAATGCTCCGGAAATAGCACTACCTGTTGTCCCTATTTTTGGCCAATAGGAAGATGGTGGACCCACAGAAAGAAAGCCCACTTGATGTCGAAGGGAGTCCCAATTGTTAGTCAGTCACCTGATTACCGGTCAACTACAATCTATACTCGCATTTTTTCGTACATGAGTAACCGCGGTAATTAGTAATTGGGAGCAAATCGGCTTGGACCTAGATGACTAAGTCACTTCGATCCATAGAAATGTAAATGCACAGTTCGTTTAAAAAACCTATGGTTTTGCAAACCAACCACCCGCTTAAAATTAGGCCTCACAGTTGATTAGTCAATTTAAATAAATTGATTTTGGAAGCTTATCTCGCTTATTACTTCAGCTTTTTGTTGTAAAAACAAAACGGAGTTTAAATATTAGTTTATTTGTGATCCCGGACTTGGTAAAATAGGTTTTATGCCATGTGATTATTTGACTTCGTTGAGTTTCCATTGATTGCAAACCTAAGAAAGCTAGATTATCATGGTAATTTTCACTTAATCTTGATCTGATAACGCAAGTAATAACTTACGAGAATATATATTCGATATATAGGTTTTATTTTTTTTTTTAATTTTTTTTTTTTTTTCCATTTTTTTTTTATTTTTTTGTACTGTACCTTAATGTTTTTTTTTACTTGATTTCTTTTAAGTTTCTTTGTTATCCAATTATTTCTGATTTAACTATAAGCCGTTAGTGAGAACTTTAACTTTTAATGAATTAAAATAATATTTATCTTGTTTATTTGGTGTGCAATCGAGTTCGAGACTTAATTTTTCAAGCGGTTTGAATCAGTTTCTGGCCTGGTCAACGAAAAGTGTTAAACAATCGAGAGTTGCCCACGCGCAAAGTGAATTTGAATTTGGTGGCGTCTTCCTACTCAGTTGGCTAGCGGCATTGGTCGAGTGTTCGCCTTTTGATTGAATGTTGTTTGTTTTGAACGGACGGGTGCTGCTGGGCGGCAAAGAAAGAGAGGGCTTCTCTTTCTCTTTTGAATCCATCGAATTCTCAAATTGTCTGTGCCATGTGGTGCTCTCTGTGGCGCGGCGATCGATGTTCGAGGTACTTGTGCTGGCTCTTCTGAGTGCTGCGACTCATTCGCTTGCGTTCATTCGACGCGTTAACAACGTTGCGTATACGCCTCGTCGGTTGCGTTGCATGTGTGTTGGTGAGCCGTCGCCTACGTGTGCGCGTGTGTGAGTCTCTGTTTCGAGTTCTCCTGATATTTACGAATATTTTTCAGCCGACTTCCGTTCCGATCGCATATAAAACCGCGCCTGTGTGCGCGCCATATAAAATCATTTCTAAATTTATAAAAACAAACGCGTATACAAACACAAGCACACACACACTCACTCACTCACTCGCCGCCAAAGAAATCAATTTAATTTGTGCAAGACGTAATGCCTTAAGATGTATATTTATGCATAAATATTTGCCAAAAGAGCACCCACACACAATAACCAAACAAAAATCAACAACCAAGTGCCTCAGCTAGCTGCTAAACAACATAAAAAAGTGGGAAATAAAATTTCTTGATTTATTTTCGTCAGACAAATATCGATATAAACATACTCGCACACACACACACAGCGAAATCCTCTTTGCTGCATTTGAATTATATTTATTGTTTGACTTTTTGTTGCTTTCTATATGAGTTTTTGAACATTGTTTATTTTCACATAAATTCTTCAGTTGAAAGTGAAAGCGGCGTCGCATCATCAGCGTCGTGAAATGTTGTTGCCGGCGACTCGAGATCGCAGAATGGACAAGTTATGCTAATGGCCAAGAAATAACCCGCTAACAAACTGACAAACAAATGCAACAAATCGGACGAAAATCGAAATTGAAAAACTTAAAACAGAAAACAGAAGTTATCTAGCAGGCAAAATGCGCTTGCAACATCGTTATGCCAGCAATGCAACTACAAATTCGAGTAATAATTGCAACATAAGCACCGCCAGCGCCAGCAACAACAACCAGAACCAGAACAACAACAACATCAACATTAAGCGGGCCAAGAAACTGAGTGGCCAGAACATTATCAAATTGCGCTCCGCCAAGCAATCGGGCTCCAAATCAAACGCCACCTCCAAAACCACCGCCACCACAATGCCACCAGCAACCCCACAGCCGTTGTGTCGTCAGCACCCAATCATGATGGATAAGGCATTGGAATCGGCCAAGGAATCGGCGGTACTATCAGCGAATAACAACCAAGAGTTGGAGGAGGATGACATCGACGTGGAGGAGACCACCAGCACGACCACCACGTCCGTGGAGCTGCGATCCTCGACCAGTTCGCATTACAGGGCATACACCACCATCCGGAGCAACTCGACGTCGGCGATTCTGCACGAGGCGGTACTGCCGCCGCCCCTCACCCCCGCCGGAATGCTATACGCCCGCCCACGCACCCTCAATGTCCACAATGTCTGCCAGACGCCCGCGCAGATAACGCAAATGTTTTTTGGGTACGTTTTTCAGTTTGTTTTTCCTAAGTTCGGTTTGCGGGTATCACTAATCTACTAACAACAAACCATGCACGTTTTTTAATCAGAAAAATTAATAGACACGTTATTACTTTAAGGTTTTCTTACATTTCTATTGAATTTATACTTTGATTTAATACAGTAAAGTAGCTATTAATGCGTTTTGAATTCGAGCACGAACACTACACTTTTTATATTCATGCGGTAAAAAGAAGAAATAGAAGGAGTAAACATTTGGATAGAAAAAGAATTTGCCAGTCAAGGATGTACATAAAAGTTTACTTCAGAGATTGCCATTCATCATTCCAACCGATGGCTGATCAATTGGGAGGTCAAGCCATTTGCACCACACCAAGGTCGCCCAAAAAGCAATCCAGATGTGAATGGGCATTCGCATAAATATTTCTGGGTTCTTCAATGAATTGATGGGTTTTCAGGTGATGCAAACCGCACATAAAACAGGAAACCTATGCTAACATCAGCATCGTCATCATGATTTTAGAACGGTTCAATATCCTGTCAAGGCATTACACGTAGTGACGAAACGCACCGTTCATTAACCATGATATGCACCCGAGTTGCTTGACATTTTTGGGGTTATTCACTTTATTAGCGGACTATCATTATCCGTTCGTTCTGCATTATCCGATCAGTTCGATACGCTGCTGGCAGAGATTTATCTGCTGGGCGTCACGATCTGCCACGCCCCCATTTGAGGCGATGGGAACCGCGATACGTTCCGTTTGGTGCGCTCGTTCTTGGGAGATTTTGTCATCGTTATTTTAAAACTCATATATGTTTATACATATATATTTATTTTGCGCGCGCTCAAAAACAGAGAACGAAAATATTCAATTAAACGAAATTACCACCGCTCCCCGATAATCGACCCACCAGCGATCCATCCATTTTTGTCACTGTGTGAAAATTCATTGAACTTGATCTTTGTGTGATGTTTTCATACTTGTACTTGTATTTATTTATTTTCGTCGCCTCCATACACAAAAGCGCGTGTATTGCAGTTTTGCTTAGTGTTTTTTCTTTTCTTTTCCTTTTGCTCTCTTTGTCAATTGGAATTGAAATTGAAATTCAAAATAATAACAAAGCATTCAAATGTCAAAGCGCGCTGTAAACACGATCTGGCCAATATCGAGTCGAGTATCGAGTGCGATTGCGATTGCTGGTATCGAGTACACGCTGTAGATTGGACATTTGTCTCAATTTGCATATAATAAAGTCATAAATAAGGCTACAAATTGTCACTTTTATAACGTATTTATTGAGCACATTGCCTCCAGCAAATGGAACTCACTTTGCGTTGGATAACATCGAATATGTGATTCCCTGCAGTAATTAGTATATATTTATAATATTTATAATGTGCAACTCATTCGGTTAAAACCGGCTATCTCTTAATAGCATCATTATCACCTTAAAACTCACAAGTTTGTTTAATTTAGTGAGTGGGTTATGCGTTTTCACAGTGGATAATTATCAGATCCAAGCTTAATGGACGTCTCCGGCTGCCGAATATTATATACCTCGTTAAAAGCTGTGTTTTGCGGATATGGAAAATATTTTCGGTTATTAGAAAGTAGAGGAAATATATAAATGAATTTTTAGTTGCGAAACCACGCCCGAGTTCATCAAGTTAGCTGCGGGGTATGAACAAAGTTCGATTCGTCGAGTATCTGTATCTGTATCTGTATGGCTAGATGGCTATCGCTCTCCTGCTTCCCACCGCCTTCGTGGTCGATGATGTTATGGCTGAAATTTAATTTTAGCCATGATCTATTGTCGACTGACCTTCTTCGTGACACACTCAATTTGTAAATCCACACGTGTCGGCGATTTGCAGAGTATTGCACTGGAAGCTTGCTTACTTCTTGCCCCAACTCCATGAGTTGATGAGGCGTCAACTGATTTCAACCCATAAATCACGGACTGCCGCGTTCATTGAAGACTTGATGTGGTCTACAAAATATATGGTACACACATATATGGTACAAAAAAGTTTAATTAAAAGAGCTGGATGCCTTTGGCTTTGTTTTTATTTCGCCTTAATTTAATTTTTATTGATGCAAGCATAAATCAAGCATTGACCGGGCAAAAGTCGCCATGAAGATGAGTTTATCAAAGGCACTTCAATTCAGCGAAATGCCGCATTCCTTTGTCAATTATTCTAGTAGCATTATTTGTCTTGCTTTTATTGTTTTGTTATTCCTCTTGACGTGAAGTGCATTTATCAATTTGTCTTCTCCTCATATGTATATACAATACATACATATATTAATTTGCCCTCTCATTTTGCTGTCTGGTGTTATTATGCTTTATTTTTAACTTGATTATGGTATAATGCAATATAGCAGTGCATACTGTACAGCCAAGTAGCAATCACGGTTAATTCACTTAGCTCGTAATTGGCGAATGCGATTCATTCGGTTGACGAATAGAAATTCTAGGTACTCGCAATTTGCAGTTGGGAGATATTCATTAGGTTGATTATCTGAAATGCAGAGAAGTTGTTGTGTGTAGAATGATACTATTTGTATTTTTAGATGTGTTTTAACTGGTGGAGCCCTTCAACCGGAACGCTTTCAAATTCATTCAGATGGGTAAAACTGAAGCGAAGGGATTCACTTGAAGTAATGGCTTTGTTTACTCAGATTTCCCAAACGAGCGTAACAAGCTGGTTCAATTCAAGTCTCACTGATCATCCCTTGTGTTAGTAAACTGATAGGTAGACATCATTTTTATGCGCATAGTATAATCCGTGATATTTCATATTCACATTATGGACTATCATCTTTCGCAGTGTGAAAACATTCTGCTATTCCAACGGGTGCAACTCGTTTGGAGGCGATTCATTTATCAAAAGCCCGTACAAATTGCAATGGACGTCAGGTAGATATAGGTAGATAAACCCGGCATTGGAAATCGGGAGAAGTCAATTAGGAAAACCACTCGCCCACCCAATTCTCACACAATTCTCGTTTGCGGAACTGCGGCACGTTGGCAAATAAATAGTAATAAATGTGCTGGGAAATGCATTAATAGGCTAAGCAAATGCGCGCATTAATTATTCCGTCGACATAATTGAGAAACGTGCTGTAAACAATTAATTGAAAGACTGCAGAGAGCCGGGCGCTGTAAATAGTATTTGCATCCAGAGGCAAACATAAATATCGAATGGCGCACTCTGAGCTAATCGTTTAAAAATACCAACAACGCGTGCGCAGAGTGCAGATTGCACTCTACTGCAATCAGCGACTAAGAATAGCCAGCCCATCAGAACTAGTTTATATCGATGTTCCGCCATAAAGAGTCGTTCATTTAAAGGGCCAAAGTGTTACCAGAATCAGGGAGTACGACAGCTACGTATATCCCACTTGATTGCCCGATAATGTCAACCGATAAAGTCGCAATTGTGATTGCGATGGATGAGCCAATCAAGTGATGTAGTCACCTCCAAAAGAGTTTCGGCATTTATTTGGCTCGAATTGATAAAACCATACATATACTCGTAGATTCAGTACAGTATCCCTGAAGAACATTTTAAGGGTTTGATTTCACTGATACGCTCTGCTGATAAGGTCGAATTAAAGATGATCCAATCGATCGATGACACCATCGACGTATTTCCAAACAAATCAATGCCCAAGTCGGTGATGATGTGGTCACCACCAGAAATTTGGGCTGATGCAGCAAATGGAGAATTTTTGATGATATGTGTTTGATAAGCGTTATTGTATCAGAAATTGGGTAAATAAACTATTTGAGAAATGTTTGCATTATTTTGGAAGTTGAAATTCGTTCGCTTTTATTAGCCAAATATTGATGTGTGCGCTTCATACTCTTTCGTGCACGATCTACTTGCGGTGATCTTGGCCACCTATCACTCACTTGCACTTGGTCTATATTCATGGTCAAGACGAGCAGAGTTTTGGCTACACTCAGTGCCATGCCTGTGGCTATTAAAATGTTCAATGTGCAAACTAAAAAGCGCTTTAAAAATGTATTCTTCTTTGCATTGTTTACGAATGCCTATTTATTCGTCGTTTTGTTTACGCCAGCGTGTTCTAAAAATAATAAGCATCATCCAAAGTCAAAAGAAAGTGTGAATTTTTGAGGGCCATAACTGAGGCTACTTCATAATTTACAAAGCAAACACATCAGCAGCCAAATGCAAACAACACGAATTAAAAAAGAAAGAGCACCACAATCTAATAGCAATATATAAAGAAAGAGCGCCAAAAAGAAGATATATCTACCGAAAAAGAAAGCAATCTTTTAGAATATTATTTTATGGTTGGGTTAAATTTTGTGTGGGATCTGATTGTGTTTCACTCCAAATTGAGCATACTCACGATGATTGTGCAGATAGGATCATCTTTATATATTTATTGTATGTATCCAAGTTCTTAAAAATATGGTATGAATGAATGCGTAAGTTACCTCTCATTTCGCTTCTTTGGGAAGAATTTTCCTCCGATTACTATAAAAGGATGGAATTACATAAGTCGGTATATATCATAAATAAGAGCAATTGCTTTATCATAATTTTCCATCAATTTCACTTTGACTTCACTACGTGTCCTATATCTTATATATGGCCTGGAATGATCTGCTCCACCCACAGATTCATTCCATAGGTCGTACAAACAATTGCGAGCCGCGAACTGACTCACATTTCTCCGCTTTTTGTATTTTGCATTTTGCATTCACCTTTACAGGAAACCAGATGTCGAATCGATCGATGGCTCACTAACCTTGCGCAAAAAGCCATTATTATGTGGGTTTGTGTGCTATCGATCGGTTGGATCTGGGCTTTTGGTTCTTTCTTGGGCGCCCGAAGTATGGAATATGTAAGCTATTTATTTTTGAAATGTTGACCTCATACGCACTGTGTGTTGCCCAAGTGGGAGTAGAACGATAGCGGCCAAATGTGTCGATGACAACTTCATTTAGCGCAGCATGTGGACGTTTGATTGACCGACACACTAACTGACTAACTGACTGAATGACATGAATAACCGGCGGATTGGGGCACTGACAGATTGCCAAAGTGACAGGGTGACAGTACGTAGGCCGTTGGTTCTAGGCCGACGATGGTCGTCGAGTGTCGGGTTCACTATCTCCCTACTTTCAATCAGAAACCGATAATTCATGACATCACCTCGCCATCGCCATCACCATCATCATCAGCCGTCCGTAACACTCTGCCCCTTTCCGCTTGAGTGGCACACTTAATTAGTAATTTAACACAATATTAAATAAATGTGAGCCCTCTGGTTTTCAGTCGTTGACCCCCTCGCAAGTCGACGCCCCTGACTCGCGTTGTAATTCCTATTAATAATACTGGTAATCCACTGCGACTTTTGTTTCTTCATGACATCAAAAGTTCGTGAGCTCGGCTGGGCAATTTTCTCATAATCGGAATTTCATCGAGCACTCAGTTTAGCTGTTTCTGTTTCTGTTTCTTTTTATTTTTATTATATTACTATTTTGTCCGGATGGAGCCATTGAAAAGCTAAACTGAAAACAGAATGAAAAGCGGCAGAAAGAAGCACTGCACGCGAGCAGAAGCAAATCAGTTGCCCGTTTGCTCGTCTAATGAGCAGTCGTGTTTGTCTGCATCTCTGCCTCGCACTCGCCTCGCCTTGTATAAGGATTTTAGTTTAAATCTATTCCATATCCTTATGGCACTTTTGAAAAAAAAAACGGAAAAAGGATTATAATACTAGAAGCAACTTACTTCAAGGTTCCGGAATTAAAAAAAAGGATTATAATACTAGAAACAACTTACTTCAAGGTTCCGGAATTAAAAAATTGAAACTACAACTAATTTGGTAAACTAATAATTTATTTTGAACTATTCCGATTTTTAATAATAATTTAATGGAATAATTTTAATATTTTATTTAGATCACAAATTCGGGTTTTCTACATTTACAATTAAAATCAAATCATTAATTTTTTAATATTTCTTTTACTAGTAATTGACTTAAATATTTCTTCCAATTTTTCAAAATTATTATATACCATTTTGGAATTATTAAAAATTTTGCATTATTTTTGAATATAAGGAAAACATTTTGTTTCCTAAGCTATATTCATAAGCTTTGAATTTGGCGCTAGTGACTAACTGGAATGGCAATTCCCAACGAAGAGTAAATAATCCACCCATTAAGCAGGCAGTTGATTCGCTTCGATTTCCCAGGGAAAGTCACGCTCTACATTTTCCGCCAATGTTTGGCGCGCATATTCTTTTTCCGGAGCATGATCGAATCGTGTTCACACGCCAATCTGATTCAGCAATCGATTTCAGCACACATAGATCGACTGTGTTCCCAACGACTCCTCGTTGTTCGGCGATTGGAAATAGTATTGGACTAGAACTCTAGCTGTTAGATTAGATTAGATGGCAGTGCGATAGGGCAAATCACATTGTACACTCCAGAGAAACCCAAAAAGATTGGAAATCAGACAGTTAAGCCAATACAGGCCAATACAGCCAATTCGTTTTTTGTCTGGCCTCCGGCTGGATGGAATTTCTGGCCGAGCAGCGCCAAGTGCTTGTGAAGGTAAACAAATTACCCGCTAGTGATATCATGGCGCTCTACAAATTTGGTATACAATCGAATGAATAATAAATAAATGCAAACATGGCGAGAGGGCCAAAGAAATAAATAAATACACAACACAAATGCTTAAGTGTGGAGCTTCAGAAATAAACGTTGATGTCACAAACCGCAGACAAGCACCACCACCTCTGCAAAAAAAAAAGAAGTATTAAATAAAGAATAAAGCGAAACTAAAAGGTTATAGGACAACGACTCTGCAATCAAGATATGAGCCGCCAACTAAACCGATTCCCAGACTAAAACGATGACGCTATATCTTCTTCAGCAGGCGATGGCCTAACTGCTTTCTGCTTCGTGAAAGTTTCGGCCTGGCCCATTGTTGGTGCGGAAATTCTGGCCATGATTGCCCAGTCTCTATAAATAGTCGCCGGTCGACGAAGCAGGCCAAAACGGCGGCAAAAAACAACAGCGGCAAAAGCGGCGCTTCATAAATAAACAAACCACCGATTAATCGGACATGCATACCTCTTGAGGTAGGGTTTCTTTAAAGTGGCCAAAATGGCCAAAGCAGACAGGTAATTAGCATGGCTCAGAACACCACAAAGATAGATTCTCTACTAAATGATAAGCTTAAGACAAACCAGACACTTTCGACTGAAATACATACAACTAATTTTAAGAGGAATTTTGATTCGAGTCATTAATTTACGGAGAAGATAAGATGCTGCAGAAATTCCTGCTCTAGGAATTGCAAAATTTGTTTAGCTGCTTGTTGTAAGTTCAGACAATTATTTTTCAAGCAATGCGGCTGTTTTTTTGCCCCAATGTAAATATCCGATTTGGTTCTTACTTATTCCCAGAAAGATACAGAATCGCTTTGCATGGGGCCAACCCTATCAAGGCTAGTGAACTCTGTGCTAGTATCAGCAATGCCAAATGTTATTTACCAAACTTATTTTAGTGCAAATATTTATATTTTTTAAGTTCACTGTACCCGATAAGGTTATGCCTAAGACAAGAACTAATTTCTTTTAAAGTTTTTTACACCATAATTTATAATTGTTTACATTTATCTGGCCGAATGGCAAACGGAATCATTGGCCTGTAAAAACCGTATCTTGCGTATTTTCAAAACTGTAGCTACCCAAAAAATTTACACTTTCCTGTTAAACACAATTAGCTGTTCAAATGCCAGAATATTGATGTACATTGTTAAGTGAAATTATTAGCATGCATTTGTAAGCAAAGATGATAAAATTCCACACTCCATTAGATATACAATTTTTCTTGACCCATTAGGGGATTTAGGGGGCTGATTTATTGACTTAGGGTCTCTGTGCAGTATTGCGATATCATTAGCGATAAATGCAAGGGAACACGGATCTAGATAAACACCGGAACATCTGCAGAAAGTTCAAAGAGCTCTGCGATGACGCCAGACAGTTTCATTGATAAAGAAGATAGCGGATAGCAGATAGCCGATAACGGATAGCGCTTATTTAAAAGAGGAGATACATACATCCATATGTTGTATGGGCAAGATTGCTTGGCTTTTCTGCTGTTGGCCGGCCCACCAAAAACAGCTGTTCCCCCTCTTTTCGCTGGCGCGGCTCTCTTTGCTGAGAGGCGCTCTTTGTTTGGCTTCTTTCTCTGGTGAGTAAGCGTCATTTTTATTATTAGTTATGACCTCATCATCGATTATTGCCGGGCGAGTTGCGCTGGTGTTGGTGCGTCGGTGTGTTTGTATTGAAACGAGTCGTCGCTGAGCAAGCTGCACTAGCCCCCACTCCCCCCACCACTTTGTCCCCTCTCTCTCGTTCTCTCACTCTCTATCTCGCTCTACCTGTTACCAACAGAGAGCCGTTGAGTGTACATGAGTGTATGTGTGTGTCTTTTGGTGAGGGCGCCACAAGTCTTGTGGCTACACTTGAAGAAACATCTTCCTCAAATTGTTATATTTTGCTTTTATTTCGAAATCTGTTTCTATCTCTTTTATTACAGATTTTATGTATGTCTTAAGAACGTAAACCCCTTTACTAAATCGGTTATACAAGTTCTGTAGACCTGACCATAAAATCTATTTTTTTCCTGCTTATTGATTGATTATTGTGATAAACTCATACAAAAATTGATTAGAGGTCTATTGGTTTCCCTCAAATGCAGAAAAGTGGAGAGTTGGGAAATGCGATCCATGGTCGCCATGGATCTTTACTATTCTTATTAATCGGCAGACAAATATGTTTCCTTTAAAATCCTAATTGTTTAGAAGAAGTACATAAATCAACTTTCCTTTTTCTTTCCTTTTTGATATATGTAGCATAACCAAGCTTTACATTTTCTTTGAGTGTAGTGTGAAACACACCTCTCTTTGAGATTTGCCTACATCTTTGCATAGATGAGTGCTGATTAATCCGCGTGTGGTTGACATGTGTTCTATAAACTTGTGAGCAAATATTTTGCGCTTGATTTACAAGCTGTTAAATGCAAATATATGTACGTTTAGTCAGTCTAAAACTATTGCTATTGCTTTTGGCCGATTCATAATAACATCATAACACCTCTTTCCCGCCGACTTTACAAACTGTCAAATGCAAAAAACATGTTTACTATTGTGTTTTGCTGCTGATGATGCGACTAGCAACACTTAATTTTCCTTTCTTTTCTCACGCGCCGAGTTCAATGTACATTTTGTCACTTTGTTTAATTGTATTCGGAAATTGTTTATTACTCATTTGTAAGGCAGTCGACGGGGAGCGTGGGTCAATGAAATCATTTCCACAAATGCATTTCTCAATGGGTATCTGTTAGCTGTAAGATTGTACATACGTATGTATGTACATTGACCGCAGCGTCGTTCAGCTTGGCCCCTGGCCAAAAGTGTTGCATGCGATTTGTTTGGAAAGTCCATTTATCATTTGCGGAAATGCTGATCTGCTGAATACATTGATCCATTGACAAAGGCAGCAGAAATAGCTTATAAGCTGACTGGATAATGTCGGATTTTAGAGCGTGCTCTACTCGTCTTCCTCATTAATACTTTCTTCTCAATGAAATTGTTCAAACATAGTAAGGCATTAATAAAAAGTATTAGTTAAATTAAATGCCATTCATAAACCCTCATTGAGAAAAGCAAGATATAAGATAAGCCACATTTTATTCATGAAACAAATATATGTATGTGCTTGATTGATTTCGACATTCTTTCATTCACAAGATAACAGAGCAGATAAAATTGTAATCAATAATGATTGTGTGCACTATCGGATGAATCACAGATACTACGTTTTTATCATCGCATTTGATGGGCTAATGTCTATTACTAAGTGAAGCACATACTAGGATTTCATTATAAGCCAATTCTGCTGGCTACCGAGAGATAGGCCTATTATAGATTGCCTTGTCTTGACTCATTTGTAAATGGTAGAGCGTTATCGTAAGCACGTAGGGCTACAGTAAATGTGAGATAAAGATACAAAGAAAGGAAAGGACCTTGGCTCATTACCTTGGCCTTATCTGCCCACCTATTAATGGGTCGCCAAGTATTTCCGGTAGCCTGTTGGCTAAGCGCCAATCATGCCGGCATTTTTGCGTACCTTATTATGTTCCCCGTTAAGTCTTTGTTTTTCCACTCGGTTGGTCAAAACGCAAAACTTGTTTACCACTAAATTTCGTCGCAGTTTTAGTAGCTCATCATGTCGGGTTCTAAGAATCCATCTGGTTCCACAATTTCATCATGAAAGCAGAGCCGCTTGTGAATCATGCGTGACCTGTTTGATTTTTGGAGCAGGGAATGGAAATTACCCATTATGTATACCTTGCAGAGTGCATTTTGTCATCTTTATATGGTGCTAATTCAACAAGCTCATTTTATATTAACCACATGCATCTGGAACATAATGTGTGTTGATTCCCTAAAGAGAAATGCGATTTCTTGTAAAATCAAGATCTATATAAATACGTGTATATTTTTAAATAACACTTTGTGCATCTGCATACGTACTTGTGTACTATTTATACAGCCTCTCCCCCACAAAGTTCCTTCCTTACAGGAAATATATCATCTGAATATAAACTGAACATAATAATATCACAGCTGCTTTTACGTTTATGACCAAATTCGAAAGTCTACTAATTGTATCGCTGCTGCACTTCCTCCTTTTCCGCATCCCGGAAATGTTTCGACAGCCAAATTTGAGCAGCGACTGGGGGCCGTTGCTCCTCCTCTTTATGGATGCGATCTCTCTGGTTCTGCCGTGTTTGTGGTAAACAAAGCATAAGTTCTGCGGCTGCTGCGTCTGTTGCGTCTGTTTGCCATAAAAATTCCAAAAAAGTAAACCTAACATATATGGCGCAACTTCACCCACACGAAAACGACGGGGCAAACAGAGGCAGAAGCTGGCCAAAAATAGAAGGCCAGGCCAGAACCAAACAAAACCCAAAGAGAGGCCAGGCCAAATTTAGTGAATAATGTGGGGCTGTAGGCGTGCCTAGTCGCTTGATGTTGATACTGATGTTGATGCAGTCATGTAATTGGCATCTAGACAAGTTTGACCGCCGCCTGCACTTGGTCTTGAGTTGTTTCACAGCCAACTAGTCTGTGTTGCCAGAAATTGGGAGCACAGACTTGGAGTACCTAAGAAATCATAAGACATTTAAGGAATAATAGTCTGCATTTAGTGAGCGGTATTCTAGACTTAGCTCCCACAACAGTTTAAATTAAATATTCATAAAACTAGTATAGTGTTTATTTTATAGTTTATTACCACTGCTCTTGGGGCTGCCTGTTATTAAAACTGCATTTCATTTTAGCATTTAAATAGCTAAATTGGCTGACAAAATTGCTGATATTTGCATCAGCTTTCCCTTCCCTTCAAAACGCTGTCTTTCTCTGACATAATCGCCTGGTATCGGGAGTTACTTTTGCCACTTTGTTGTTAAATTTTCTTGGCCCCTTTGTTGCATAGCTTAAGTTTTGTTTGAGTGGGTAGCGGCTCAAACAGTCAAAAGACAAGTTTGTTGAGCTATAAAACCGAAAAAGTTGCTCCTCATTTATGATTTTTCATTCGCTCACCCGTTTTGGCCGACGCGTGTTGGCCGATTAGGGAAATGGGTGTAAATTTGTTTGTAAATAAAAATGTGATATAATATATGATATGATATACCCTACAAATATTTTGTCAATAAGCTTTCTTGTTCAATAATATTTGAGAAGGAATTCAAATGTAGCTTGATAAGAAGCAGTGAGAACAGGGTATCACAAATGAAGGTCCCTTTTCAATGCTGATCTTTCCTGATTTAATCTACGAACTAATTATCTACAAATAATGGTAAAAGAGAATTTTAATATGTATTTTACTTGTTTCCCACTTACGTTTTGATGACATTTTAAATCACTTTTTAATTGTTTTTCCGCCTATTCTATTTGTCACTTCACCTGACGTCATTTCATAAAATAGCGCTCTAAAAAAGATGATAAGCCAGCAATGAAATGAAATAATTCCCGACACTGAATGGAATATATTAACAAAGATCGTTCTGAGTTCAGTCGTGATTCTCAATCGTATGCGGAATAAAGCCGGGAATGGAATAAAAATTATTTCAAACCCTTTTACGCAATATATTACAGAATTGAATTATTTTTTTCGTGCTGTGCAAATTGTCAACAACGCAAAAAAAAAATGGAGAAATATAAGCGAATTTGTGGATGAATTATATTTGCGATTTCCATGTCAAGCTCGAACCAAGTGAAATAAATACGAAAGAAAAAAAGCGAAAACAGTTTCGAAATAAAATGGAAATCAAGTAACTGCGCCGCAAAGTGTTGTTCAGCTATATATGATAAATACTACCCATTTAGCTACTTGCCATCCCGTTCCAATCTGTTTTTCACCCATTGTGGCTGGCATACGCTACGTATGCGCGATATTTGAATTTCCATTGCTCGAATGATGCAATTGTCAATGATATTTTTGCTGCTTCTGACGACGATGACAGTGTTTTCTTGCCAAAACACGGAAGACACTGAAGGAGCCGACGAAGCTGCCGCACAAATCTCGTAATATTTCCATGTACCTACTATTTTGGCGTTGTTTGTATTTCGCTTTTCCATTGTCGCGCTTACATGACTCAAATTGGTGGCTTCAAAACCCCGGGCTTCGGCCCCGGGAAACGTGACTGGCGTACGATTCTGATTTACACTGATTTATTCGATATATAATATATATACGATTTAAAACTCGGAATTTGTTCGCCTCTTGTGTCCTTGGGCGGGTTCATTGCCGTAATCCATCTATATAAGGAGGCAACTCGTTGAAGTAATTTCCCTACTTGATTTATATGGTCATTTTGCGAGTTAACCGATGTAAAACAGTAGTGCCTTGCGGAATTGTAAAGCCATTTCATGATTTATTTTTAGTGTAAACAAACTCATAATAAGCTAATCATCTGATTAACTCAATAATTTAGTGTGAAAGCAACAACGTGATCAATTATATTCCTTATGCAATTCTGAATCATCAAAAACTCTCTTTGTCAGTACTATTGATTCAATCATTCTGTTTACCTCTGTGCTCATATGAATATCATTTTCATTCCTTCAACGGGAATGATTTTATAAAATGTACTACAATATGCTACATAAATATTTAAGGAGGCCAATAAATCGATCAATTGTGTAATAAGGCCATAAATCGTTCAATTAATGCTTACCTCAGGGCGGGTTATTTATAAATCTCCAACAAAGATACCATTTTATTGCTCCCCACTGACGATTTCCCTCTTTTTGTTCTTACAGAGAAGTTCTGAATGCATGGCGAGCAAAGGCCAGATGCAATGTGGTGCCCGACGAGCGGACACAGGAACTCTTCCACGAGCTAAGCTTCCATCCTAGCCAAAAGCAGAGTGAGTGCTCTATAAATAAAATATTAAGTATTCGTATTTAACTGATCTTTTTCCAAACAGTAAGCGAAATGCTGCAGACTGCCAAGAAAGTGGCCCGCAAGGGAGGAAGTGGACAGGCAAACGGGCTGACCTTTGGCCAGTTTTGTGTGTTAGCCGCGGATCTGAAACGTTTCAGGTAAGGGCACATAATTAGTAACCAACCAGAATTTAATAAAACATAATTTATTTTCGTGTCCGCAGAGCTTCAACAATTTCGAATCAGCCATCGTACTGCGACTATCAGTCTCTCTCCTCGGGACTGCTGCTCCCGGAACAAGATGATCCCGCCAGCTCCTCCAAGCAACACCTGCAGTCGCCGGCGGCCATCAACTCGTCACCTGCGTACAGCGCCAAGAAGCCGGATAACCACGGTACCGAACTGAGGAGTACCAAGTCATTCAGCAGTGTGGACGATACCAAAAAGAAGAAGAACGCCACCAATGAGCCCGTCGAGGTGTTCCTGGGCGGATCCTGTAATCCCACCACCTGGCGAGCCGACGTTGCCATACCAGCCCTCAAGGAGCTGGGCATTTCGTTCTACAATCCTGTAAGTATACCTGAGTAAAGAAACATCTCTTGTGCAGCCAAACTTATTTTGTGACTTTCGTTTGCCAACAGCAAGTATCCGATTGGACGCCCGATCTCATCGAGCTCGAGCATCGAGCTAAGGAAAAGGCCCGTGTATTATTCTTCGTTATGGATTCGGAAACACGCGCATCTGCTGGTGCCATCGAGGCGGCACACATAGCGGGTCAAAACTGCAAGCAGCTGGTGTTGGTTTTGCATCCGTACAAACCAAATCAGAAGATCCTCAATGAGCCTATTTCGCAGCAGTGAGTATTATTACTATTACGCACTCATTTCAACTTGAAGAATCATCGTCCGCATCTTGAGCACATATTTTCAGAAGCATTAAGTTTAAATGTCGTGTTCATCTTTCAGAGAATACCTCGATCTGAATCGCAATCAGTTGATACTTAAGGAGCTGGTCTCCCGACGCGGTCTGCCCGTATTGGATAACATACCTCTGGGTCTGCAGCGCACTAAGGATATCCTGTCTGGCATCAGGGATCCACCGTCCAAAATATCTTCTATTTTAGAGTAAGTTACACCGAATACGTTCAATTCATGATCAACTAACCTTTTTATTTGGAATTTTCTAGTACCGTTCGCGGCGCCTTTGATCGTGTTAATCCGCAAAACGATCTGCTCACTGTGGAACAATGCAAACGTGCTCTCTTATTCCTAGGCTATGCTCAGAGTTTAGTTAATTTAGACAATCTAAATAAGATCATTATCAACCAACGCGAATCGCTGAAATTGCTCCAAACGCACAGTCCAAGAGCTGTCGCCGATGATTCGGATGTGGATGCCGATGGCGTCAACTGCAGCCAGCCCATCCTGCCCAGCCAGGAGCTCATCGACTTTGATCTGTTTTGTGTGATCTCCGCGTATCTGTCCGTCCTGCAGCAGGAGATCCACGAGAGTGGCTGCATTTCGCCCATAAAGGGCACCAATGTGCCGCCGCCGCAAGTTTACTTCACCAACGGTATGTGCCAAACTACAGTGGTTTAGTTTAACAAGCTTTATTAATTTTTCATTTGTTTATTACTTAGCACCCGATGTGGACATTTACTACTCGGCCAGCAAGAATATTTCGCGCACGTCGAGCAACGCCAGTGTTCCGTCGAATAGTAGCAGTGGCATCGGACATGACCTGGAGCGCCAGAGCCTCTTCGAGCAGCTCAGCCGCAGCCGGGACAGTGGAACTTCTTCGCCCCAGCCCACGAGCAGTTTGGGCAAAAGCCCTCGACCACAGATCCTGCTAAACGTGGAGTCCATCGAGACAACGGAAATAATCACCACCAAAACCATTGAGACCAAGCCCAATCCGGTGGCGGCATCAACTGTTGTGCATGCCGAGGAGGAGGAGAGTGATTCCAACGACTCGGTCTTTTCCAGCAGCAGCTCCATAGCAAGTGCCGGCGATGTACTATGCTGCGGTGGTGGCCTGGATCTGCGGGATGTCTATCTGGGCGGTAGTTGTGTGCTCCGCACCAAGTGGCGTCAGGAACTGGCCGTCCCCTACCTGCAGTCCAAGAGTGTCAGTTTCCACACACCAGCGCTGCACGAAAGCATCCAGCAAATGATTCAAAACCAGGAACAGAACCAGGATCAAGCTCAGCAGCAAACAGTTCCCCCGCAGGAACAGCAACAGCAGCAGCGTTCCTTTGTGCGCACTCGCAGAAAGTGCAGGGGCAACCAACTGCAGCTGGAGGAGCAGGAGGAGCTGACAGTGGCCGAGGAGTCACTCAGCTGGTCCCTACCGCCGGTCGCCGTTCGTCAGAGCCTGTTCAATCCATCGCTGCTCGACTCCAGTCGAGTGCTGCTCTTCGTCATCACCAACGAGACTCGTTCCCTGGCACCCATGACCCTGGCCGCCCACTGCATTGGCCTCATGTACAACGTAGTGCTGGCGGTGCAAATGCTGCCCGAAGACTGTGTCCTGGGTGGCGAGAAGGTGAGTTGTTGTCGAATACCTCAAAACATTTCAAAGGCTGCTTTACATTGTAGCATTGTAGTTGATTTAGTTTTAACTTATATTAACCAAGCGTTATGTTACCCTTTCCAGCTGACTGTGGCGGCCATCAAGGACTACAATCGCGGACGGTCGTACCTGATCGACTTGGCCAAAAGGCAGGGTGTGCCCGTGTTCACCGACATTCGGGCAGCCCTCGAGTGCACCGTGGCCAAGGTGAAGGCGTATAACAACCGCGACCGCTGCTAAATCGTACCTGTATTTAAGTTCCAGCACGTGACAATTTAAGCTTATGTTTAAGTCTAAGGCCTAGTGCAATTTACGTTCTACTCTTAACCCCCACTAACTTAAATGGTGTCTGATCGTATTCGGAGAACACTCTTCTACCTAGTTAACGCTATACGTAATATTATATAGAAGATAAGACGAGTGTAAAACCACTAAAATGTCGTCGCCCAGAGAGCGCATTTCATAACCTTATGGAGAAAGTCATGCATTCAGCTCCCCTCTCTCTATAATCGCTATAAGCTATTTGCTTTATGCTAATTTATTATTTATTTAACACCATACACGTGGTACATGTGCTAAATTAAATGTAAATATTCGAGCGTGTACAATTCTTAGTGCATGTATGTACAATGGAACACCAACTAAAAAATAAATATTTTTTAATCATAGTGAGCATTCAAATCTAAAATAATATCTATATAAAATCCCATCATGTATATGTATACCCATAGTGACCCACTGTACCAGTTAGCTGGCAAAAAATATCTCAATAAACCAATTTTTCTAACATATGATTGTAGAAGTTTGGATTTCATTTACTTTATAATACGTTGGAAATAAAAACCACTGTTTCTTAATTATAATGAGATACTTTTTGTGGATTTTACTACGAAATACGACATTTTTTTAGCAGGGGGCATATATTTTAAACAACACAATTTTGAATTTGAAATGCGCGCGCAGTAATTAGCTTTTCGAGGTGTCAAAAAAAGCTTGGCAAGCTATACGAAGGGCTACCAGACCGTATGCTTTTTCCATAGTCTGGCAGCCCTCCACCGCGATCGCTGAAAATTGACGTGATAGAAGTCACACGCACACACCCACACTACAGCAATTGCACTTTTACTCTCCGCAAATCGCTTTGTTGCTATTTTCGCGTGGCTCCGTTTTGAACTCTGTCAAACAGAATATTAGCAACAAAATGAGATATTATCGCGTCTTGTTTTGCTCACGTGTTTTCCGCTTTTCGCAACGGTTGTGTGCTGTGCGTTGATGGTAACATTTCCATTTCTATTTAGTATCTTTCGTTCGATTTGGCGACTTTGATTTTGATTTCAGTCGCCAATCGTCAATCGGTGCGCCGGGTTCTCTTCTCCTACAATTTGAACGTGGGTGTGTGAGTGTGTGCGTGAGAGAGCGGGTTCAATCAACTGCAGTTTGCAAGTCGAGCACATTCCCCGCCCACTCCCCCCTACAAGAAACGCCACATTTATGCAATTAATGCATATTAAACTTATAAAGTGAACGGAATATTTGTTTGGCAAAAACAACTACGTAACAGCCATGTTCTAGTGTGCGTGTGTATGGCAGAGAGCGGAGAGAGTGGGTGGCATGAAAGAGATAGAGAGAAAGAGAGAGTGATAAGTGAGCGCTTTGTAACGGAACGCAGAAGCCGTAGTTGAATTCCAGTGACGTTGGAAGAAACAACTGCAAAAGGCAAAAACAAAGACAATGTTTATAAGCTGTATATTCCGCTTTGATTGATATAAATGAATATATGCGGTGTGCCAGTTATACAACTGCCCTGCAAAGAGTCACTCATTAAAATAAACGCCCGAGATGAATTTCACAGCGGCGGCAACAAGTGCAATAATAGTAAAAAATCAAAAGCCAAACAACGAAATCTCTCCCAAAAAAACGGAGAAGCGTGTCGCGGTGCCAAAACGAAAACAAAAATAGAAAAAAATAAAAATACGCAACAAAATAATACGGAGAAACGTTAATTATAACGAGCCACAAAATCGCATAAAGAAATCAACAAGTGTGTGTCTGCCTTTTTTCTCCCTATTCGCTTTCATTCATGCAGTCAACTCAACAATAACAACTCGAAAACGCAACAACAGAAACAACAGCAGCAGCAGTCGCTGATAAAAGCCCTGCAGCTGAAACAACAACAGCAACAACAAAGATAGTTAGAACATTGTCTGGCCATTGAGCTTAAAGTAAGTTTATTAAGTTCTTAGTTACTGCCTTCAAGTCGCTTAACTCAACCGGTTGCCAACATTTGCTACGACTATTTGCCGAGCATTTGAGTTGGACAAGCTTTTCGGTTTAATATACAGTGCGTTACAAAATCGTAATGATGGTGGGGCCCCTAAGCTGTGTTGACATTGCATAATGATCAAGTGTATGAGCTCACAAGTTAACTGAAAAATTATAAACAATTTCATTGGGTGGGATTTGATATCAGCATGCACATAATATACAAAGTTTGATATTATACATAGGCTCCTAATTCAGCAAGTGCTGAATTTATTGCAAGCTTGCATTATAAACATAACAAAGTAAGCATATTAAAATGATTTGATAGCCCTAATATTTATCTTCTAGAAAAGTATCGAAATTTAGTAGAATAATAGAATTTACGATCTCTAAAGCAAACAGTTTACAGTCTTAAAAAGAATCACTAATGTGTAAAATATATATTATGCAGTAATTTAATGACCAACAGCACATTTTGAGGTTGAATAAACACAATATTCAAATGAAGCCCTTTAATGACGAATCGCACTGTACTCCGGCGAATTGAATCAAACGCAGAACGCCCAGACACGTGTGCAGCATGTAAACAGAGCGGCTAGCTAATGACAGATCTCGATGGGTTGTGATGGGGAGAGGTCTCCGAAAGGGCATTATCATCCGGGTTGGATAATCACAGCCAGCAGATCCGTTGGGTAAGCAGATTAGCGACGATCATTTGCCAGTACTCAAGGTCAACTCCTGAAAGTATGCTAAATAATTGACGCGGAAAAACACTTTTAGACTATTTCAATGTTTCCTCAAATATTTTAGGCCAGCAACAATGTACATCAACTAAGTAGAACTCTACAGCAAGTGTATATATTAAGCCAACAAAGATTCCAAGTTTCAAACTCAAATACAGATTAATTTAAAATTTCTCATTTACTTCAGTTGGGACACATTTTAAAAGTTAGACCAGATCCAAAAACAAATTTGTGTAACAATAATTTACAAAGTACGCCAAGCAGTGCAAAAGCCCACAGTCTACTCAAGTGTGGAAATACATCCTAGAACTTGGAAATTCTGGCCGTGTTGAGGGCCTCCGTCATCAGTCTCCCGAAATCGGAGTGCACCATGGTAAACAGTTTCACTGCCCGCTCCTGGAGGAACTGGCTGGCTTCGGTCAGATGCTCGGACAAGTTGCGAACTAGCCGCTTCCGGCCGCAGTTGTCCAGGGTGTAGGTCCAAAAGTCGGTGACCTGGCTGAAATTATCCTCGGTGTCGCCGCTCATGAATCGATAGACATCGCCGCTCAGGGGACAGCACGTCTGCAGGCCCAAAGCCCGCGGACTCTCCTTCGGTCCGCAGAAGGAATTGGGGAAGTAGTTGGGTGCGCCGTTCTGGTTGTCAGTCACTGTCATGGCACCATCCCGCTGGAAGTTGCGGACATTCACGCGGTACGGACAATTCACCGGTATCTGCATGTAGTTCACGCCCAAGCGATGGCGCTGCGAATCGCCGTAGGCGAAGAGACGACCCTGGAGCATCTTATCCGGCGATGGCTCAATGCCCGGCACCATGTGGGCCGGACTGAAGGCCAGCTGCTCCACCTCCGTGAAATAGTTGGTGGGATTGCGGTCGAGGACGAGCTTGCCAACTGGCAGCAGGGGGAAGTCCTTCTGGGGCCATACCTTGGTCACATCGAACGGATTGAAACGGCACTTCTTCGCCTCCTCGTTGAGCATCACCTAGTGGTTATACATGAAGAAAGCCTTAGTATACCAGAACAAACAAATGCTTGGTATAGAAAATCTATATACAGAGCGTATTTATACGATAAGGCATACCGGGATCAGCATGCTCATAGATATATGATTCCTACCTGAATGTACATGGACCAGCTGGGATAGTTGCCCTTCTTGATCGAGTTGTACAGATCCCTGATGGCATAGTCCGGATCGTGGGACATCAGCTCCTCGCATCGTCGCGCGTCCAGGTTCTTGATGCCCTGGTCCGTCTTGAAGTGGAACCGAACGTACTGCGTTTCCCCACTGGCATTGATCATGCGGTAGGTGTGCACTCCGTATCCGTGCAGGTGGCGATAGCCATCGGGGGTTCCCCGATCGCTGAAGTACATGAGCAGGGCATGAAGGGTTTCCGGACGCAGGGTCATGAAGTCCCAGAACATGTCCGGATCCTTCAGGTGCGTCTGCGGATTGCGCTTTTGGGCATGGACCAGGCTGGGAAACAACATGGGATCCCGCACATAGTGCACGGGCATGTTGCAACCCACAATGTCCCAGATGCCGTCGTCGGTGTAGAATTTGACGGCAAATCCACGCTGTTCACGTATCGTATCCGCAGAACCCTGTTCCCCGCTGGCCACCGAGAATCTCATGGCGATGGCAGTTCGTTTTCTAACCTTATCGAATATGGCGGCCGCACAGAACTTGGAAATGTCATGGGTACACTCGAAATACCCAAAGGCCCCGGCTCCCTTGGCGTAGGCCACCCTTTCGGGAATCCGCTCCGTGTCGAAGTGCATCATCTCGTCGAGAAACTGAAAGTCCTGCAGCAAAGCAGGACCCCTCGGTCCCACCGTCTGTATGGCATCCTTGACGCCAACTGGAATTCCACTGGATGTCGTAATCTCCCTTTGCACCTCGGAGTCATTGTTCTTGTAGTCGATCAATTGATTTGACGCCGCATCGCGTGAACACATTTTTCAATTTTGTCTTTGGTCTTGAAATTTCCAAAAATGGGTGTTTCGAATAAAATACTTCACACAATCGATTTGAACTGCAAACGAGAGCTTTGTGAGTGATTCTGGTCGTCAGTTGTGTGATCTGAAAATGAAGTCTAATTCCAAGAACACCAGATGCGATGTGAAGTACATTTATAAAGTATAAGTTAGATCAACTAAGTTTGCGACCTGTGCTAAGACTGTATGATTTTATAGACAAAGTATATCAGTTTTTTCCCCGGAAGTTTAGAAACTTATTAAACATTTCTGTTTGTGTTGTTTTTGGCGCCTCGCGACAGTCACAAGGGTTCAAAGGTCACGAATTGACAATGCAGACGAGGGGGTCTGCGTCAGCAGCCCCACGATAAGTGATAAGAGAGAGAAATCAAAGAGAGATACAGGGGGACCCTGTGTGATAGAGCTAGAACCCGTGGAGCCCATGGGGCTTATCGGCCTTTCTGGCACTCGAGCGAGAATCGCAAAAAGTCGGGGGAGAAAAACACATTCGCATAATGGTAAATGGGCAGGAGAAACAATAAATGCCTGATAATCAGAAATTCTGTTTCGGCGTTATCGGCAAACAGTCAATTCCCTTCTTTTTTTTTACCATTTTCACTTTTACCTTTTTTGCGGGAATGGTTGTTTTTTATCTGCTAGTCAATAAAGCATTGAAGATTATGATTTTGGGTATTTTTTGAGGTTTACGTGTTACCTTTGGGACAGTTGTGATATTCGAAGGGGGAGTGTACATAGCTTTGCTTTATAGAAAAACCTATAAGCGCTATCCCTAGTACAGGTGTGTCTGGCATATTGGTGATATGGGATCGTTAAACAAATGTCTCCTCCCCACCAAAAATATCCGATGGGGGCCATGTAATGCGAAGCGTTTGGTTGTCGGCCACTCGAGTTGACACCTACATTGTGTGCACAAACGACAAATAGCCCATATATTGTATATACACTTTTGTAGATTTACAGGCGATACTTCCCTCGATTAGCGGGCCATCATTAAAAATTTAATGTGTTCGACAAGCCTTCTGGGTGCTTAGCCAGTAGTAGATTGATATACGACAGCTTATCGATTGCCTTTTCCACTTACAGTTGCCGGGCATTGCTTTATGACTATGTGATTGGATCTCCACGACCGACTTGTAAATAAACAGTAACCAGTATACGATGAAGCATCCGCAGGATCTGAGTGTCACGGATGGCCAGCAGCTGATGAAGGTGAAGAAGGTGGAGAAACTGGAGCAGGAGTTGCACGACCCTGGTAAGTGTGCAATTATAGTAGCTAGATCTAATGGTATTTCTATAAGAACCTGTCTCTAAATCAAACATATACATATTATATGACGATGCACAGATGTCACACAAAAGCTAACTCAATATACTATTTTATGTCATGCTAATGCGACTTAAAAATATTTTCATTAATGGCTTGTGGCTAGTTTTATTGCTTATAAATTGAATGATAATTTATAAAGTAAAAGGTAAGGCAAAAAACCGGACAAGACATTGCACACGTGCCACGTGTGGTGGCAAATCGTGTCCGATTCTGGTAGAAATGTGGTGGTGGTATTATAAATAGAGCGCCATGGCCTTGATAAGAACGCTGTTCAAACGATAAGCCTGCAATCATTATAAATGTTTATAATTTGTTTATTGATTAGGAAAATTTGCTGGCACTGTGCCGCCTGTTGCAACCGCTGATGATGGCATTAAAGTTACAATTGAAACAGGGTACCGAGAAATCAAGAATGCGAGTAAATGGGGCTGTGAAAAACAAAGGAAACGCGCACAAATTTAAGCGATGTGAAACGTAATCGTAATGTTTAACTTAACCCCAAAGGGTTAAGTATGCGCAATGGCAAACACACGGTGCGACTAAATACTGTGGCTTATACTCGTATGTACATATATGCCCAGCTTACAACCAGCCAGCAACGTCTCCAAGTTGTTGAATATTTATGGAGACGATCAGCCCGACTGTCTGTCTATAGCTATAGCTTTAGCTCAACCTTTTTTAAAGGGGCTTGTGTCACCTAAGTCGATGTGCATTTACTTTCTGGTTTTTACCTTACTTTTTACCCGCAGTTGAAAGCAAATTCGAACCTATTTATGCCTCCTGTAATTGCCTGGCATTATGCATGACAGAGGTTCACAGGCCCGGGCTTTCATCCTTACATATATATATACATACATATATATACATATACCATATATATGCCATATAAAACGAGGAGAGTCTTCCCACCCGGCTGATATGATATGGAGGTTATCGCCCAGACGCGAACTCCATTGATTTGTATTCGCCTTCGCAAATCTTCGTCGTTCTGCGATCCATTGAGGTTTATTTTATTTCTGTTATGGTTCTTTTGGTTTTGGGTCAAGCGGCATAATTAAGAATACTGTTTTCCGCTATCTAAGATGGAATAGTCGCATTGGCATTGGCAGACGGAACTAACGAAGTAACCCACATAGGTCTGTATTTCTGTGCCTTCCTATATGATATCCGCTTTAGACATTCATTAATTTCCATGGTAGATAATGCAAGAAGTGCCTTGCGTCACTTGCGATATAAAGTAAACAAATATGTCACTTTGCTTGAGGTCTAGAGGCGTTTCGCAATCGTTCGGCATTAATATATATACACATACATGTATGGGATAATAAAAACTGAGAGTGACCGCCAGATAAGCCAGTTTCATATATGAAACACATAAGATTAATGGTGGTCAATGCAAAAGTGGTCAAGATGGGATGGAAACAATTGATGGTAACCTTTAAAAATGCATTAAAATTATATAACTTTAATCAGTGTTGTGTTTACATATTTTGTAATATATGTTAGTACCTGACTACTTCTTTCAATTTAACATTAACTGCTGACTAGGTAGGCTAGGTACTGAATCTTTCAAACTAAAGTCGCATTACTTAATGGCGATTGGGGAAAAGCTTTCCGAGTCGAGTATCATCTGCTTTTAGTAGTAGTTGCAGTGAACCCATTCTCGAGGCTCGCTCCTTACACAACCCACTTGGCCGGACTATCCTCACACTTGAGCTAATTCTCCAATTAGTTGGAGCTGCGGGCAGCTTTATTCAATTGCGATGCCTATTATATCTTATTGTTTCACGCAGGAGAATCGCCGCGGCGAGTATCTCACAGATACGGGAAAGCGAGCGAACCACTCAGCCCATGTGGACACATTTCACTTAAAGTTGTCGCCGCTAAATGAAGTGTAAATAGTAAATTGCAGTCAAACATTATGAAAACCTACCACAATCGTCATTATTGCGATCGTCATCATTGCATTCATTCATACATACATACATACATATGTGCCTGTCAGGCGACGGCGAGTGATCGTGATGATGATGATGATGGTGGTGATGGTGATCGTCATGAAGGCGATGACGAACCGCACATGCAAATCACATGTGTGTCCCATGGCTCGTTCTTCGGTGTGTTGTCTCTATAAAAATGTATGCAAATAAAATAATAAGTCTCGCACAAAACTCACTTAACGTGGCACCAGCTGAAGATCGAGCGAAGAAATGAAATGGCAGCTTGCCTTCGGCTTGGCTAATTTTCATAATTCCCTGGAAATTGCACGCCAGCAAGGGTCGCCACATGTGGCCGGGAAAAGCGACAGCCATCAGCACGAACATGACATGCATTTTATTTCAATTCTATCTCTGCGCCCGTTGTTTTCCACTCTTACTGCGGTTTTTCTCCGGCTACATGCATTATTTTCATCACCACCACACCCCCGGAAACGTATCTCTCAGATAGCAACCGGAGCAAGCCGGAGTTGCTGGCTTCGAATTCGTCTCCACGATCCACGATCCACGATGTGGGGACAACACTTGTTTTCTGCTGCTGTGATTCACTACTCAGATCGGATGGGATTGGATTGGATCGAATAAGCTGGTCGCTGCATTCAAACCAAAACATATGCGTCATGTCCTGATCGCCCGGTCGCCCGTTCTACCCACACTCAGTCACACAGATTACAGATGGGTGCTGGTAAACATATTTTGTAATTGCACTTAATGCAATCGCTCAACCCCATTTCCCCCATTCGAGGGATCATCCAGATGATGTTTTGCATCAGTGCCGCAGAAAGAGAGGGACGACAGAGTCGGTTCTCTTGGTGAGAATAACTTTTACATATGGAAATAAGTTTACTTCAAGTTAAATAGGGCACAACAAGAAATAAGTATAAGTATAAGGTTCGTTTTAAAACCCCCCGTAACGAAGAAACCCAATCTATTTAAAAGAAAGACCAAAATGTAGCTAAATATGTTGTTGTGCTATCTGAAGAAGTCGGACACAGCTATTGGCTTGGATCTCTTCTTTGTATCTCACCCATTTACATTCAATTGAAATTCGCTGCAAACAGCAATAAGCCAACTCAATCCCTTTGTTGCCACCAGAATCGCCGAATCATAATCATATCAAGTTTCCGCAAGCCCAACGGAATGAGGAATGGATTCCTCATTCGAATCCAAAGTGCACCGTGAGTGGGCAACTGCGGCTGGCGTGTAGCTCCGTTTCGTCACAGAAATTCCGGCGTATAAAGTACGGCTGGCGACGACCAGCTGACTGCGATTGTGCATGGTGTGGTGGTGTTGAATGACAGCGAATTATATTCAATTGAATCAGAAGTATCAATCAGCAATCAGCGCTGCGGCCCAAGAAACCGAAAAGCCAAACAAATCATTTGAAGAGACACCCGTCATCGGTTTTCCACTATCCCAAATCGGAATTTTCCGACTTATTTCTCAGCATTTCACTGATAAGCGGCGGAGAAGTGGGTGCCTTGGGCGGCTTAGACTAAGGCGCTTACTAACCGACTCAGCCAAGCCGATACAATCAGCAACAACGACCTACTATAATGCCTCACTATATAATATATCTGTATCTCTATCTCTGTCTGTCTCTTTCCGCGGCTGTCTGAGGCGACGAGGCTGCAGCTCCGGCTGTGATAAGAAACTACGGCGATACCAGACTGCCTGTTTGCCGAGCTGAAAGTGAAGTGATCTACAAATAGAATAATAGAGAAACACATTTCACCTACGCCAGAAAGCTCTTAAGTTGCTAAAGCCACCTAAGAGTGTTTGAAGAACATGACCATTTTATCAGATTAGGAGACACCAAGTGAAATCTTTAGATGCAATCCGTAAAAGTCAGGTTTTATACATATCCTTACGTCACTTTCCAGGTAAACAATGGAAAGAAGAAAGTGCATTAAACATATATAACAATATTAAATTTCAACCTTTAAATAAATTCTCTTCAGTCAATTAAATTAAAAAATTAAATAATTTGAAATTCAAAGAGTTTTATCGTATATTTTTATTAAGTGTTACTATCAACTGAATAATTATAGCTTGACTATTATTCAAAGGTGTTATTTTCAAGTATCTCGAGAGGCACCGGAACTCAAGACTTTTTTTCGGAGTGCCCAACTTTTGGTAATCTTCAGAACTGTGAAAAAAATAAGCAATAAACACTATTTATTTAATGAAAGCTCAAAAGCACACATAGCCCCGAAAACAAATACACAGAGATATGGTTTTATTATATGTGCCATTAAACAATTTGTATTATATACGAAGCGCCGTGCGTGTGCTTGTGTGTGTGAGTGTGAGTGGAATCCGCTTAATCTAGTCTGATAAGACCGGCGGTACTAGCGCGTCGATCTTATGCGCATGCCCCCGATTCGCGGCGATCGAAAGCGATCCAAGCCGATCCAAACCGATCCAAGCAATCCAAACGATCCGAGCGATCCGATACGATACGATACGATCCGAACTGAGCCGATCCGATCCGAGCCGAGCTGAGCTGAAGTGTTAACAATTTTGCCAAGACGAGTGCGGCGCTGCAATATTATTAATCACGGTGCCAGCAACAACCACAACACCAGCAACAACAGCCTAGTCAGAATAGCCAGAATTATATTTATTAAAGTTTCTGTGCGATCGCTGGGCTCGGTCAGCTTCGAGCCAGCCGAGCGATCCAGAGCTTTCGTAGTCGCTTCGTCGGGGCCGTCGGCTTCTATATCTACAACAAATAATATTAAGACAGTTAGTACGTGTTGAGAACATTATTTGAGGTTTAGTCAGTGTTTTGCACTAGGCGGTAATAATACAGGCGCCGCAGGCTCACACCCTTTTACCTTTCTACCAACAATACACAACTCAACACAACACAACACAAGATACAAGACACAAGCCGGCTTGAACAATCCAACTTGCCACTCGAAACATTTTGCACGAGCACCTGTGCGGCATAGGAAAAGGATTCGTGAAAATAACTGTGATAATTTTAAACAATTCTACCCACCGCCCCAATCACTATTTATTTATTTAAGCGGCTCGCATGGAAATAGATATATATATAATATATACATAAATATATATACATATCTATATCGTATCGAACCAATTGCCAACGGTTCGGTTCGCTTCGGTTTTTCTGAGCAGTGCGGCGTTTTCCCTCGCTCCTTAACTTTCATCGCTTCAGCTATTTTCGGTTTTAATTTGTGCAAATATTTAACTTTACTTAAGTGTGTCTCTGGCCCCTCACCTTAGCTGGCTGGAAATAAAATCGGCAAAAAAACAAAAAAACCGAGAGAATTACAAAAAAAAATGTTCACCAACAATAACAACAAAGTCGGCAGCAGCGACAAAAGCAGCAATCGTTTGTGAAAAACTCAATTTGCCAAAGAGTGTGAAGGATTTTCAAATATTATATTTACACTTGTCTACGATCTTCATCAACTGCGTACCAGGAACTAGGGACGCGTCTCCCACACTTTGTAGAATTCATTGCTACCAACCGGATCGGTTCTATATATATACACATCATTTCAATACGCGAACTATCAGCCAGAGATTAAAGCAATCTAAATGTACGCCTCAATGTTGCCCAGTTTGCTGAATATGAAAACGGAGAATCTGACTAACTCAAGCTACGACGATGCATTTCTTCTGGAAGAAAATCTTCTGCACATTATGGGTGAGTGGGAAATGTGAATAGAAAGCGCGCCAACTGTGACTAACTTTTTAAATGCACAAAAAGTCATCAAAAAGGACCTCGCTTTAACCTCGAACAGGTTTCTGATCATATTGCATAGCACACTTTTAGACTGAAACATACTTATCAATAGCTCGTCTCAAATAAAGCATATTTTAAATGTTAAGTAGAAATGAGAATGGCTAATTTTGCAACCTACTCCAGATTTCTTCATCCCAATAAATAACTTTGTTCTGCAATGAAATACTTTATAGATTAAGCAGATCTTATCTTAAACCAATGGGGGTAAGGCCTTCTTGGTGGCAAACTAAGAATACGTAGTTTTGGTAATAATCAGCATACATTGGTAACAATATCAGGTTTCAAAAGGAATCAGCAGGAATCCCCCGCAATCTCAAATTTAACCGAGTCATGCTGACAAAGCCTTTTGCAAAACTTAACATGATAACACCTTTGTCTGGAATAAATGGGATCTTCCAAGCGGAAAGAAAGTTTATACACTGAAATTTAAGGTTACAGCTTAGTAACTACTACTACTACTAGCTTTGATGGGTATCTAAAGGTCTAGACTGACCATCCCTGCAATGTGTTTCGTTCCCACAGCCCAACGCCTCTGATAAGATACACTTAATTGCGTCCATGACAACATCGCAAATAATTCACAGCCAAAATCAGGCGATACAATTCATGTAGATCTCTCCTCATTATGTGTTCATCGATTCGCGATTTGTGGGGCTAAACAAACAATTGCACTGTAATTCGTTGCCCCACTCCCGATCCCGATATGGGTTTTATCTCTGACTATATCTGGCCGCAGATTACTGATAACACCGTGTGCAAGACATTCACGGGGGGTAGGGGATTAATCGTGGCACACAGTGCCCATTATCACACATAGCCGAACCATAAAAACAACTTTATTGCAATGCTTATCAGCGATTATGATTCTCTGCCCGTGTGCATCCAAGGCGATAAGATTTCATCAAGAGCCAAGAAACAGAGAAAGCCACAAACAGCCAACGGCAGTGTACAATTAGCCAGGTTGCGTTGTTAATACTTAAAGCCGATTCTTTAAATGAAATAGACAGAAATTAAATGATATTTAAATGCTGTTTAGCTGAGCGTAGCTGTTTTTCCCTCATACTAGCCATAATTTGCCATCAATGGTGCTCAAATACTCGAACATTAAATTCTGCCAAAACGATTAATTTTTTGCTTTGCTTAGAACAGTTTTATACGATTATAATGGATGCCTTAATTTGCGATTAAAAACATTAAAATATATGTTTTTGTTTACTTCATTGTTGGTGCGCGCGGCTGCAGGCGAATAAAATGTGATGTGATTATTAAGCTAAAGATAGAATAAATCTAAAATCAGTCAGCCGAATAAAAATTTGTTCCTATGCTTTTCTGCACACGACTGGTTGGGTTAATTATCATTTGCCATTCGGTGAATTTGAAAACATTCACATTATTGATACATTTATTGCTGATATAAGTAGCCCCCTCGATCCTTAGTCATCAAGGGCGATGAGCACTTGGCAACCTCTCCACAGTCATAAGAAAATCAACTTCAACTACAACTACGTGTTCGATTCGTACTTAATTTCTTACAATTATTCAGCTACCTTATTGAACTAATCACTAGTTCTCGGATGGCAGTCAATTAACCGGAAATACTAGCCGTACTATATGCATATCGCTATGTATAAGAAAAGGCCATTCGAGATTTACATCTACAGAAGTTCGCTGTTATCGTTAGGTATTGTCAAAAAGCTGGGAAATCAAGACTGATTGAGTGTCCCTAACACTTGGAACACTTTAAATGCCAAAAACGAAAACCAGATATGTTCAAAGTCGAAAGTTTGCTGTCCTAAAATCTGTTCGCTTGAGGAATACATTTAGTCCTGCAATAAGTTTAAGCAATAAGTATGTGTTTTTTTAAAAGAACTTTCAAGATTATGCCAAAGAATCAGGCAAAGTAATGTATCCATGCACGTTTTAGTAGTTCATGCAAGTTAGTAGGGCTATCAAATAAAAGTGGTTTTATCCTAATGTACAGGAAAACTAGATAGATCACAGTGATGGCGTCTGTGATAAACCCGGAAACGTGATTTTTCGCAACAAATTGGGTTTCACCCTAATTAACCGAATTTAATTTCACCGCAAATAAATAGAAAGAGGATAGGTTAGGATATACTAAATTTGTGTTGAATCATGCTGATGCTCCCATTTGGTGAAGTGGTAATAAAAACGTTATTTTGGGGATTTTTAATCACTGCTTTCACACGCTTTCAGTCACTGCTCTACTCACCGTGACTTGCAGTTAGATTTTCACAAAAAAAAGAGTAAATACACATTGTTTATATGCTAATAGGTATAATAGGTATAATAGAACGCCTAAGCTCTGGTGCATTTTGCATCTGAATAAGGGCGACTATCCGTAGTGGATGAGCAAAGAATAGAAAAGATTAGGAAAATCAATTCCAAGACGAGTAATTCAGAGCCGGGCTTTGGGTGAGCTAAACGAGCGCTTGGCGCAGTCAAGTTCTAAATGTCATGATACGCGGTTCAAGGCGAGGATTGCTTTAATTGCGCTCGGCTGTTTGCTATTTGGAGATACAAATGTATCTGAAACACGTTAGCGCCCAATTAAGAGGCCAGACGGACACGGCGACCATAACAAACATAGTTAATGGAAATTACACTTGACTCGATTCTAAGTACCAGGCGAGAAGTTTTACTTTCAGCATCAGTATCTCTAGAGATACAAATACTCGGATACAATAGTTTTAGCTGTCGGCTTGCCATTTGATTGGTCCGAGTGCTGCTCGCTGCTTGCTGCTTGCAGCTTTGGCTTTTTGTTAATAACAATTTAATTGAGACGTTTTTAGTATTTTAATTATAGACAATATGAGCGCAATTATTAGTCATAAAGATAATGATAATGCCAATAAAAAGTTGAATCTTACGAGACGCCGTCGCCTTTAATTGGATCAGACCAACGAGGGGAAATCTGAAAAGTTGCCTGAATACGATCATTAATGCTTCTCGTTGGTTTCTTAATAAACAACCTAACCTAGCCCAACTTAAGCCAATGATCGCAATCGGTTAGCTGGAAAAGGCACAATGTGTTGACACTACCTATATTTGCCAGGCAAACATTACCAAACTATTTTGCAACCGCAAGAGGGTTTTCCAATTTCATATAATCCACTTAAAAACCAATAAACAAATAGGAATGGCAAAGCAAACACTGGATGTTCTTAAGAGAAAGTCATAAAAAGCAATATCATTAGGAAACCAATACATTATTTAAATGAAAATGTCAGATTAAAACTTCGTCTAATTCACAACAATTCATGAAAAGTATTTAATTTTTCGCCGTGTGGGATTGTCACAGTTTTTACAATATTTGTACTTAACAGACTTCATAGTTTTCTCACAAACAATGGCCAGTTGAATATTCCTAATGTCCAGGGTAAACATCCGTGGGGAGATCATCTCCAGTTAATGGCAAAGGAATCGTTTCCAAAGTTCACAATTGGGTGCGAATGGGATCCTATAAAGATCACCACGTAAATTCCTGGAGATGAGCTCAACTTTCGGTGATTTCACAGATATTTCCACCTACAAGTGTTTGCTCCATCCAAACTCTAAATTTTCCCCCCTGTTTTCCCCATCGTGATGCAATGCTCAAGTTGGGTTTTCGGCTTTCTGGTAATGCCCGTCCAATATCTATGGTATGTTGTTTGTATAGCACGGGATTTAAATGCACTTTGCGAATATTAAACATAACCTCTCCGTGGTTGGGTCAAAATCATTAGCTGAAATAACAGTAGTAGCCAAAGACAATTCCACCAGACTTGATTTATTTCCACGGAACAACGAGTGCTACTAAAATCTTGCTAGTTCAAGTCACTTTCGGAACCCCGTTGATTATAGTCGCACCAAAGGGACGGAACAGACAACCTTCAAAGTTGCATCATTTAGGGGCGTTGTCATGAGCTCAGATCGTGGGAGGGTGCATGCAGCTGCGCAGCTTACTGATAATATTATATATGTACCCTCCCTAGACGTTTGCTTCCCCAGCGAGATTTCTACCTGGCAATTAGACAGTGCTTTGCGGCGACCGTCTTACGCATATTTATTATTGGCTTTGATCTCTGACACGCCATTTAAATTTAAACGATCTAACCTAAAAACAGTCCAGAATCACTTATTCTAAATATGACACAAGTGAAAAGGTGTCTTAAATTCAGGGCTTCTGTTGATGATAAAATGTTTTATGGAAAACCATCTTACCAATTTCTTACGTACCTAAAAAAAGTGTGCAAGCATATCATATATTAAAATGAAAACAAGCAATCAATGGGTACTGAATACATGAAAATAAAGTGTATTTTTGCTATGTCATTGCATTTAACTAGAATTTCTTTTGACTCACGTACTCCTCTATGCGTTTTCATTACATTTACAGCGCATGCAAGCATACTCGTTTAAGACTAGGAATATCACCAAGAGCCCCACTGATATCTCGCTGATTCATTTTTAATTTTCTCCCCCTGCCCTCGATTTATTTTCAATTTCTGCTAATTGCTCTTGTCGCATGTGGACACCGTGTGTTGTGTGCAGCTATTGTTTCGTATTCGGATTCGGAATCGGTTTCCAATTTCGATTTGCAGTGTTTTCATTTAGCTCGCCGATTTTAAATTGATCATACGCCGTGTGTGCTATCAGCGGCGGTTGGGAGCCTCGCTGCCATTAGGCACGTTATTGAGTCTCTGCCGCAGAGCTGCGACGCCGATAAGAGTCTATATATTCAATAAAGTATGTACATATGTATGTACATATGTATAGTGCTCGATTGGGGGCTATAAATGTGTGTGCGCCCAGATGGGGTTAGATGGGGTTTCAAAATTACACATTTATGTGGGCTAATGGTAGTCGTTCGCATTGCCGCCGTTGAAACAAAACAATAATTAAGGTCTTTGCTAAATTGCCCTCCTCGATCGTATGTATTCAATAATCTGTGTATCTGTGCGTGTGAGCGTGATCAAGAGCTTCCCTGAAGCGAGCACAGCCCAAATCATTTTAGAAAAATAATGAGCTATTATCACGGCTATTTTTACCTCAGTCTTTATACTATATAATCCTAATCAAGTCGAGCCTACAATTTCGTCATTTAAATGGTACCCATTAATTTTTACCATCTAAAAAACCAAAGCTGTAATTTACAAAAACAGCCTAAAACGTTTCAGATAAAGCCCTTCCATGTGGCTCTCTGAATTGTAGGAACCATGAAATTCAACAATAAAGGTTTATGAAGAACAAAATCGGTTGCTTGGTTCTTCCATTGAGTTTATGCGTTGCCGGCACACTGAATATTTATACTCCATTTACAATTCACAATCTCGTTAACTGTTTGCTTGTTATCAAATTTCATTGTTTTTCTGACTAATGGCTGACTAATGCAATGCAAAGGTTCTTATTCATACAACCGCCTCCGGAAATAAGTGTGAACACGTCTGTCAATGCATTGTTTAATAAAAAAGGAATTAAATTCAATTAACGGACAAGCGTTTCCTAAAAGTGGTAGCAATTTTTAAGTATCTTTACGCTTCCTTCGCTCAAGCTTATATAAAGATATAACGATTTTTTAAAAAGATCCTATATGTTTGCTTGGTAAACAAGAACATTGTGGCCAAAAATAAATAGAAATAGAAATTTTGCGTAGTTCGAGCAAAGTTCCCACCCAACTTGTTTTTGGCAGACGAATCCCATGAATATGAATATATATAATATATAGAACGGCCACATGCCTGCGTAACATTGTAGGCCAATAAATCCAAACAAGAAACTCGAATAAATAAATATTCCAATAGTCATATACTCTAGCAGATATTCGACCATTGTCTATTATTTTAAGAATAAATACATATTACATATTGCCGAGAGACAGAGAGTCAATGCAAAAATTATCGTCGTGGCGCGAATACTTGGTTCTCTTATTTTGGAAGCGCTCTCCAGATCTATTTATTTATACTTTTTGGGGGCTCGTCGTCCGTCTGTTACGAGTATTGAAGTATTGTGTTCGGCATGTTAATTAAATAAATTTTAAGCGAACGCATTAGAGTATTAATAGATAAAAGTGCTGCTTTGCTTTTATATGATTATCAGGTGGCTTCATTTGTTTGTTTGTGCCATCTTATCGGGAAACGTGAAATCCTGTACATACATATGTACATATACACTTTTGATTGCTGTTTTCGGCTGTTTCGATTTATCAACGCATCATAAACTATTTGCGGAATACTTGTACCATCGGAAAGCCTCCAAATAATAATATTTGGCGAATCAAGAATCCGATATTTTCTAATCTCAGATTACGATTTGCCCACTTCAGTGTGGGGCATCAACATTTTTTGCGATACTAACGATGACGCGGTCGAAAAAAGTGAACTCTAACGATGAGTTGGCTAAAAATATAAAACTTACACCGGGGCCTGTTTACCCCACCAGTGGAGTGTGCGAGCGAGACGACGGCTGTGGGCGAAAGGGATGGCGAGTGTGGGGCGAGAAAGTTTTATGCGCGAAATGTTAGCAAACGAGTATTATGGTTTTGTATTTACCTTTTTTATCCGTGGCTGTTTCAGTGTATGTTTTGCTTATTTCTCTCGAGCTGGTAAAACAACAACATTAAGGGTAATAAAACAACAACAAATGCACACCCATAAAAAGAGATATAAGAACTTTTGGCAGTTGTATTTCTTACTTATACTTCTCTTGGAAGCCACTGCTCTTATTTCGCGTTGGATTTTCAAGCGGTGAGGATATATATTTCAGGTGTACAATATATCGGGTGGTGCCGTGATTAACTGTCTGAGAATCCGTAAACAAACGGGCTAATTTGCTGTTTGGAGTGCAATCATGAAAAGTCTATTAAAATTGTAAATGTTTGCCAATCAATTAACTCTCAGAGAATTCCCGGTATATGAAAACTAATAAGACAAATAGTGGAAAATCTCTGGGGACCACCCACTGTGATCGCTTTGAGATAATCGCAGTATTTATAGAGCTATTAAAATGTTTATTGAAAGAATATTTTATGCGAGGACAGAATGTTATCAAAGTTCTTTTTATTATATCTAGAGATAGAAAAGTGAAAATATATTCATTATTATTATACAGTAAAATTTCATGTTCGCATTCATGATTAAACATCTCGTTTTTTATTTCATGAATATTAAAAAAAAATCTAAAAATAGTAACTTCTTATATTTAACTCTTATTATTTAATTAAACAAGTATTTGTTATGATTGCCATCCACTGTACGAGCACTTGTATTGTTGTTTATTAAAAGTAACTACTATTTTCCATCTATTCCTCTTCTCCGTTTTACTAGTATTTCTAGTTTCTCTCTTTCTCCGTATCCACAAATGATTTTCTCACACACGCAAACAATCCCTCATAACTCGGACCAAATTAAAGCCGGCTTTTTTTCTACACATTTTATTTATTTATTTGTTTATTCGTTTGGCCGCTGTCGTTGTCGTTATGGTTGTTGTTCATGTTGTTGCTGTTGCTTTTGCCTCTGCTTCTGTCCAGTAAATGAATTTCTATCTCTGCGGCTGCGTGCCTTTGTATTGGTGAGAGCCCCAAGTCTGGTTTTGGGCTCTCGCTCCCTCTCCGGGGCAGAAAGAGAGGGGTCGAGATATGCAAACACAGTTGAATTGATTTAAGCGTCGATTAACGCACACACTCAAAATGCACGGTGGGAACTCGAGCTTTCAAAGGTAAATTTAGAAATTTCCGAATGCGTAGTAACGTGGTCAAATAGTGATGTTATCGCACTTCCGAATCCCTAAGAATATATATATGTATATATATATATATAATATAATATTTACAAGATTGTAAAGATATAAACATTTAAATGCAGTAGAAATGGCCATTTTTTTGCATATCATATAGCAAAGAGAGAAACATTTATTTACTTAGAATTTTCTGAAATTAGACCACTGTGCGGCGGCGCAGAGAGAGCAGGAGAGGTGCCAAGACACAACATACGATACGCGACTGAAAAATTTCGAGTCGTGTGTTTTTTCATTAATCAGTTGCATTAAAATGGTGCGCAAGTCCGGTAGAGTTAAGATTTCTAGTCGCGATCGCGTCGCCGTTGGCAACATTCTGTTGCGTGGCAAAGTGGGCGGTGAGCGGGTGGCAGTGGCAGCGCCTGCGGCAGAGGAGGTGGGGGCGGGGCGACGTCGACGCAGGCGCGACAGCAGCGCCAGCCGCACTGCATCCAGTGACGGTCAGTTGTTGTTGATTTTATTGTTGCTATTATTTTTGTTATTTGTGCAATTTGTGTTTGTTGCTATTGCGAGATTTTTCGCTAGTTTGTACAAAACCACAACTTAATGACCCATGTGTATCGTACGCAGTACATCTGCGGTCGAAATAAAAGAACAACGAACAGAATTTACCTTTAACTAATTAATATTGCTATGATTTTTAAGGTCTTAGGTATAAAGTAAAATGAATATATTATTTAGCATAGACTTCATTTTTTATCCACCTCATTTTGTCTTTCTCTCGTGTTATATATAATAAATAAATAAATTCCCTCTCTATGAAAAGGAATGTGTTCATCGTACTGTGCTGAAATTTCTGACTGTGTATGTTTTTAATTGCTCTTTGATTGCAAAGATTGTCAGTGGATTAAAAATGGCATATCCAGTTGCTGCAAAACCGTAGCGAGGAATTTGCGTAGGCATTAACAACTTCTAAAACTGTGCGTACGCCCAGCGCATGGGCTACAAAACTGTAGAGCTCAGCATGACGGGACACTTTTGGAACGAAGCTATCTACATTTGAAGATAACTTAGAATATATAGAATATATTATTAAACTATATAATATATTGAACTAGTTTAACTTGCCTTTTGACTATATTGAATCTTATGATAAACTTTAGCTGATCACAATTGTATCTGTTTTTTGTTGCAGAATCGGAAAGCCACCTAATGCACGCGGATGCTCTGACCTCTGGCTATCCGGCTGCATCGCAGCCCCACAGTCCGATCGGCCACGCCCTCAGCCCCAATGGCGGTGGGCTGGGGCTGAGCAACAGTAGCAACCAGAGCAGCGAGAACTTTGCGCTCTGCAACGGAAACGGAAATGCGGGTAGCGCAGGAGGCGGAAGTGCCAGCAGTGGCAGCAACAACAACAACAGCATGTTCTCGCCCAACAACAACCTGAGCGGAAGCGGAAGTGGGGCCAGCAGCAGCCAGCAGCAATTGCAGCAGCAGCAGCAACAACAGCAATCTCCGACGGTCTGCGCCATTTGCGGAGATCGGGCGACGGGGAAACACTACGGGGCCTCCAGCTGCGACGGCTGCAAAGGATTCTTTAGGAGGAGTGTCCGGAAAAACCATCAGTACACTTGCAGGTACGCATACATACATATGATGTATAAAAACGTCAGGGAGACGTTTTTGCTCATGACAAATTGCCAATTATTCAAAAAAGGCAGTTAGAAATCATTTGTAAAATGAATTGAGCTATGCAGTTTGCAATAAACATCACTAACGCCGACTTATCGATGTTAAACTGCAATAATATACTGACAAGAACGTAAATAATGTTTTATATAGCCGTTTATGTGGCCATTACTTTAAATGAGATATTACCTTTAGTATTGCAAAAATTCTAGCTTTACCTTAATCACCATAGAATATAATTATAATATATACGACTATCTATACGCTTACTCAACTTCAACTTTTCTTGGCAGATTTTCGCGCAACTGCGTTGTGGACAAGGACAAGCGGAACCAGTGCCGCTACTGCCGCCTGAGGAAGTGCTTCAAGGCGGGCATGAAGAAAGAGGCGGTGCAGAATGAGCGGGATCGAATCAGTTGCCGAAGGACCTCCAATGACGACCCGGATCCGGGAAACGGGCTGTCTGTGATCTCCCTGGTCAAGGCAGAGAATGAGTCGCGCCAGTCGAAGGCAGGCGCTGCCATGGAGACAAACATAAACGAGGACCTCTCCAACAAGCAGTTCGCCAGCATCAACGACGTCTGCGAGTCGATGAAGCAGCAGCTGCTGACCCTGGTGGAGTGGGCCAAACAGATTCCGGCCTTCAACGAGCTGCAGCTGGATGACCAGGTGGCCCTGCTACGCGCCCATGCTGGCGAGCATCTGCTCCTCGGCCTATCGCGTCGATCGATGCACTTGAAGGATGTTCTCCTGCTGAGCAACAACTGTGTGATCACTAGACACTGTCCAGGTAATGTTTTTGATACTTTTGAAACCTATATATGAAAGTTTTATAATCTTTGATACAATTTTCGCTGCAGATCCTCTTGTGTCACCAAATTTGGACATCTCGCGGATCGGCGCCCGCATCATCGATGAACTGGTGACGGTCATGAAGGATGTGGGCATCGATGATACCGAATTCGCTTGCATCAAGGCCCTAGTCTTCTTTGATCCTAGTGAGTTATTCGATATAGTTACAAAAGTGATCTTTTAATAATCTGTTCTTCAAATCTCTTTAGACGCCAAGGGTCTTAATGAACCGCATCGCATCAAATCGCTTCGGCATCAGATACTCAATAATCTCGAGGACTACATATCGGATCGGCAATACGAGTCGCGCGGTCGCTTTGGCGAGATCCTGCTCATCCTGCCGGTTCTGCAGTCTATCACCTGGCAGATGATCGAGCAGATCCAGTTTGCCAAGATCTTTGGAGTCGCCCACATTGATTCATTGCTGCAGGAGATGTTGCTGGGAGGTGAGTTCTTAAATAGTTCACATACATGTTTGGAACAATTAATTGACTTAATGTTTTTGCGTATGTTAACAGGAGAGTTGGCCGACAATCCTCTGCCGCTATCGCCGCCCAATCAGTCAAATGACTACCAGAGTCCTACCCACACAGGCAACATGGAGGGCGGTAGTCAGGTTAACTCCTCTCTGGACTCGCTGGCCGCGTCTGGAGGTCCTGGCACGCATAGTTTAGACCTAGAGGTGCAGCACATCCAGGCACTTATCGAAGCAAATAGCGGGGATGATTCCTTCCGTGCTTACGCGGCCAGTACTGCAGCGGCAGCCGCAGCAGCCGTCTCGTCCTCCTCCTCTGCACCCGCATCCGTTGCTCCAGCCGCGATCTCTCCACCGCTCAACAGCCCCAAGTCACAACATCAGCATCAGCAGCATGCGACGCACCAGCAACAACAGGAGAGCTCATATTTGGACATGCCCGTCAAGCACTACAATGGCAATCGGTCCGGACCGCTGCCAACACAGCACAGTCCCCAGAGGATGCATCCCTACCAAAGAGCGGTCGCCTCGCCGGCGGAAGTGTCCAGCGGGGGTGGCGGATTGGGTCTGCGCAATCCTGCCGACATTACGCTCAACGAGTACAACCGGAGCGAGGGCAGCAGCGCCGAGGAGCTGCTGCGACGGACTCCACTGAAGATCCGGGTTCCCGAGCTACTAACAGCCCCCGCTGGTTATGGAATGGGTGAGTAGGGATAATAAAAATTCCTGTATTTAAGAGAAATAACAGATTTTGTGTACTATTTCAGAACCCTGTCGCATGACACTTAAACAGGAGCCAGAGACTGGTTACTAGAAGAATAACGAACGGTGCAATATGCAGTTTGCAATAGGACACCCTTTAAGCACACAACCCACACACATACAGGCCCTCTCTTGCTGTACTCCCTACCAAGTGCTATATAGAGATGAAATTGAAATGAAGAACTTACTTAATTGTTATGCCTTGAACCATTTTGATACTTTTTATTAGTCCCTAAGTAGGTATTTTGGAAATTGTTGCTTAATTTTTAAATGTTTAACGCAGTTGCAATTTATTTTTGGAGTCATATTTCGCTCAAGAAGTTTATTATATACAATTATACTATATATACACCATTTAGCATGTACTGAGTTTGTTGGTTATTTGGTTATCTTATACTTGTGCGTGGATCACAAAACATTCATATAGGCCATGCAATATATTGTTTTAGGTTAGGGTGTTGTCTAGATTATGCGCTGAAAGTGTAATATATATTTAGTTTTAAACAAAGAACTATTTTTATATGAATATGTATAATATACAAACTATTTCTAAGATGGCTGAATGAATAAAAACAAAAACAAAATAAACAGTGGAGAATATGAATGTAAATCGTTTAACTCTGGCATTTTTACTAGTAATATGTTTTTATGAAAATATGAATGTCTTTCCATTTTCAGCAACAACTACTAAAACTGATTTTCCTACCAATAATGCTTTTACAAGAAGTTATACCAATTTTTGAAGCCGCTCAGACAACTGTAATTCGCAAATAAAACTTCGCACAAGTAAACTGCAGAGAAATATATCCTAGTTCCCACTTTGAACATAACCCTGCTCCTAGCAGAGGACAAATCATTAACAATTTACAAAGTCTAACTAACGTTTATTTATCGATATTGCTAATGCCCGTTTTCTCGACCTGGGCGAGGAGCTCTTGGAGCTTGTTGTCGAAGAGCTCGCATCGGATGGGCATCTCCAGGGAGTAGAAGGGGTTCTTGAGAACGTAGTCCGAGTACAGCTCGTACACCTTTCGCAGCAGCAGATCGACGCCATTGAGACCCGTTTCCGAGATTATAATGAACTTGATCCCGGTCAGCGTTTGGAAGCAGTGCAGCGTGAAGGTGTCCGCCTCCAGAAGCTCGATGCCGGAACTCTTGGGCTCGGGGCTCAGTTGGCTGGCGATGGCGAACAGCGGGTAGAACATGCTGGCCAGGAAGATTTTCTCGTTGGTGGTCATCTTTGGTCGGCTGAACTTCAGGTTAATGGGATAGTTCTCCGGTGCCTCCAGCGTTGTCCTCACATCGCGTCCATCATCCAGGGTGACTCCATTCACAGGCATACCGTTGACTGCCACCAGGACATGGCCAACTGTTTGTAAGCATATAGTGAGCGGGATTTATTTCTAGAATTCCCAGACACACCCACCATTTATTCCATCCTTTCTGTTGAACGACACCGACACCTTCTTGGAATCGTAGTCCAGCACCAAGTCCAGTGGGTATGTGAAGGTCTTCTCGTGCTCGATGCGCGGCACATTGTTGTCCAGGTTGAAAATAAGGCCACCCGATTTACTAACTATGTAGACGCCATATATAATCATTTCTTACTATTACTACTTCTGTGTTTCCTGGGAATGTTTTTATATTTTATGCGAATTAGCGATGGTAGTGCAAGCCAGCTGTGTGTACCGGAACCAGTTCCAGTTCCAGATTGTCCCCATTAACATACCATTAACATTCCGACTTAACAGTTTGGCTCAATGAAGGAATTAAAATTATTAGCGTGAATTATCTATTAAATTACTGTATGGCACATAAATTAGAATTAGAAAATAAAACGGACTGTAAAACCATCACCGATACTCAGGATGCCTAAAATTGTTATCAAATTCACACAAAAACTAGTTCTTCCAGGGTGGCATAGCTATAACATTCAGAACAGATGAAACTGATTCCAGCTCGGCTATCGCATTTATTGAACTAGTTCGCAGCCGAACAGCTGACTGGGCATTAGAATTAAAAATAAACATAATTGATTTTCTGCCCGAAAGTATACGTAAACGCGTAGGCGCTCCCACCTGGTAGTGCACCCGATTGACCGACTTGCAACCTCCACGGGCAGCGATGGGCTCCGACGACCAGAGTGCCGGGGACAGGATCCAGAAGGGATTCCAGATCAACTACATGATTCTGCGGGATGCCGACAGTGGAAAGATAATCTGGCAGGAGAACAAAGACTTCTCGGCACCGGACCAGGAGCACGAGGCGCGGGTGCCGGTCAAGATACTGGACATGCGGGCTGTTTCCCGGGAGATCAACTTCAGCACCATCGAGTCGATGGAGAACTTTCGCCTCGACCAAAAGGTGCTCTTCAAGGGCCGCATCATGGAGGAGTGGTTCTTCGAGATGGGATTCGTGGGTGCCAACACCACCAATACCTGGCAGTCGACAATCGAGGCGGCACCGGAATCCCAGATGATGCCCGCCAAGGTCTTGAACGGCAATGTGACTATCCAAACCAGTTTCTACGACAACGAGACACTCATCACCAAATCGGTTGTGCGCCTGTACTACATTTAGGCAACTGTGAGTCACCTGCTGTTCTGCTGCTCGACCAGGTGTTCTCGCATCCACTCACGAATTCTTCTGGATGTTCTTCAAGATGTTCTCTACACAACATACATACTTCGCTTTAGAGTACTTCTGCATTTCAATGCAATTGTTTGCGCGTTTATGAACTAGTTGTAGCCTAATGCATTTTAACCTAATTTTACGTTTATCACAGTATCTTATTAATACAAATAACAAATGTAATGCGCATAAACCAAGGAGTCTGCCAACTCGAATTCGAACGCAACATGCATGCTTATGTACAAATCATTAGTAGACTCAAATTTGGACTAAAAATAGCTGCAGAACACTGTGTCCCTTGAGATATTTTGTATCTATGGATCTCTGTACCAGTTGAAATCAATCCGTAAAGTCTATCTAAGTCTGTTGAAGCTGTATGAGACGAAATTTGCTCATGCAATCGAAAAAGTTGTATTAGATATAGCCGAGCTGTACGCAATTTTTCAGCAAAAATAAACATATGTTAAAAGAAAGTTTGCGAATCGACATTTTTGTTCATGAGGATACAGCTGTTTTTAGTAAAAAGAACTTAGCATAATGCAATTTCTCATCGTATACAGATTCACTAAGTCTGGTTCAATGGGAGAAAATGCTTTAGGGGTCAATCGTAGAACAGGTTGCGCCTGGCTTTATTTTACTTTCATGCCAACGAGCATAATCCCATTTATATCGCGGGCTTGCCTTTCGGCAATACATCGCCCAAGTATGGATTCAGATTAGACGTCAATGAATATTCAACGATTGGAATCGCAAAAAGTGGCCATGAAGTTAAGAGGAAGATTGGAACGAAGAGTGCTGACTTGACCCCATTTCAATCGAAATAGAATCCGTGGCCGGTCAAGTGTCACTCGAACATGCCGAGAAAGTCTTCTTGGTGGGCAGAAATCTCAGATGGCCAACAGTTCGCTTCCATCTAGCCACAGCAGCGGACCGAATTAATATAATGGCACGGCTTAATGGAGTTGTACTGCTCCTGGCAATCGTCCTTCTGGCCGTTTTTGTTGCGCAAGGCCTGGCGGAAAAGAACGCCAACCGGCAGAAGCAGCAGAAGCCCAGACCGGGAAATCAAAACTTGGGTATTCAGAAAAATAAGCGTCCAAAGCCCCAAAAAGCCCAGAAACAGAAGCCCAACAAGCAACAGGTGCAGAATGTTAAAGAGCCAAAGGTGTTCACCACAACGGTTCCTGATTTGGGCAAGCTCCGTGGACGAACTCTCACCACCGACTGGACGGGAAAGAAGATAATGCAATTCCTGGACATTCCCTACGGCAAGGCAGAGCGATTCATGGTGAGTTATTAGTAATATTATCGCAAGAAAACGACATACATAGCTTACTACTTTTTCATACCTAAACGTTGGCCAATTCAACCACTTAATGGTTGTTTATTATTTGACTAAGGTCGTGCACCGTCCTCGATAGTATAGTGGTTAGTATCCCCGCCTGTCACGCGGGAGACCGGGGTTCAATTCCCCGTCGGGGAGAATGTGAAAGCATTTTTTTTTAATGTTTTTAATTTATATAAATACTATTTTGGTTCTATTCACGTTTAATTAAATCACATTTATATTTTTCTTATAACAAATGTTCTGCGTTGAATAATATTTCTTTCTGAATCACCAAAGAAAGAAAAAACCTTTCCTATAAAGGTTAGTGTTAATCCAAAAAATTAATAGTTGTTAGAAAATAAAAAAATTTATTTCAAAAATAAATGCCTTCGCATTCTCCCCGACGGGGAATTGAACCCCGGTCTCCCGCGTGACAGGCGGGGATACTAACCACTATACTATCGAGGACGGTGAACAGCGCTTGCCAAAAACCGGAAAGGAAATGCGTGCAAAGTAAATCTTCCAAATCAAATTAGAACCAAATGGTGTAACAAGAAATTTATAAATATATACAAGGAATAATTAACAATATATTTGTTGTATCTACAGCCAGCTGAGCCGGCACCATCTTGGAAGGGCGTCCTTCCCGCCCATCGACCCCACGCCGGCTGTCCATCCATTCAGGATCTGATCGTGTTCGCCAAGCTGGAGGAGGACGGCTTCGATGTGGAGGACTGTCTGCGTCTTACAGTGAACACCAAGGCGGTGAGTAAATTGCCAACACTTAATGTTAATATTGAAAGAAAATACTCAATTGTGGGGGCTAAGAAGACTCTTTCTTGCAAGTTTTAGCTTAGAAAATAGCATTTCGTTTTGGGAGCGACGTGATCAATAAAATCCTGCTTTCATTACAGATGGAGGGCAAGTCCCTGCCGGTGATGGTGTACATCCATGGCGATTTCTTCTACGATGGCGACTCTGTGGAGGCAGCTCCCGGCTATTTGCTGGAGCAGGATGTGGTCTTGGTGTCCGTGCGCTATCGCCTGGGACCCTTCGGCTTCCTGTCCACGCTGACGGACGAGATGCCTGGCAATGCGGCGGTCACCGACATCATACTGGCGCTCAAGTGGGTGCAGAAGCACATCGCATCCTTCGGCGGCGATCCCCAGCGCGTTACGCTCTTCGGCCAAGTGGGCGGTGCAGCATTGGTCAACGTGCTCACCCTGAGTCCTGCGGTGCCGGCCGGCCTCTTTCATCGCGTCATCTATCAGTCCGGCACGGCGCTGTCGCCCGCCTTCATCACGGATGCTCCCCTGGGCGCCACCAAGGCTATCGGCCGGATTGCGGGATGCAAGCAGTCCACTAAGGTGGATCAGCTGAACAAGTGTCTGAGCCGCCTGAACGTCACCATGCTACTGGCCGCCTTCAGCGTCCACGGCGAAAATCAGCCCTCCTTGTCGGGCGGCGCCTATGGCGGTGTGCAGCTGGTAATCGGCGGACCATCTGGCATTCTGCCGGAGCACCCAGGTCGCCTGCTGGCGGCCGAGAAGTTCCAGGCCTATCCCACGATGGGCGGCAGCGTCAAGCACGGAGGCACCTTCATGCTGCGAGGTAATTAAATAGATATTTCTCCAAGGGTATTATGTATGTTCTTTACGTTATGTATATTCTTTACACTACAGACATCTTTGCGGATATCTTTAATGAGACCATTTTGGACGACAAAATGAGCGGAAGGCAGTACATCGACACCATTATCGAACAGGCTAATGGAGCCGATCCCAGTGGATCGTGGAAGGAGTTCTCCGACGAGGAGATATTCACGCAGGCTGATGTTAAGAATGGCACCTTCAGGCGTCTGACTCCAGGTCTGATCGATGTAAGTATAGTCATTTTTCTATAATGATTCATTATTCAAAACCATTATTTTCCCAGCTCTGCAGCACTATTTCTCTGAAGAATCCAGTATTGCTGGTCCTGCAGGCCAACGCAAAGAAGCTGCCCAACAGCACTTACCTGTACAGCTTTGACTACGAGGGCGAGCAGAATCGCTATGCCACAGGTGAGGAGGAGGCCAACTTCGTGCCCTTCGACATGGGTGTCTCCTTGACCGACGACAACCTGTACCTGTTCCCGTGGCCGCGATTCCTGGCCCTCAACTCGAACCGCGACCTCAAGGTGGCTCGGCGCATGGTGGCCCTTTGGACGTCCTTCGCCACCACGGGAGTGCCGCAAGCACCCGGACTGCCCACCTGGCCAGCGATGAGCGACGAGACGGGACCCTACATGAAGATCGATCGCACTGTCAGTTTCGGGGACAATTACCTGGACGAGTACCGCATCGCCGTGGAGGAGGCGAAGCACGGCTATAACCTGGTCAACGAGGAGTACTACGATCTGGAGGCAGCCCTTTTGGCGGCCAGCCGGCTGGATAACTTGAGCGATGCCAACGAGGAGGATGAACAGGATCAGGACGATGCGGAGGGGCAGAGAGCTGCCAGTGAGGCTGGTGGTCAGAACTGGGTCTTCATCGCCAGGAAGTCGACGCGCGTCCAGAAGCAGTAGAGTTCCCCAACCTATTCACGTAATTTATCCTTTTATTTATTTATTACATAAACTTCACTAATAAACATATTGTGAGACCAAAAGAAGAGGAAAAACTTTGATTTTCAATCCATTATAAAATAGTGTAGTGAAAATTTTTGGCACTAACAAAAGTGAATAGATTAACTTATATATTGTTGGGTCAACGTAAAATTATAAATAACTGTGCCAGAGCGCTAAAGCGCGGCAAATCTGCTTTGATTTAAAAAAGTGCTCAAAACATAGTTCAGAACTTGCTTTCTTCATTGGCCTCATAAATCATCTTTTGCGTGTCCAAAGGCCAGGTGAACAAAAGTCTGGCTTGGAGCTAAATTCAAATTAGAATTCATTAGGGAACATAATAAAGACTTAATTGAGTGTGACAACTAATTTCTTATATGGTCTATTTAATTTGCTAGTTTCGTATCAGAATTGGCAGGTCATGATGGGAAAAAATGTTCGGCTTGCTTTGATTAACTTACGAGTTAATTTCAAGCGTTTATTAGTCAAAACAGTGATGCTTTTCTTGTAAGAAATTCGGATTTGAATACAAATAATTTGCTCAGTATATTAACGATATGCTCAGTCAACAAACCCAACATTAAGAAGAGATAATGCTATAGTCGGGAAACTCGACTATTAGATACCCGTTACTCAGCTAGGGGAAGTGCTAAATAGAAATTTTAACATTTTCTGGTATATCCGTTGAAGTTGCGGTAAAAATAATACAATTAAAAATTTGGGCGTGTTAGTTTTGGGCTGCTTGTGGGCTGGCCATATTTGGAAACACATTTGCACGGCACCCGGCACCCCGCACCGCAAATCCCGCACCACGGGTTACTCTTTTAAAAGTGGCAGATTTGGGCTGTTTAATTTTTATTGTCCCACAGGGAGTCGGAACACAACTAAAATTCTTACCATTACGCCTTTTTCCCATTTATTAAATCATTATTTTATCACTCTTGGGTGAGCCTCTAATTTCAAAACTATTTTCCAATTGCTCCCAGTAGATTTATTAATATTCCTTTTGGTAATCAAAAGCAAATGACATTGCAGCCAATTTAGTTCAGTTTGAAGTTCGGCCCGGGCAACATCGTACAATGTCGAGTCCAATAAGATTTCTTTTTGTTCTTATTTTGATTCAACATTCTAGAATTCACTGTTTCTTAAAATACATTAGAGAGGACTACTGCGAAATTTATTTTGGTGAATTTGGCGAAAACCGATCGTGCTCAATAACTGATAATATTGTAACCACTGAAGATTATCAAATGAGTTTGTCTACTTTCGATGATTATACTACTCTACAAATAAATTGGACAAGCCCAGTGTTTCACCGTTGGAATATTTACAAAATATGTAATGAAACTGATTACGTACTTAAATATACTTGTTGTGCATGGAATTCAAAGTGCAGTCGATATGAGAATAAGCCCTGGCGTAAATTATCTTGGCCTACTTGGCATTCGGGAAATTGGTAACTACAATATTTACCTTCCATCCTTGGTGATAACTGAGACGGATGTACATTACGCAAATGGACCGCGAGTTCTATCTATTAAATATGAAAATGACAAAGCACCTAATTCAATGATGATCAACAATTACATTCGGAAGACCATGAACAACACCAAGGAAATCAAAATTCATAACCCAAATTCTTTTGAAAAACCGACACTAACGGTGGAAGAAAATGTTTTTTATGGCAAATATAACATCAGCGACGTCACATTTACTGGATTAAATGTAAATGGTTTGACGGCTAAAACATTTGAAAATTTAACAAGTTTAAGTTGGCTTATTTTCGATAATGTTATTTTAAAAGATCTTTCGTTTTTAAGGTAAGTAAAAGTAAGCGTCGCTTTTCTAACATTAATGTGTGCCTGCATTTCAGATCTTCTACACTTCAGAAATCATTAAAACATTGCGTTATGAATGTAGCGAATTTGGTGGACTTGAAAATCTTTGACAAATTCACGAATCTTGAAACCATAGAAGTCTACCGATATAAATCCTTTGCAAATTTTACTGCTTTCATATGTGAACCAAACAAAAGGGACTGTAAATTTACATTGGGAATTAATAAGGTTGCATGCCCCTTAGAATGCAATTGCACATATAATCGAGACGAATCACGTTTAGACTTTAGATGTCGGAATAGTAATCTCAGAACTATTCCATCGCTACCGGTTCCGAAAAAAGGTCATTCACTTCTGCTCTTTCGGGGGAACTGGTTGACTGAACTGCCCTACAACTCATTGGAAGGCTATAAAAACATACAATACTTGGACGTGTCATACAACCAACTAACAAGTCTAAGCGTGTGCCAACTGCCTGAAAGTCTTTACTATCTGGACATCAGATATAATAATATTACTACCCTAGGTCCAGAGGTTGTTCAATATCTATACAGTGTTGAAACTTTCTATCAGGTTGGCAACAAATGGATTATCTACTGCGATGAATACTACTTACAAGAATTCTTTAGGAATAGCGCAAAATTAGTACGGATAAAAACATCCGAATTTAACCGCATAATGAAATACGTGAACTTAAGATCGATGGTTTCCATCTCCAAAATAAATTTTGATGAAAGTAGAAATAATTTCTACATAGCAAATGAAGATGAAATGATAATTGCCTTTGACAGTTCGTATAAATACCTAAAGACAATGGAACTATTAAATCACGCCATTTCGCAGTTTTCGGGGGAGTTCGATGAAATTATTCTCCACCATCTCAACGGACGCTGTCCTTACAGATGCTCATGTTGTGTCGAACGGCAAACAGGTGAATTAATTATAAATTGTCGGAATTTAACTCTTGACTTTTATCCAAGGCTACCGGACTCGATTCCGTACAACACGACATTATATCTTGATGCAAATGAAATAAGTAACCTCAGTGATACAAAATCTATGTTCTATGTTCAGAAATTGCACATGTCCCAAAACCTGTTAACAGAACTTCCACCTCATCTGCTGTCAGAAAACATAACTTACCTAGACGTACGCAATAATCGTTTAAAGTATCTGGATGATGGTGTGGTAGCCTTCCTGAAAAATCGGGAGAACATTACCAAGACAGAACTTTCTGGGAACCCATGGGAATGTAATTGCAGGGCTAAGAACTTCCTATCTTATCTCAGGAAGCACGAGCCGAAGGAATACGAAACTGTCCTCCGCCGCGTTAACATAACTCAGGATAAGTGTCCTGTAGACTGCATTTGCTGCGTCGACACCTCCAATTCCGAATCGCTCACACTGATGATCGACTGCAATGGAAAGGACCTTCGCGAAATACCACCATTACCCACACCAGCATCTGGACAAACAACTCTCATCTTTGAAAGAAATAATCTCGCGAAATGGCCATCCAGCTTGCTACCAGGATACTCAAGTGTGACACGACTTTATTTGGCCAACAACAAACTTTCCGATATTGATCAACTACCAGACAAGCTTGAACACCTGGACATCAGTAACAATACTTTCTCGGCTCTAGACGGTCGAGTACGGGGATTCCTGCAGAACAAAATGAGTTTATGCCAGATGAAAGTATCACTTATTGGGAATCCGTGGACATGCAGTTGCGACGAGAAGGACTTCCTGGTATTCGTAAAGGCGCAAGCGAGAAATATTGCAAACGCTTCAGCTATTCAATGCAGTGGTACTGGACGATCGTTGATTGAAATCGAAGGGGCTGATATATGCCCCTCGGTTCAAATCTACTACACCTCCCTCACCGTCTCTCTGCTGATCCTTGCTTTGTCCATTCACCTCTTTGTCTGCTTTAGGCGACCCATAATGATCTGGTTCTACGAGCACGAAGTATGCCTCAGTTTAACCGCGCGCCGGGAATTCGACGAGGAGAAGAAATACGATGCCTTCCTATCATTCACCCACAAGGACGAGGAGCTTGTCGAGGAGTTCGTGGATCGCCTGGAGAACGGCAAGCACAAGTTTAGGCTATGTTTCTACCTGCGAGATTGGTTAGTGGGCGAGTGCATTCCCGATTGCATTAACCGATCTGTGCAGGGCTCAAGGCGCATTATCATCCTGATGACGAAGAACTTCCTCCAGTCCACCTGGGGTCGCCTCGAGTTCAGACTGGCGCTACATGCAACCTCGAAGGATCGGTGCAAGCGCCTGATCGTAGTAGTTTATCCTGATGTAGAAAACTTCGATGATCTAGACAGCGAGTTGAAAGCGTACATGGTGCTGAACACCTATCTGGATAGAAATCATCCAAACTTCTGGAACAAGCTGATGTATTCAATGCCACATGCCATGCACTCGAAGAGAAGACGTTTTGATGCAGAAACCGAGGTATAAGAACAAAATACACATCATATGTTATGAAAAATATATTATACTTGTTTCCTGTTTTTTTATCAAATCTGAATAGCTTAGTATCAGATCCATGCTCTGTCAATGCAAATATAACTGCAATAAAAATACTACTTTGTTAAATTCTCGAAAATCTCAACTTAAGAGTTCTCTCTTATTTAAGAAAGGCCAAGAACATTGTTTAAATAACATTTAACTTGGCGGTTTTTTGTGTCCTTTAACAGCTCAATTGTGGGGCACTTCAAAAAGAACCCGGATCGATTTAGGAAAAGCGTGAGTAAATTAAATAAAAAAATAAGAAAGAACGCTATAGTCGAGTTCCCCGACTATCTGATACCCGTTACTCAGCTTGTGGAAGTGCGAAGGGGGCTCTCTCAACACTGACAGTTTTTGCCGGCTTGTGGGCGTTAGAGTGGGCGTGTCAACATGGATCAACAAACCTGCGCTGCTTCTGTGTCTCTGGAGTCTGCATGCTTAGTCTCAACTTTCTAGCTTTTATAGTTTCTGAGATCCTATTGAATATACATATATACTTTATATGGTCGGAAACGCTTCCTTCTGCCTGTTACATACTTTTCTACGAATCTAGTATACCCTTTTACTCTACGAGTAACGGGTATGATAATATTTGAAATATGTTGAGAGGTTCCAATTCCTTTGACATTGAGCTCTCGAAAACACAATAATAAAGAGAAATATTTTACGTCTTCGCTTTCTAGCTTCCTTATACAGTGGGGCTTCCCAAGTTCGTCGATAGTTAAATGCTGTCAAATTGTGGAATTATCTCGTGCGATTAGTTAGGAGTCGACGATCTTTTTTTGGCATCAACGCATCACGAATGCTTTCTCCCATAGCTCGCGATGATGATGATTAATACTAATACCTCGTACTGTGAATACCAGTAGCGAAGAGAATTTCTGGAAACAATTTGGTAAAATCTAAAATTTAAATCAGTTCCCGCATCTCTCAAGAAATTAATTTCGCCTGGCGCTACCCGCACTTTCATCGTCGTGAGAAAGACAAACCAAGTTAATGGACGATGTCCCATGTTTGCCGGCAAATATTCGCATCAATATGAGCGACTAATGACTGACTATCGGGCAAATCAGAAGTTCAAGCCAGCGGCTGCTCTGAAAGGTTTCCCTTTTACTTAAGATGATCAACCGAGCACCTAAGCAGCTAAAACCGGAGCGAAATCTGTTCTTGCGCTTGGAGAAAAAATTTAAAAATTAATATGTTGAGCTTGAAGCTCTAGAAGAAATAGTGAGCTATAAACTTGGATTTCGCAGTTTTCGTGGAACAAAGCGGGAATATATTTAACAAATATAATATATTTAACAAATTTTCGGTAAAATTAAAAATTCTAGTATATAAGTAGTATTTAAGTAAAAGTTTAAAAGCAAATTTATTTTCTGTGTATCTATTAGCATAAATTAGTGGCTCGAGCCTCGGGGACGCCGCATCATTTGCAGTTTATTTCGCGTTTCGTTTTAGCCAGTTTCCGTTTGCAAACTCTTCATTTGGCTATTTCGGTCAGAAGTGGGGTGAAACTTCGGGTCACAGCGGACTAAAATCTATTGGTTCCCGATGGCCACAGATCAGTTGCGATCGGTTCCTCGAAGCGAGTGTTGGTTCGGTTCGCGAAATCCTCAACAATGCAGCTCTTGTGGTGGCAAATAGTTTCCCTGCTCCTAGTACTCCAATCCGTGGTGGAGTCCAGGGTTCGTGGCAGGCAATACGATGAGGAGAAGGACACTATTGTGGAGCTACCCAGTTTGGGTAGCATCCAGGGAAAGATTTTCGAAACTGCCTGGACGAAACGCGAAGTGTTGCAGTTCGTTGATGTCAGATATGCGGAACCTCCGACAGGACTGCATCGCTTTAAGGTACACAAGTGCATACTAATTGTAATCCATTAATTGGAATATTAAGAAGATATATTAAAGTGATAAAAAAATGTGGTTGGTGATTATGGCAGAAGCTCAAAAGTGTGTCAGCAGAACATAAGTGATTAAGCCATATACATAATGCAACAAATTCAAAACGTCGGCATGCAAAATGAGGTTGACGCAGAGTAACTTTGCCAAAAATTCCAAATAGAAATGTTTGATTTTATTGAGCGTCTGGCTTATAGCATTTTAAAACTTTCAAAATTATGTAAATGTTTTTAGAAGCAATAAATAAGCAAAACAAAAAGAGGAAAACAAAATAAATACGAAATACTCCGCATCTCCCCGACGGGGAATTGAACCCCGGTCTCCCGCGTGACAGGCGGGGATACTAACCACTATACTATCGAGGACTTGGTTTTTTTTCGTACAATCACAAATATTTGCCATCGGAACTCTTCGTTTGCTGATCTTATCAAAAGACAAATATTATTAAATTACTTCCAAGATAAACGATCTCTATGAGTCATAGGCAAACATTTATAAATAAAAACCTGATTAATCAATTGTAAATATATAAATGAATACAATACTTGGTATTACAAACTTATTAACCAAATTCAAAAAGTGATGCATAAATACCTGCCTTTACCAATAAAAATAGTATTATTTATATTTTTGCTTCTAAACCAGTGGGTGTCTGTTTCGTGAGTTCTCATATGATTATGCTTTTTATAGGCCCCTCGACCGATTGAACCGTGGGAGGATGTGATGGATGCCACTGCGGAGAAGATTGGCTGCCCGTCGGTGGTGTCGATGGACTCGCTCCGGAGGTTGGATGACGTCTTTGACGTAGAGGACTGTCTGACCATGACCATCACCACTCCGAATGTGACCTCACAACTCCCCGTTCTCGTTTACATCCACGGCGAGTATTTGTACGAGGGCAGCAACTCGGAGGCTCCGCCGGACTATCTCCTCGAGAGGGATGTGGTGCTGGTCACACCCCAGTACCGCCTTGGACCCTTCGGCTTTCTTTCTACGAAGACAGATGAGATTCCTGGTAACGCCGGGTTCCTGGACATTTTCCTGGCCTTGCAGTTCATCAAGCACTTCATCAAATACTTCGGCGGTGACCCATCGCAGGTCACAGTAGCTGGACAGGTGGGCGGCGCTGCAATTGCGCACCTGCTCACGCTTTCGCCAATTGTGCAGCGCGGACTGTTCCACCAGGTGATATATCAGTCGGGATCGGCCATTATGCCCATTTTCCTCGAGGAGGATCCGCGAAAGCAGGCTCAGGAAATCGCCAGTAAGGCCGACTGCAAAATGGTGACCGTGCGGGATTTGAACAACTGCCTAATGGAGCTTACGGCACTGGAGTTGCTCACTGCCTTCATGGATCATGCGGTAAGCGGACTTTTGATGGTTAACACAGTTGGTCAGTTAGTTTATGTGATCTCTTTACCCTGAAATTAATTTTAAACCTTGGTTATGAAGAAATTATTATTAATTTTCCAAAGAAAATCGAAATACCGATGTAAAAAATATTGATAACAAATCTATTTCTTTTACTCGCTTACTAGCTGGAAAAATCAGAGCTCGGCATTGGGCACACCGGAGGCATACAGTTCACCATCGGCGGACCTAGTGGTGTTCTGCCCAAGCATCCCTACGACCTGATGCTGGAGTCCAACTTTTCTTATCCGGCAATGGGCGGGTGTCCCAAAAATGCCGGATCTCGAGTGCTCAACGAGATTGTGGACAATGACTTCGAGAGAAAGATACCGGATGACGAATACAACACGTACAACTACATCGACCACGTGATCCGGCAAACGGTGGGCACCGACAAGACGATGCTCCTCACCAGCTTTGTGACCCACGATTTCTTCAACCGTCATCTGATGGAAAACGGCACCTTCGACACACTGATCCCCAGGCTTATCGATGTGAGTTACTTTTCTCAAACAAACTTTTCTCTACATTCACATTTTATAAACTAATTTATAAAATTTAATTATTAGGTTGCCGGCACTCTAAACCACAAGCTCCCTGTCCTGTTGGCCCTGAACATGAACAACAAGCACAATCCTGCCAACACGTTCCTCTACTCGTTCGATTATGCGGGCGAGTTTAATCGCTACAAGGAAATGGACGAGGAGACCAACATGCAGAGCCCCTTCAGGGCGGGCGTTTCGCTCACCGACGAGGCCCTCTACCTGTTTCCCTACCCCGAGCACGTGACTCGTCTCAGTCGCCCGGATCAGTCGATGGCCCGCCGGATGGTGGACCTCTGGACAAACTTTGTAATCAGTGGTCATCCGTTGGGATCCGCTCGAGGCGGCTACTGGCCGCCTATGACCACACTCTACGGGCCATACATGAGGATCGACGAGACGATGACCATCGGGGGTAACTACTTTACCGAGTTCTCCGCCACGCTGAGCGACGAGGAAAAGGGCAAAAGTCTGATCCGCGAGGTTTACTATTTGCGAAGCCGCAGTCGAAAGCGGGCTCAGAATAAACGTCGAAAGCAGCTGGCCAAATCGAATGCAAGAAGGTTGCAGAATCCGAAGCTCGGCGGACGCAAGAGCCTAGTTAAGAGGCCAAATCGCAACAAGATACGTTTTTGACCCATATTAGATAGAGAATTTATAAAACCAAAAGTTATGATGTAAGCAGTAATTCAAAAATGCATTTATTCAAAAACATTAGCTTTCGATGTATTTCTATAGATATAGATATCAGAGCGCGGTAAACTTTTTGATTTGAGTTGTGTATAGGGATTATAATGAAAGGTGGTTTTACATGGTTGATCTGTTTCCTTAGTTGTGAGAATTGCGTTCCCTCTCTGCGTGGATGCGGTCCTCCTCCTCCTGTTGGGCCCTATACAGTTCCTCCTCCAATTTTTCTTGTTTCTCCTGCTCCTCGCGGAGCTTGGTTGCGGCCTCCAGGTAAGCCTCATAGCTGGGGAAATCCTCCACCTTGAGAACATCGTGTTCTGCCGCCTCTTCCTCATCAGGTGACCTCTCGTACTCTTCTCCTTGGTCCCTTTCCTGTTCCTGTTGATTCCTTTCCTGTTCAACCTGATCCCTTCGCTGTTGCTCGCGCTCCTGCTCCTCGATATAGCTGCGCTCGGGATCGTATGCTTCGTAGTTGGGGTGGGTTGGCGTTTCCTCTGGCAAAACTTCGTGCGGTTGCTGTTGATTTTCCTGAAGCAATGTATCTTGGTGCTGTCGTTCCCGCTCTTGCTCCTCGGCATAGACTCGATCACTTTCCGCATTTTTCTCCTGTAGGGCTTTAATATATTCCTCGTAGCTAGGGTATTCTTCGGGGCCAAGTTCCGGCAGTCCATGTTCTTGCTGCTCACGCTCTCGCTGCTCACGCTCTCGCTGCTCACGTTCTCGCTGCAATTGATATTCTCGCTCTTGCTGTTCATGCTGCTCGCGACGCAGTTGCTCTTGCAGTTGTTGCTCGCGGTCTTCCTCGCTATAGTTGCGATTGGGATCGGATTCGGGGAGATTTCCGTTTTCTTCAGTACCATATTGTTCGTATGAGGGATATGGTAGCCGACCATCATCCGGATTATTATCTGGCTGCTGGTCATCTTCCGGATAACCTGGTTCTGGCTCAGGATTATGATCAAACTGCCGTTGCTCTCGCTCTTGTTGCTCACGTTCTTGCTCCTCCCGTTGTCGCTCTTCTCGTTCTCGTTGCTCTCGCTCTTGCTGCTCGCGTTCATACTGTTCTCGTTCCTGTTGCTGACGAATTCGATCTTCTTGCTCTCGCTGCTGATGTAATCTCTCTTCTTCCTCTCGCTGCTGACGAATTCGTTCTTCTTGCTCTCGTTGCTGGCGTAGTCGTACCTCTTGCTGCTCACGTGACTCCTGCTGGGGGCGACGCCGTTGCTCTCGCTGCTGCTGCTCCCGCCTACGCTGCTCCCTTTCGCGGATGAACTCTTGCTGACGAGCTTCCTGTGCTCTGACGTATTCCGGATCCGCAGGATGCCAATTCGGATTCTGCAGGGCAGGCCTGTTTTGCCAATTGGCATACGGGTTGTAGGCGTATGGACGGCTGGTAGTTGTTGTTGTGGTGGTGGTCGTGGTGGTAATCGGAGGTGAAACGATAGTGGTCGGCTTATAGCTTACCCAGCTATGATTTGGCAGGTAAATTCCCTCGCCAAAGTTCGGATCTAGCTCAATCGGACTCTGCTGATTATTCGTGAATCGTAGGAAGGGCCCGTACTCAGAGGTAGCCTGCGGCCATACACCAGAATTGGGATTGGGCACGCCAGTAGAAGCAAAGTTCACCCACATGGTGACCAGGGCACGGGACACCGACCTGTCCGAGGGATTCAGGCGACTGGCCTCCGGTGGATAGGGGAACAAATACACGCTGTCATCGCTGAGCGAGGCATCTATTCCGAAGGGAAGAGGGTTGGACAGGTGTCCGAACCGATGGTGCTCTCCGCGATAGTCGAAGGTGTACAAGTAGGCCGGGGTGGAGCGGTACGACTGACGAATGGAGTTAATCACGGGGGCACGATACAGGATGTAGTTGCTCAGCTCGAGCAGACCAGATGCCACTGTTTGCACACTAGCCGTGTGTTCCTGAATCGGAGTGAAGATCTCGCGCAGTGCCCATTGCTTCCAAAGGCGGTGCTCACTTGGCGGCGCTGTGTGGCGCAGGACCACGTCGATGTAGTCACTCACATTGCGGGATTGCAGGCGAGCGATCTGGTCATAGATTCCTGGATGTAAAAGGGAACAAATTTGATCAGACATTTGATCTACAACACAATACATTCTAAAATAGATTATTTACACGCCCAAATAAAAATACACCTTAAAGCAATTATGCTTGTGCCAAAAGGCTATCTGCTTACCCTAGATTTCTTTTTTCGAAAAAACCCAGTAATTAAAATATAATTTAATAGTCATTTTAAACTAGACCTAATCAGTTTGACCTCGAGAACAGCACCTTATCAGCAAAAGTGCCTCTCAATCGCCTCCTTCCGAATTAGATTAGCTTGACTCCATTATGGATCGCTGCATTGATGTTATGTTTTAGATTCATATTTGCATACGATTATACTGCGCATGTTGGCAACTTAAACGCAATTCAATGAGAATAACAGATGTGAGTACTCACGCGACAGGATGAAGGCGCTGGCATCCTTGGTGGCCCCGACAATCATGGGCAGCGCGAGGCTGCTGTTGGTGACCAGTGAGGCTGGGTGGCTGGGCAGGAAGCCCAGAGGGTCGCCGACCACCAGCTTGAAGCCGCCCAGTTGGGTGAGGCCGAGTTGCTCGTTTTGGAGGAGCAGCTGCTCGAAGGCCGCCACCAGCTGGGAGGTGGGCAGTCGGCCGAGACACTCGTAGAGCGGCTTAAATCCTTGTGGGATTGCGTTTATGGGTGGTGGTGGGCAGCGAGCAAGGCGGGCGAAGGTACTCAAGGTGTCAAGTGGCTGATTGTCAATCAGGTACGGATTCAAGGCGGTGCCCGACTGCAGGATCAGCTGCTGGAAGAGATTGCCCGCTCGACCGCTGAGGCTCAAGGCGTGAGCCAACGTGGCACCACCGGCCTGACCCACTAGGGTCACCTGTCCTGGATTGCCACCGAAGTGGACCAGATGGCGTTGCAGCCACTCCAGGGCCAAGTGCAGATCGGAAAGGGCGACGTTTCCGGGCAGCTCGTCGGTTAAAGCACTTAGAAAGCCAAAGGGCGCCAGTCGGTAGTTAATGGAGACCAATAGCACATCCTTCTCCAGGACATAGTCCGGTTGGGCCTCCTCGGAGCCGCCGTCGAACAGCATTTCTCCGTGAACAAAGACCAAAACGGGCAGATGATTGGCCCCTTCGGGTGCGTAGATGTCCAAGGTAAGGCAGTCGTCGACGTTTTCTCCCCGGGATTCAGACACCCTCAGGCGATCGAGCTCCGGGAACTGCGCACAATTTGGACTCTGGACGGTGGCATTAACCCGTCCCTGGTATCCAATCGGTTGGGCCGCCTGGAAGCGTGCCAAGCCGCCTCCAACCGTGCCATACCGTATGCCCAAGAAGGCATTCACCGGGCGATTGGCAATGGTCTTATAGCCACCGACTCCCAAGATCTGTCCGATTTCGGGCACTTGAACCACAGCTTCCGCGGGCTGTGCGTATCGTGGCTCTGACTGCCAAGAAGCTGGCTTCAGCGGCTCGGGCTGCCAATCGTTTCTGATATCCTGGTCGTAGTCATCGTTATAGTCGGGCCGTGGACCCGCTGAGAGGGCATGGATTTGGGCCCCACAAAGGGCCAGCACTAGGAGCAACGTCTTCATGTTGCTCACTCCGTCGCGTTTTAAAGAGAACTGATTTCCGAATCGGATTCGACGGCCTGTAAAGCTCCAAGCACTATCTGTAATCAAAACAGCCTTGGCGCCGATCTGCGAGGTTGGCTTGATACCGCACTAGAACACTGAATACGAAAGCTTACGAAAGGTATAGAACTTTATGGTTTGCCCACCGCTTGGTTGCATGGTTACTCTAACTACTTGTTCAAAGAAATATTTAAAATAAAGCGTTAAATAACAAAGATTATGTTGGATGTTGTTGACCCACCCTCGATATTAATGTTTTACTCATCTAAGTACAGTAGCGGAGTTGAAGTCTCTTAGTTGACAAGACCCCAGGAAGTAGTTAAAACTACTGAGCATATTTGTTTTATATTATTAAAAGAAATTACTAAATGTTTAATAGACATATACTATACAAACTAATTTAAATACCGAGCAAACACTTTTTGAATTCTTGGTTGAACATTTATGTGCAAGTATAGCTTCGCTGGGTCTGTCGGACTTAATCTCATCCGGTCGGCGGCCGATAGAGGATTATCTGTGGGTCAAGCTTTTCTTGTTGTTGAAGCGTGTTTCGCCATGTTAAATTAAGTTCAACCCATATTTATATGTATATGTGCAACTTAATGGAACAGTCGTGGAAGCCACACTGATTATGAAACAAATGGTTAAAATAACATTCTTACTACACCCACACAATCTTTCTTCATTTAATGCGTTGTTAAAATTGTATTTAAAAATACTTTTTATCCTCAATAGTCCCGATAACTTTCAACTTTTAATCAAAATAATGAATATTTATTTTATTTTAAATTGTAAAATCATAAGTGTGGTTCACCCTTCTGTCCCAATCTCAACACCGTCTTCGGTGGTCCAGTCATCCGGTCTTTGTCGCCATTTCAGGACATTCGCTTTCTTCCCAGTTGCGTCCGAGATGAATTCCCCATCCTTGGCAATTTCTAGATGTACATCTATCCAGCATCCTAAAATTCTAGTACTACTTTTACCACGGGTAGCCATATCCTACAGAAAATATAATTAGGATCCAATTCTTCTCTTACGCCAGACTTTTGACTACTTAGTTGGAATTTCTGGATAGTTGCCTGCATTTACAGACCTGTAATTCAGTTGGAATAAAACGCATTGGGGAGTTCGTAATATAATATTCTCTATATTTTCATTTTTATTAATCATTTTAGATTCCATTCCCTCCGTTTTTGTTTTTTTTTTAAGTTTCATTTCAATTTCTTCTTTTGCTTCGGTTTGTTCAGTATGTATCTATAATAATGTGTTATAATTAAGAATCGTCATTTCATCTAAATATTTCAGTTATAATAATACAATATAATAATCATTAATAATATGCGGTTTTCATTAATCGATTTCTCTTTTTCGCCATGCATGTTCAACTTTTGTGTGGCTTGCGTCAGAATGTTTTCCGATCCGTTTGGTTTGTGTGGAATTAATTGTGTCTCGGACCAAATCTTTGAGCTCGTGTCGTTTTTATCAGCTTCAGTTTGATTATTTCGTGCCTGAGACCGACTATCTCTTATGTCTCGCAGCTTACTGTACGTTCAAGTATGGAAATCAGAGTTCTAGGAAAGCTAAAAGCAAGTGTATGCATATATACTTGAGTCTATATATGTATATACGTGTTTATATATATTCATTCTAGGTATTTTAATCTCGATTATGCTGTGGCAGTGGCCCAAAGTAAACAAGAAGCCTCTTAATTCAAATCCAAATTCGAACTTAAAAGTATCAAAGTGTCAAATTACGTATTTTCTTTAGCAGCTTCCATTAATTACGATTTCAACAAACCCTCGTGCACTGAGAAGTAAATAGTTAATGCAGAAGTTCCTTCTAGGTAGGTGCACAATTGAACCTGGCTCGACATTGATTGGATTTAATATCAGAATGGATTTGCCTGCGCTTTGTGTTAGGAACTTCTTAACAAATTTACGACTGATGAGACTGAAAATTGTAACGAATTTGCTGGCTTCCGTTCGTCAAAAATCGTTTACCCAAAAATGCACATTAATTAATTTGTCACTGAATCAAAGTTATTCACTGATTTGTTTCTAGCTTGTGTTTCTTTTGTGTTTTTCTTGTATATTTTGTAGCTCAGTCTTTTTACTAACAATTTTTTGTTGTTCATGTTGTTGTTTTATATAGCTTCTTCATGCTGTAGATTCTCGATTCGCGGTGCCGTTCTGATTTATGATACTGCACATACCGCATTCATGAATAATTAAGTGTTGTGTATTAGTTTCTGAATCCAAAACTTGACGAATTCCTAATGGGAGTTGTGTAGAGGAGATTTCAATGGGGGAACTAGAAGATAGGGCCACCTTTTCGCACGAACCGTTACCGATCTTTGGATTTGCTTGAGAAGATCTGGGGCTTATTTCGGTGCACCTTATCAGCGGATTTAAACCGGGATCGGGACGGGAATTCAATTCATACAGTTTAGTTCGCATTTGAGTTCATTCATTTAAATGGCTTGCTGTTAGCTCTATAGTTGCTTGGAAGTACCGTTTTGTGTCTAACTTTCGTAACTTATTTGGTTAAATATTTGTTATTCGCTTTGGGGCTTTCATTTAGTTTGTTACTCATTACTCATTACGTTCTTGCGCTACATTTTCAACAATTTAAATTTATCCTTACGTATTTGTAATCGCTAAAGAACGGATAACATACTCGTGGCTGGTATGCTACCTAATCGATAATACCTAACCGATAAGCATCTCTTTAGGATTGTGTGTGGATGTGGGTGTGGGTGTGGGTAGGAAATCAAATGTTTCGTGTTGAGTTTTGGGGTCTGAACTGGATTTCGCTTGAATGAAGGAGTATTTATTTGGTTGGTGAGTATTTACAAAGATTCGCATAATAGTATTCATAGGGGTAATGCATACGTTAGGCTGGTTGCGTTATAAAATCTTAACATAATTATATAAATTGAATTCAAGAACTCGCTTTACTTTGCTGCATTGATGGCTTTCAAGTAAGTAAAATGCATCGATTACGTGTCAGTGTGTGTTCGTCTTTATTCTATTTGCATAGAGAGCTGGCTACTTAGAGATTAAAAAACCAAACGGAACCGGATATAGTACAGAGTTATTACGTTTACTCTAAATCCGCTCAGTTATCTGATTTTCATTATCTGTAATAGTTCGCTCGATTTCACAAAACATAATAATACAGTTCATAATAATGAAGTTTGTGGTAAATGCCTTAAACTATTTAGTAGGTATTTATAATGTAATGCCTGCTTGTAATAATATCTATCATGTAATCATTAATATATTTTTTGTTTCATATATATTTATATTTATATTTATTTTATGTAAGAAGCACTTGAATATATATCGTTTTTAATGGAAAATGAAAACTTGGGTGTGTGGTGTCATGGATTCATGGATTCATGTTTTCATTTTATTTTTTGTATTTGCTTTTTCATTTTTGTGTGGGTTCCTGCTTTCTGCTCTAGCTTTTAAATGTTGCTTGTTCTTTATAGTTTAATAAGTTGCTAATTAGCAAATATGAATGCGCTTCTACCATTTGCTGGTAATAATTGTTTTTGTCTTATTCGGAGAAAGTTAAAAATCGTTTTCGTTTAGCTTATAATTATCTTTAAAGTATTCTCAACGACGTCTAGTGATCATCATCATCATCGTCAACTCCAATTTCTGATGTTCTAAAAAAGTGTCTGAGTTGGCTTATTTCACAAATGTTTGCCTTTCGCTGAAAGTTTTAAGAAATTTATATATATGCTTTTTTTTGTGTTTTTGCGCTTGAATTTGCCCTTTCCTTACTGAGTGTTTTTAATAAAATACTTTGCTTAAATCAGTTATTTTTTTCTTGTTTATTTCTTCGTTTTTTTTGTTATTTTTTGTGGATTTTTTAATTTAAAAGCATTTCTAGAGAATCTCTCTTCTAAAGTATCTAATAAGTGTATGTATATGGGTCATCTATATTATGTATAAGTATATATTTACGGATTCTCTGATCTTGTTACTGTTGTTGCTGGTTTATGTGTGTAGGCATGATTTACTGTAAAACCTTTCAATTGCAGCCTGGCTTCAAATTACAATTACATGTTAAATTTGCCTTGTATATTGAATAATCGGTAATCGGCAATCAGTTTGCTTGTATATACTCGTATGTAAATGGTAAAGTGTATAAAAGTTAATGATCTGATTCAATTAATACTTGTATGCAATTGTATAAGTAGTTGATGTAGATCTAGAATTAGTTCAAAACTCTAGTGTATTCCTAAGTTTTACCATCTGCTGCTACTCTATGTGTCTGAATCTCATTTATGTTTTTCATATATTTTTCCAAGGGTTTTTATTGCTTTCAAATTACTCGACACTATTTCGTTTAAGAAAAAGAAGACAATAATAGAGAGCATAATGGAATAACTAAATAATTAGAAACAGTAACATTAGTGTTACACAGTTTGTTTAGCGGTATAAATTGCTTTAAATAATATTTATGTACAAATAAAACTAATTAAAAATTAGCACAAACAACTTTAAAAACAACTTTTAAAATCATTCGTGTCTTTGGCTGTCTAAATCGTAATGTAATCGTAATGATTCTACTTGGTTTCTATGCATTTTCGTTTTCCGCTGTTGATGATTTTTCTTCGGTTGTATACATTTTGTCAAAAAGTAAAATGGCATATAAAAAGCATTAAATTGCAGCTGCATAAAGTATATATTAATCAATATATACGCTTACGTTTTTGTGTGGGTTTACTTTTTAAATCTACTGCTTTTTTATGGGTTTTGTCGTTTATACATTTGCTTTGATTTAGATATTTCTACGCTTTTTTACTCGTTTTGCAACGCAATTTCCAAGTTTGATCGGATGATTTGAATGTTTCTCATACAAAATATTGAGTATCAATTGGCTTATCCTATTTCTAATATACTTTAATATGAGAACAACATTAGCAATGCCCCTAGTGAAAATATTTTCAAAAGTTTTGTTCTGCCCTCTGTCCAGTCTATATTACAAACCCTATGTGGCTAGGCTAAAGTTCAGTTTGAATGCTTTCACTAAATTTTGATCGATCACTTCACATGAAATTTGTGTATCCGTCTTCATGCATATATGTATATATATATGTATATATATATATGTATATATATTCGAGTATATACAAAGATAGCGAGTTGTGTTCTCGGTAAAGAACTATTCTGAATCAATGCAAACAATAACAACTAAACTCAAAGAGGGCACATGCCCAATTATGGCACATATCGCACATACTGCAGATCGCACTGTACAGATCGGTTGAATAATGCGTATAGTCCTGTACATAATTTACACGTTCCTATAGCAGACTGAAGCAGAAGCGCAGGAGTCTGTAGTCTGTAGTCTGAATTCGGAAGTCTGAAGAAGTACTATAGCTTGAGGCTCTGCAAATGAAATTGACAATGGAAAGTGCACTCGATGGACTCGATTTCGTTGGGAGCGCTGCATCGCGTTTGGCAGTACCAAGTTCCAGTTCGGAATGAATCCCGAATGCAATCCCCTCCTGTTTCCCAGATTTCTGACGGCTTAAGACTAATTTGTTTGCCCTCCTACTATTCCGGTAACTTATTTCATTTGTATAAATCAGTAATAAGCGTTTCGTTTTGTTTTGTTTTGTTTTGTTTTCTCTTTGTTCTTAACCATTTGTTATGACTTTCTAATTTTATCTATTTTAAATTTCTCTGGGTTAAATGCAAAAAATCTTGTATATCTTGTGTATACTCTATTCGAATAAGGTTTGCTTACAGTATGTTACGTCCTTCCCATCTCTAGGATTAATATTTACATCTGTTGTTTTTTCGCTCTAATCGTAATTAACAATATCATTTTGCAGCTCTAATTTAGCGTAGCCGATCCTTGTGAACCGTCTATGAAATCTATTGGTATATATATAGAGTCATATATACGTATGTTCTGTTATGCTTGTGTATACTTAGCAGATCGGGGAGTATGTATAAAGGCTATATAACTATAAACTTCGTGTATAACTTCTCTGGCTTTTTGTGTGTAAGTAAATCCCCATCCAGTTTCTATCGCTAATGAATGATTTTCCGATTGCGGTTTTGAGTTTAAGGGAAGGGAGCGCCACGTTGCAAATAAGTAGTGTGTACTAAGTGAGGTAGCAGAAAACAAAGATTGCAGCATCTTTACAACAATTAAAAATAATTACTTTAACATGTAACTGTGTTTCTTGTTTAGGAACACGATTTTACAAACGATCCCATTTAAGTATGCAAACAAAGGTGTATAAATTCTGAATCAAAGTGCTTCTGCTATCTCATTGTTGGTTTGCGTACTAGTACATCTCGTTCTCATCCCAGTCGACCGATTGCAGGACCAGTTTGTCGAGCTCCTTGGAGTCGCCGGAGCTGCTGTTGCGCCGGCGCCGCCGCCTCTGCAGATGAGCCCACTTCCGGTTGAGTTGGGTGGCCATTTGGGGTGCGGCAAACATGGCCGCTGCCGCCGCACTCAGCTTGGTGGGCGTTATGGCGCTGCTGCCGCGGCTGACTGTCGAGGCGGTGGGCGTGGCTCCGCCTCCGGCTGGACTCATGCTGAAGAGCTCCCGGTTGCCAAAGCGAAATCTACGTGGCGGCGGCAGCGGTGGCGATGCCACCAGGTGCGGAGTGTCGTAGGGCGGCGGCGGTGTGATCATGGCCAGCGATGAGGTGTCCTCCTGGTCGTGCTCATCGTCATCGTCATCTTCCTCATCGTCCTCATCCCCGAAGTGGTAGTTGGCGGCATCGGAGTGGCGTTCGTAGAGCTCATAGGAGGGCGTCTCGGCCAGCGGCGATTGCGGTTGAACTGGCGTGACGGGCATGGACTTGGCGTACGTCCTGCTGATCACTGGACTCCTGGAGCGTGGCTGGGCTGGGGGCGTGGTCGGAACGGGGGGCGGAAGCGGGTGTGGATGCGGGTGTGTGTGTGGGTGTGGCTGGACGTGCGTGGACTGGGCCTGGATGAGTGGCATCGATTTGGTATTGCATATCAATCAATCACGGTAGATGTAGCTGCAGTTCTTGGGGCTCTCCTGCGGACTGGGACTACTGGAGGGCGGAGCCGGACTGCTGCTGCTGTTGGACATTACGGGCGAGGAGCCGGAACTGGAGTGCGGCTGCTGCGACTGCTGTTGCTGCTGCTGGGGGCTATTCGAGCGGTGTTGAGTTACTGCAAGAGCACACGGAAAGCACACGGATTAGTTGCGATATATCGACTTGGCATGGGTGCTTGGGTGCATGTTGCATCGATGCTTGGGATAAAGAGACACATACGATGGGGCTGTGGAATGAATATTTGGATACAACACTGAATCTGAATCTGCTGCAACATGCACATAAACACTCGCACACACACACACACACACACACAGATCGTTAAACTACTGGTACACATATTAAATAATGAATATCAAGTTATGGAAGGGAAACAATACAGCACATAAATTATGAAATAACGTGTGGTTCTACTCTCAGAAATAGTTTAAACTAAAGAATTCGATTTCAGAGAACTGTCCAACCCATTCGGGTCTCGAACCACAGGGCGATCAGATCGATGAGATCGATCAGATCTCTGATATAGATGGAAAGGAAGGCCTGGCAACAGATGTATAAAATGGTACAATCAAAATGGGTCGGTGTCGGTGTCGGTGTCTTTGGTGTCTTTGGGTTCTGTGGGCCAGTCAAGTAGTAACTCTAACTTAATGCAACTCAGGATTTTCGACTTACCAATGCCATGACGGGGCGGCTGTCTTCTTGCGCGACCAAGACTTCTGTTACGTGTGTTTGTGTTGTTTACAGCCTATGGGGTTGGAGTGTTATCAATTTCTCATCTCTTATAGTCAAAATAAATTGTTTTTGAAAAAGTTACATATGTATGTCATTGTTGAAGAAAATCAAACAGAAGAAAGTATAATTTGCTAATTTGCTTGAATCTAAGTAAAAACGCAATCAGTTCACAATCAGTTTTTGCTCTCAAATGTTGCAAGCAATGCCAATTTCAATTTGTATTTCAAAACGTGTGGCTCTATGAGCCGAAATAAAGATCTGGTTAAAATCGAACTATTAGTGTACCGTTTTTTGTTTGGGATTTCTGGTGGGTTAATGCAATAACTTTTAATTAATATCGGGACGGCAGATTTTAGTGGGCAAGCAATGAATGAAATAATATGTTTAGCATATACCATATATAGAAACGAAAGCAAAAGAGTACATGTATCTTGGTGGGGTAGTAGTGGTTTTATTATTATCGGGTTATACGTTATATTGGTTTCTTAAATATCAAATGTAGTCTAGGATGCACACACGCACTTCCTATTGTCTCAAATATCTCTGAAGTATTTTGTATTGTATTTGTAATCAATTGGGTTTATTGAAATTGGAGTTTGGCGCCCATGCAGAAGAGGTCAAGCGGTTCAAGGGGTTTAGGTTTGGTGGGAGTTTGGTGCTGGAATGTGGGTACATCGGATGGCGCCAGACAACACACACACACACACACACACACACACGCATACTCTCAATCACGCAGAGGTCAAAAAAATGTTGAAGGAAGCGCTGGCGATTTGCGAAGCGAGTTGGGCGCGGGATGGCTGACTGGGCTGGACTGGCCTGATTGAACGATTGAGCTTTTGAGCAGCATTGATTGATCGATAACCTTTTTAGCCATTCGAAAGTGTGTAATGTGGAACAGAAAATAACATTGAGTGAAGAGAGAAGGAGATAGCAAACAACAAAGCTTCTGCAACAGTGCCTAAATATCTAACGAAAATGAAAACAAAATTTTTGCAATGGTGCTCGAAATTTGAAAATTGGATTATGCAAAGTGTGAGCGAAATCGGGGAGATTTGGAAAATTACTTTTTGCCTATGGAATTTCGGTTTCGCTCGTTGCAAAGAGAGCTTCCGTATTGCAGCTTTTGAGCAAAATATTTTCCAGATTAATAATTACAGCAAACGAAAGCCCGCCAAAGAAACGTGAACGAATACGAACAATTAAGGACAGAACCTAAATAAAAATAAATCAAAATCAACTGAAATAAATAAACTAAAATGGCTTTAGTTATAAATAAGTATTTACCATATTTTGGGTAATTAGTCCCTGACTGGTTTCAGCCGCCCCACTCCCGTCTCAAAGGTAAACCTAATGTAAAAAGGGGAAGAAGAATAGAGAAAAGATAGAGATAGATTTTTGTTTTTTCGGTTTCGGTTTCGGTTTCAGTTTCTTTTTTTTTTTGTCTTCTTGTGTTGTTCTTAGAATGCAAAAGTTAGTATCGATAGAAAGAGTTTCCTCATTGAGCTCAAGTAGAGTGAGTAGTAAGAATGTAGCTGTACAAATGCTTAGATAGAGATAGGGTACTAAGTACTAAGAAAGCCCTGCAGAGATCCAATCCCACTTATCTGAGCGATTGGTGTATTTCCAGCCTTAGGACAGAACCCGAAAACAAAAGCTATGTTCGTGGAATGAAGATGGTAAATTAACATGCGGTTGATCGTGAGTGATGGAAATCCGGGTTAAATTATGAAGGATTTGATGATTTGATATAGGTGAAACAGAGTTCATATTTCATTTTAGACGGTGATAATATGCCACACAGCCCCAAAATAGTTCTTATCTTAGTTTAAGTAGTGATTATAGGTGTTTAAATAATAGATAAGCGTGCAGAGGTTACGAGTAGGTAAATAATAAGATCACAACGACATTAACTACAATGTTAGCAATATGATTGGGTTTTGTTAATGATAGATGACAGTGATGCAACTCGGTGCTATATACTTGTTAACACACACATAGAGGGACACACCCTCGAACACAAGAACACACACATATAGTAAAGGTGAGGCTAAGAAATACACCAATCGACGATTGTGTGAGGAGAGTTCAATCAAATACAAGCGCAGCACAAGGACTCTCGATGGGCGAGCAAGTTAGTTAACTAATGTCAATAAATGTCGAACAACATCGAAAAGAGCGCAATGGATACGGTTAGAGATTAGATTAGATTGTAGATACGATACGATAGTCGGAAAATAAAAAACAAATCGCTCTGCTCTCCCAGATCGCCGATCGCTATGAATGCTGGCTCAACTCACCTTCTTGACGCTGCGGGTGGTGGAAAAGCCATCGCCGCGCCTGTAATTATCGCCCTGCGAATGATAAAAATGGTTATAAATCAGATATAGAGGTATATAGTATGCGGCGACTACTCACCATCACCTGGTGGGAACGCAGCGTGCCGAAGTTGTCGCGACCGCGATACGACTGCTGGGTGTTGTAGCCGTCGGGCTGGAACTGGAAGAGGGTCTCCGAGTTGGGACCCTGGTGCATCTGGTGCATCGGGGGCTTGCGCAGCGTGTTCTTGGGCGAGTGCATCTTATTGGGCGGCGGCGGCTGGGGCAGCAGCACCGGCTCCGCATACGTCACCTCCTCCACCTGGGGCAGCAGCTTGGGCTCCTGCTGGATGCGGCAGGACGAGGGGAAGCTGTGTGGATGGAAGCACGGTTACTAACTGGCACAAATACACCGGAGTTAACTGCCTTAATTGAAGCTTACGACCATAGAATGTGGAGCACCTAGTTTACAATACCATTGCCTACTTTTTAGCGCCGGTTTGCTGCCAGCTTTAAAGAACCCATACTAACTACGAGTTAGCCTATACGCACCTATTGACATTCTGGCGCTGCTCGAAGTACTCGTACTCCGTGTCCGGATACGGCAGATTGTCGTCCTCGTCCTTGTGGCAACGGCGACCGCAGAAGTAGCCTGTAAAGAAGCCGACCAGCAGCGAGAAGATCGAACCGGCCAGCACGGCCATCACGAGGGTCTCCACCGTGTACTGGGCGTTGATTATATCTGCGGAGATTTGGGGACCTTCGGTTAGTGGAGGTTCGGGGATCGGATTCGGTTCGTTTTGTTTCGCATCGATACAGTGTGTGCATTAGGCAAAACATTCAACAAACATTCCAAATCACAACAAATATGCAACGATTTTATTGATTGATTGATTTGGTTTGTTGTTTCAGTGTGGGTGGTATCGGGTTTTATGGAGGTTGGTCCATTATTGCAACGACATCAATAAACATCCAAACATCGAATTTAGAACGCACGGTATAAGGTAATTGCACAGTAATTGTTCAGAAATCATAATGAAAGAAACAAGAAAAATATGAATAGGAACAGTTAGTAACCTTGTACAACAACGAGAATTCAACTTGGAAAAGACTTTGTCATTAGTTTAACAAAATATATATGTATTGAACTGAAATCTTGGTAAGTAGCTTATTATGAAATATATACAAGATATTAAATGAAGCAAAGGCAGGCAAAATATTGAGTATACATTCAAAAGCATTTGAGATTAGTAAGTTTATGTTACTTGTTTTAATGTTACTTTGGATAATTATTGTTATTATGTTAGCTTTCTTAAGCAACTCTCTCAGGAAATTTAGTAAATCAAAAATGATCCTTGTCTCGATGTCTTCTTATCAATTTCCGCCCATATTCTATGCTTACAAATAAATTGAAGCTCATGAAAAACAAATTCGCTTTAGATAAAATGCAAGTGCAAGACACTTGAATGGCATAAAGTGCCAACAAGCCGGCAGTCGGAGTCCGGGGAATGCCGACAAAATGAAAATATGATTTGCAGGGTAGACAACACAACACGGGGAAGACAACAAGCAAAGGTCGAAGGTCGCAGGGGAGGTGAGAAGGTGAGAAGGGCAAAGTGACAAGCGGGTACGTGCATAATACAAAACGAACAAATGCAAAATAAATATGATGGAAGAATATGCTGGAAATGCGTTTAGGTAAATCACCTTCAAAGTTCTTATCAATATTGTCGATGATTTCCTGATCCTTGCTCTGGCGCCGCGAATCCAATAAGTCCATGTCGTTGCGGAAGCCCTTCTGCTCCCCGGCGTTGGCATCCTTCGAATTGATTTTGCCTGCACGACCAGAACGGCGTTAATCTCGACACTCTTGGCCAGTTAGGACCGTGGAACTTGGCCGTAGAACTGGGCACTCACCTGAGGGGCAGGCCGCATGCTGGCCAGTGGCCACATTCTGGTAGAAGTAGTTCTCCTCCAGCCATCGGGGAGCTCCGTGCGAACGGCACTTGCCGGCAATTTTGTCCCAGGCGCAGTAGGGATCCTGCAATGCGACGCACTCACTGCGAACAGACGTTGAATTCTGGGTAAGTACGTGCACTCCGAAAAAATCGACAGGAAAATATGTAAGAGTGAAGGACTAACATTCGCTGGTCTGACTTGAAGGAATTTATTTATGATTTAATTTGCATCTCTTAGCTTTCGTATTTATTATGTTATATTTAGCATTTGCTCTGTTTGACAAAACTTTGAAAGACCTAAAAGTCAAGTGTAAACTCCACGAATTCACTGCATATTGAGGCTGTCAAGTGCCTGACAAGCGACAAGCGAGAGTCACGCAAATTGTTACATGATAATAAAAATGCCATTGTCTGGCGTTCGTTGATAGAGGGGGGGTGTGCAGTGAAAGGGGTAGAGGAGGGGGAGGACACTCACCTGCAGCTGGTGATTTTGTCGTTGTGACAACGATGCAATTGTATGGCTACCACCTGGCTGTCCGTCACAATGATTAATTTGCCATCGTCGTAGCTGCCATCTTTGGGTTGATCTGCGGATCGAAAAAACAGGTTAAAATTCCACTTGCCAACATAGTCCTTTTGGTCAAAAGCAAGAGCACTACTCACCGTACTGCATGGTTCTGACTATCTCCAGATTGCGAATGGGCTCGCTCTTGGTCAGCACATCGATCTCCTCGATGACAACGGAGGTGACTTTCTCTGCGGAATCGGCGGACTCGGCATTCACTGACTTGATAATCTTGCCATGATCTGTTACAATATTAAATATATTAATATGATTTTAAAAAGTTTTAATTTCATATAACTTGATATGCTCTACACACCTGTGCCCACAAAAATAACATCGTATGTCTTGCCGCCAGGAGTTTTGATCTGCGCATCTACGGCGATTTGGGTGAAGCGGTATCTGTAAAAGAAGACACGAAATTAATAGGGAGCAATGTATATATTAAATGTCACCCATATTTATTCTGTTTCTTAATTACTTTTCCCATTCCATTTCATTTGTATCTAATACCGCTTTTATCAACGACTCAACGGCGGTCAGCATCCAAATGGTGGAATGAATGTCAATCCATGTTTTCTTTATTTTGCGACATTGTGTTTCGCCAGTTCTCCTGACAATGGACGTACGTCTGTCATTTCGGTTAGATGTCCATTAATAATGGACGGATGCCAAAATGGTACTCGCTGTCGGAATGTTGAAGGAAAAGTCTGCGGCTGGCTGGTTGACTGGTTGGCTGGTTGGCTGGCAGGACTGGTTAGTCGAGGACTTGAACAAACCACTACCAGTGCAACATGACTGCCAATACAAGATACATGCGGACATACATACAGGCAACGACTGCTGCAGCAGCAACAAACTGTTTGTGTTTTTATGGAAAAAACATATTCCAAACAACAACACAAGTAGATGAAATAAAAACGAAAACTTCCCTCTGATTTCACCGCACAAACGACGCCCGTCTGCCCCCGAAAAGCCCGCGTTGTTGCAACATTTGTGGCCAGGTCCATGTCCATTGTTGCTGTCATGCCTTCTGCCTCGATTTAAATGCAAATGCCCGGCAGCTGAAATGGGCCACCAAATGGGAGCTGGGAACTGTGCTCCATTGCTCTGCTTTTTTATTGTTAATTAACTAATCTTGTTTTCGGGACTCCGGTCTGTCTGCAAGCAACAATTTCCAAATTGCTCAACAATTGTGCAAAAAATGCATCGAACAAAGTTTTCATTTCGAACAATTTAAGGGTGAAATTTAAGATTAAAATTGTTTGTCAAAGCATTTGGCCGTTAGCTCTTTGATACTAATTTAATATATTTTGCGGAATTTGAAGTTTTGGGTTTCCACCATAATATTTCTATCTCTATTTGGAAAGGAAACTTCATTGTTGAGCTGTGCAACATTTACTTAACAATTTGAACTAACTAGATTTTGTTAATTTTTGGCTTGAAGTTTTCAAATATATGTATGCAATTTTAAAGCTGACGGACTTCATGAAACTTCAGCATATGCAAAACAAATATGTGAGCCAGCAGGAGGAGAGAAAAAATGCTAGCACAGGACGCAAGAACACGTCCTGGTCCGGGTCAAAGTACAAAGTTCTGGCAATTGAAACTTGCAAAAATGTTGCCAACTTTTTGTATCGCTCCGATGAGTTCAAAGGGCGATGACGATGACAGCCAACTTGCCAGACAAATGGGCGGTACACAATGGGCGGGAAGTTGGTCGTCATTTGTCCACCTCCACCTCCCACTTGGACTTGGACTATGTCACCACCGTCGCCCGTTGGTAACCTGGCAGTGAAAGCGATAAGAACACGTTAAGCACAATGCGATATCTTGGGGCAGGAAGATGCAGACGGGATATGGTCAGCCAGTCAGCTGGCTGGAATCGGTTGAATATGGGATGCTTCCGGTCTGCGTCAGGAAACAATCTGTAACGGAGCCCGAGCTGGTACATTCAACTTTCGTCGACATTTCATGAGCACGGCGGCTTTCAACTTGCTGTAAACTTTTGGAACTCACTATGCAAATTATTTGCCTTTTTTCCAGATTTATTTCGGCCACGCCCTCCGCCTAGGCTGCTGCGGAAATGGGCTGGCCCAAAACGAACGGAATTATAATAAATTTATGTTTTGGCCAAATGCCATAAATTCTGCAGAATTCCGTAGAATTTTTGATTTGATTTTGTCATTTGCGTTCAATAAATCCCCCACATTATCCAGCCTATCGCATTGACGACGCCCTCGTTTTGCGGTTTTTCGCCCTGGTTTCAGCTCGAGAATAATTTATGCGCATTGTTTGTGCCGAATTGGAAAACATGATAAATGAATTTGCCCAACAAGCTTGACCTGGCTCAAAGACTAAGCGGCCAAGAGCCGAGGGGAATTAAACGTAATCTTACGATTTCTGCTGACAGGAAAGCAAAATGCTAAATGGCTTAAACATTTAAAAACTTGAAAAAATATGTGTTTCTTTTCATGGGTCTTCCAGTCTTGCAGTCACAGGTTAACTCTTATGAATATTGCTAATGAATTGTATTAACGAGTTACACACATCCTTGCGATGATTAAATATCAACAAGAAGGATACATCTCTGACCCAGTTAATAAATTGATTTATGGACTCAGGATGACGCCTAATCAAGTCTTCAAATATCAAATCTCGGTTTAAGGCAGTTGGATTTAAATCAGGATAAAGTGAAAAAGTTGACGTTCTGCCATATGAGAGCAGCTGAGCCACAAAATGAGAAAAAAAGTGCTGAAGTAACTTTTGCGCATTTTTATGGCTTTCAATTGAGTGTCCCGGGGTCTTGATTAAATTCCGATGCACGCCCGCGTCCTCGGGCGGAGCATCCGCTGCTCCAGTCCCCCAAAATGCAGTGAGTCAGTTGCAGAAAGTGGCCGCCCCACATTACCCACACCCTTCACTCCACCCACTCCATCCACCTCACCCTCGCCACCCACTTCACCCACTCCACGTACATTTGTTGTGGTGTGCTCATGTGGCACAGCAAATGTTCGGGGGATGCGGATACGGATGCGGATGTGCAAGGGATGCCAGTGCGGATGGGAATGCGGATGCAGGAGCAAGTCCGCAGACTGCGTTGTTGCTACGTGTTCCATATTTCATTCTAATTTATTCAGTTGTGCATACATATTTTCGTTACGGGTTGCCTCCTCAGCGCATCCATGCATTTCCTTCTGGCTGGCTCGCTTCGTTTGCTTCAAACTATCGCAAAGGCAACTGCTGCTGCCCCACCACCTGAGCCACCATTTGGCCACAGTGGTTCCTGCTGCTCCCAAATATCAATTTGCCAATGGACTCTTCTACTCAATGGCGTAATCTTTGAATTTTGATTACAAATCTGTAGGATAGATTAAACAAAACTGCCAAAACGCTGAATAGATCCTGAATAGATGTGAAGCAATATGGCTTTTTATTTGTGTGTTAAATGGTGTTTCTATTATTAATAACATGTAATACAAACCACTACTTTTGTTTTTCATATTTTTTTCATTATATAATTTGTGGCTGTACTTGCCCCACTGTGCAGCAGTAACTCCCAGTCGCAAGTGGTGCTCAGTGGCTCGCCTATGATTTAGCCCTCTTTAAAGTTTCACCACTTTGCCAGCACACATCTCGGCGCTTTTCGCCATAATTGTGGCTCAATTACATGGAAAAGTTACCAAATTGAATTTTTAAATTCTCCCTGCGGCCAGAGAGGGCGATATCGCTGGCAAATAATTTATTGCAACAACCCAGCCGTTTTCTTTCCCTTTCCGCTTGCAGTTCAGGTTGCTACGGTTTACGGCTATTTGCGCTGACTAACACCTTATCGAATTTCCATAAACTGAAACAGATGCTGCCACATGGAGGGAATAAGCCCGTGCGATGGCAAATCTATGGCAGGATATGCTCGTTGAAAGCCAGTAAGTTTGTGCATTTTGTGTGCGACGACAGAGCCAGCCATGATACTCATGAATTCAGCAATAGTTTAAGAGTGGCCACAAGTATATGTGATATGTGATATGTGCGTCGTGTGTTTTTAACTCAACAACAAGCACGAAACCAGCCGAAGTTGCCTGGATTTATTTACTGCCCCTTAGAGTTCTGTCATATCCCTCGCCCCGGAAACGGAAGTGACGTAGCACCGAAATAAGGACCACGTGCATACTATATACACGTGTGTTGGCATGCAGCTACTCACATTGTGCTCGTCCGGACCAAAATCGGTTGGCTGAAAAATGCCGGCACATTCTCGTCCATTAGCGAGTGTGTTTTGATGAAGTTCAGTGTGGGATCCGGAAGCGCTCTCGAATCGTTGTGACAGGAGCCGGGTCGAGGATCGGGCACCTAGAAAGAGGAGGAGATAAAGCACATATTTATAGTAATAAGTGAAGCATAAGAATTTCAAATTTTGTCACCAACTATAGATTTAATGCTCGAATAGGGGGATAAATATTGGTAGCTCCAATAAGACGATTCTTTAGCTACTCCTTTGCAGTGCCAAGTCCTTGTGGCACATGAAGGCAAACCCCAAATCGATGGCGACATGTGCAGTCAGCTGCGGGAAATTGGCAAAAGCATTTGGAGATGCAAATGCAAAATTTGTGCCAAAACGAAGAATACATTTTTATGGCAAGCCGGCCATAAGTCATAAATTTGCCAGGCAACAGATGTGCCGGAGTGCGGTCACAAGAAATTCGGGATTTGCGCTCACAAAATTCACGCTCAAGGATTGGGGGATTCTTACCTTGGCGTTGTTAACTGGCAGCCAGTTGGAGTTGATGCCGGTCTGCTCCTTGAACTGACCCTCAAACGTATCGGCGATGTCCTGGGGGAGCAAAATTAAATTTTCCATTTCAAGAAACAATTCGCTGGCAAGGAAACTCACCTGGAGGGCAAAGGCACAAACCGCTGAGCCGGGAATCGAGTTGCTCGGCGTGTTGAACACTCCGTAGATCAGTTTCGAGCTCATCGAGCCGTACTGTCCCTCCACCAGATTGCTGGCCGATTCTAAATGTATCAAGTAAATGAAATATTTTGATTTGCAGCCAAATGTTTCATAAATGTCGAATTTGGTACGGAATTTAACGAGGATTGATGTATTATTTAACATATTTTCAAAAGTTTATCTGTTTGCTTTCAATTAGGAACATAATCTACGTTGTTCACAACACATTTTATTTCGTTTGGGTAACAGCAAAATGCGTTTTAGTTATAGGCAAACGGCAATTTACTAATTAATACTGTGAAAACTCATTTTAGTTGGCTGAGCGACGCTGTCACTTTCAATAACAAACGTCAAACGCACTGGTTCAATTACACAGATAAAAGCTAAATTCAATTCATACATTCATTCATTCATTCACTTAAAGCCGAACACTTACGGATTTCGTTAAAGTAGAAAGGATAATCGCCGGGAATGGAGCAGTTGAGGCGGGACTTGAGGAAGGATGTCCAGCGGTTGCGGAATCGATGCGGGCCACCTTTGTCCCACTTGCAGACGCGGGCAACGCGCGAATAAATCGCCTGAAAAGAGCATCAAGACCATCAAGACCATGAAGAGCATCGCATCAAATGATAAGATATTAATTCTGCTCAGCTTGGGGCTGCTAGGACCACCAGCAAATGCGACAATCTGCGAAGCATAAATAATCCGAGCATCAGCAGTTGTTCCCTGTTTTCTGTCCAACTTTGATTGTATCTTCGCCGCGTTTGATTGCATTTGCTGTTGCTCCAAGTGCTCCAAATGCCCCAAATCGATTGGAAAACTCCTCGATTGGATGTTGCACGTGTACTCACCTTGCCGCAGTTGATGAACTCCACAGCGGTTTCCCGAAAGAAGAAATAGACAAAGTCCCCCTGCGTAAATGAGCTCACAAAGTTGGGGGCTGCGGGACGAGAAATGGCACAAAGTTCGGTCATCAAATTCATTTATAGTTTTCGAGATTGTAAACAATTTTATAGCTGTCAGTGTTCAGATATTGTCAATTTCCATGAATTTATGATGTACATATATGGCGAGTAATATGTTGCGTCAGTCGGTGATATTGGTTTTATGGGTTCATTCCTATGCAAAGGTTCTGAATTTAATAGCTAGATTAAAATTCATTAGTTTTCGAACTAACAAAGTGTAAATAATAGTTGTCTATGACTTGATTTTTTCCTCGAAGTCAAATATCCTTGCCCAAACAATTTTATATGCATGCAATAAATGTGAATAGGCAAGTATTTTAGGTAAAAATCCTGTAAATTTTCAGTGAACCTCTTTAGGACCCCCAAGTAAAGTAATAGTTTCCGATACGGGCTATTTAATATGAATTATGAAGTCTGTCGCACATCTTTGGTGGTAAATGACAGTCGAACGTGCCATGTCGGTTCGGATTCAGATTCAGTTAATGGAAGCTGAACATGGCCAAGGCCCTTGAAATATGCAAAAGGCAATCGCGGGCCATCGTAAACTGACATTCGACAGGACACCATGGACAATCATGGGTGGCGGCGGTAGGGGGGTCTGCGTATCCAGGACTCGCACTGCGCTTACAAAACGGAAGCGCCATCCTGACAGGGTCCATGACATTTTCAATTACCACAAGTGGCTACAACTTACCGTTGAGACTTAGGCTATCGTACTGCTCGGTCTGCAGGGGCTCTCTGTAGATAATCGGATCGCTGCCACTGAAATCCGCCACGGTACCGGAATACAGTTCGTTGTCTGCAAGGAGAGCAAGGATACATGGAAACGCTGGTTTAGTAAAATCAAATACTTTCAGGCATAATCGCAGATTTTAAAGTGGGCCAGGAAACAGGCGTTTCTAGCATTCAAATGTCACAGATAAATGTCAATTACGTGTAATTCTATTACCTGCACAAAAGTACAGAAGTACTAACGTACTAACGTACTTTTTCAATTAAATTGTACTATCACTGCATCCATCTATTATGCATTAAAGAAAATTCATCTCGGGCATTATAAAGTATGTACTTGCCAATTGCTGTACATCGAGCACAAGCCAACACACATACGCCCTGTTGGCGGACTAAATGCTAGCGACAAATTCCATTAAGCTAAACGACAACGACAACATTGAGGGGAGAAGTTTGACATGTCTTCTTGGATGGCATTGAATGCGCCTGCGGCCACATTGAGAAGATAAATGAGATTTTCTTGTTTTTATATTTATTTTGTATTTTCATTTTGTCGTTGTCGTTGTCGTTTTCGTTTTCGTTTTGATTTTTGTTTGTGCAGCGAATTGGCTCGCGCTTGTCAGAGACTTTGGCTTTGTCCTTTTCGAGCTCCGGCAGCAATAAAATAAAGACAGCCAGTGAAATAAATATGGAAAAACAGAATCAAGCCCGCCGAACAATAGAAACGGAAATTCCGAGCTTCAGCTTTTTGTCTGGCCGGAAATGGCTTTGCTGTCTCGGCATCGAAATCTCAGCACCTCCATCCACACAACTCGGCAAAACAATCGTCAAGTGTATATACTCGTATGTGTATATTTTAATGTCTATATTTATACCCCTCACTCGTAGATTAAAAGGGTATACTAGATTCGTTGAAAAGTATGTAACAGGCAGAAGGAAGCGTTTCCGACCATATAAAGTATATGTATATATTCTTGATCAGGATCAATAGCGGAGTCGATTTTCCGTCTGTCCATCCGTCTATTGTGTTGAAACTTCTTTTTTTATTATTAGTCTCTACTTATCTGTTTGCCATGTCCACTCTAACGCCCACTGTCAGTGTTCAAATTTCTTCTTCGGGGAACTCACTAGTTACTAGTTCTTTCCGGCTTATAACTATTTGTTCAATTAAAGTGACGCGATTATTTTATATCAATACACGAATGCTCAAATTGGGAAATAGAACTGAGAAGTTGGGCAATTCACAGCGTTGGGCAATACCACGCACTAAATTAAAAATTCGGTTTTGCCCGATCCGCAAACCCTGATAAGAGATATAAATATTTGCTCGGACGGACACAATAGCATCAGTTTAGTTTGCCGAACCCGAACCCGACGTCGACATTAGACGTTGCGTAGGCTGCATCATTATTGAGTATTGCCTACAAAAAATTTTGTTTTGTATGTCTTTGATAACCAATTGTCTTTATTTAGCGGCAATAACTGGCAATCATATGAAGAATACAGCGAATGAATTTATTGGCCAACAGCGCACCTACAAACTTCCTATTTATTCTGATTGGACTAGTGAAATAAAAACTCAATTACTAATCTCTACACGGTTTGATTTAATCTCTCTGACCCAATTCCGTGTATGATTATACACTCAATCGAACACATGTCTCTGGGCTTGCCTTACTTTCCTTTTTATACCCGTTACGAGAGAGTAAAAGGGTATACTAGATTCGTTGAAAAGTGTGTAAAAGGCAAAAGAAAGCGTTTTCCACCATATCAAGTATATATATTCTTTTCCTGCTGACATTCAAGTTACGTGTTCAGAAGCTGGCAGTGCAATAAAAAAGAAAACTTTTGCTTAAATGCCCGTAATTAACAATAAGAATGCAATTAGCATAGCGATAGATGGTTGTCATTGTCGCAGTTGTATTTGGGATACTTTTTTGTTGAACTCGAGCTGCTTTCTTTGGCCTTCGCTAACAAGTTGCACAATGAGAAAAGGACGTGCCCCTCGTTCCCCTCAGTCGCCGCAGCCAACGGTCGACCTGTCGCAACATCGACAGGACACGAAAAGTTGCAGCTGCCACCTTTGGCCTTCGCTGTCCTCGCTGCATCTAATTGGTTTTTGTTTGTGTGTGTGTTTTTTGCCCCATCTCTTTCTTATTGCACGCTGTCTTTCTCTTTCTCGTTATCGTCATTGTTTCGTACAGCGACGTTTGCTTTTATTGTTTGCTCATTATAACGCCAGTTACCTGACGACCCACGTCCAACGAACAAACCAACCAACCAACCAACCGACCGACCGACCAGGACTCGGACTCAAAATGCGACTCAGACTGAAGGCCTTGTGAAGTTTTCCGCATTGCAGCAATTGGCCGGGCTTAACTCATTTTAAATGACAATCTAGCGTGCAAAAATTATGCACATCGGCCATGTCTGTGCGCCATCCCTTTCGCACACGGCGCCTCTCTATGCGCTTCTCACAAAGTCTTGGTGGGCTTGAAGCGTTCTGGAAACGCGGCCTTCTGACTGTGGCATAAAGTTCGATAAACTCTTTAAGTGATTTAATCGATTTTCTGGGCTAGTCGAGGAAAGCGGAAAATGCTCTTTAGAGCGACGGGAACAAGGCGTAATGAAAGTTCATCGCGTTGACTGCGGCAATTTGCATATTTTTGCATGTTTTATTATGCGGCCGGCACACACACACACACGAGCACACAGGGGCACACACACACACACTGGGGCACACGCTAATACATAAATTACACTCATTTTCAATGACAGGACGTACAGGGATAGAGGGTCGAAATAACGAGCGCACCGGCGGGAATCGAGCTGGAAAACGGGGGAAAGCTTTATTACCGGTACGTTGTGTTTTAAATATTTGATATCTAACACACACACTCGCGCCCAAACACACTTATAATTGCCATTTTTCAGGGTCTAAGCATATAAACATTGCTTTTGGCCCTTGTTAAATACCTTGCATTACGTTTATTCATGCCTGCATACGTCGAGTGTAAGGCCCTCAGTTAAATAGCCCACTTTGGAGCAATTACCCTCAACCGTGCCCACTTACATTATGCATATCAATGCGTTTCTAGATGGACTCTTATTGTACAATTGTCTGCTGCGTTGCAATCCGGTAAATTGCTTAATTTTATGGAAATGACCGGAAACATAGCGTGGCGTTGGATAATGTTCAAGCTACATTAGATGATATTTAAGCGATATGTGATTTATTTATACTGGATAATCAAGTGGAAAAACCGCCCCGTGTCTATTGTATGGTTAAGTCTATTCCTTTATGTTGTCTAATTAGTTTCAAGCCATGTAATCTGGACTTAAGCTTAGTTACGCTTGGAAAACGGATCGATTTTCGATCGAAATTTGGTCTTTTGTTGAGAATTTCTGCCGCATCAATTGGGTTAATTACAGTATACGCCTGACCCACTTTTAAGAGGAACTTTAGGGCTTTAATTGCACTGGCTGGCTGAGTGCCAGAATGTGAGGGAACACATTCTCTTTGCCATTTTTGTGTGTTATCAATTTTTGGCTGTAATTACACTTCACTTGTACTCTTATAGAAATGCAGACGTCGGGCAATAACGAGGGAGGAATAATGGCTGAAAAGTTTTGGCAACATGTGCGCTGCTCTGTAGCAGTTTCGCATTTTGCTCCACTTTCATTACTCTTTTGGGCTTTTTGCTGCTTTTGGGGCCATCTTTGTTCTGGCGCTGGTGCTTTCCAATTCCTAATGTTTTTTTGGGGGATTTTGAAAATTTGGCAATTAGCTTAATTCGCTTTTTATTGGCGCACCGCAATTATCAGCTATGGTCTCTCTACGGCCAGATTTGCATTTGCAGATGCAACTGCATCTGCTGGGGATTTTGCATTGTGCTTATAAACGATCGAATTAAAAGTTAATGTCTTTCCAGTCTTTTTAGCCCAAAGTGGGTGCTCAAGAAGTGGTCTGGAGGAAATGTTTTCAAACATAAGCTTGGTTGCTGCGGCATCTTGTCATTGATTTTCGAGGGCACTTCAGTGCGTTTCTATTGTGAAATGGCTGACAGAGATTTGGCAGCAATTGTAAATGGCAACTTAGGAATAATCCTTTATTTGTGTTTATTGTAATGGTACTGCTTTTTTTTTTTTGTTGTGGATTTTGGAACTTTGGCAGACACAAAATATTATATTGTGCATAACTTTTTACCCGGGTCATTGTGCCAAGCTATTTATGTACTTGATATAGACGTACTATATAATTCTTATCAATTGAAATGTAGAAATGAGATAGAAAAGCAAACTCTTTTAAACCTAAGTTTGCCCGAATTTCAAGGATCCAGTGTTTTTGAGCTATGAAAAGATGGGGTGTGCTGTTGGCCTCATTTTTTGGCAGCTAATTGTTTCTTGTAATGATTGTTTTTGTCTTGGACATAAATAGGAGAAAGGAACCGAGAAAAGTCCGCACATTGTCCGCTGAAAAGGGTCGCAAGCTGTGCTTGTTTGGGGTCTTTATATAGCTTATTTTGACAGCGTTTTCTCTTTGCTTTTCCGCCATTTGGTTTATTGTTTGGACTTTGTTTTCGAGTACATATTTTACTGCAGACGTTTTTGCCTGGCTTTTTTTCAAGAGCTCTTCGAGTGCCCTTTTAGGTATGTGTGTGTGTGTGCGCTGGTGTCCTTTTTATCCTTTGCAGTTGTTAGACGGTCATTTAAACTTTTGGCTCTTAGCAGATTTCATTGTTTTTAATGAAACTGACAGTTGTTGCTGTCGCTGGTCGTGTTCTCTTTGCCCAGCATAGTTGTTGCTCTCATTTTGCATTGCACCCGCACTTTGACCAGGGCCATCCTTTTAGCCGGCTTTGGTTTCCAGATAACGCGCCATTTGTTTTCCTCTGGTCATTCGCCTAAGCCAATTTAAGTTGGCTAAAATAAATTAGTCCTCCTTCGCTTTTTAACGAGCTCTGGCGCACGGTCCCAACGACCCGAAACATCAGTAGAAATAACCCTAAGAAGCAAATGATGCGCGAGAATGGTCCTTAATTATTAAATAAATAAATTAGATAATTTCAAGCAGTTCCACTTTTCTCCACAAAATATTGCTTGCTACTTTAGCTGTTTTATATCATATATTTTAAAGGTTCTTGAAAGTTGTTGAAACTTTCACATCTCTAAATGACGTTCCCCTAGGTGTGCTTAAAGTGCGGAAATAAATTATACGGAATCAAAAATTGAATCGCAGAGAGGGTGGACTTTAAAGCGGCGCAAAGGACGAAAAGTGCCAACGTGGTGTGAAATTGAAGCGGTTTGTGCGATATGCAAATGCAGCGTGGAACGGTTTGGCAATGGTGTTCCCGGTTCACAGGTCGCCGTGTACGCCATGTCCTGCCGAGTCCTTGACATTTTTCGGCGGCGCCAATGTCCGACCAGCCTCCTTTGCCCCCGCTGCCCCCTTTCGCCAGCATTCGTCAGCATTTTAATCGCGTTTGTGCATTTGCTTGGAAAAGTCTAAAATTGAACGCAAGTGATGGCAATTTGTACGCTTCGCTGTGCCTGAGAATCCACGGACGTGCAGACCGAAAATTCGAAGGACACCGAAGGATGGGAATGGGTCTGAATGGGGAGGGTGCCGAAATTAATATGCGTTGGCTTTTGGGGAGCGGGACAAACTTTGCCGGAAAGGGATTTGGCCGCTGTTGGCCATTTGGCCATTTGGCCATCTCCCCCTTCTATTTTTTCCTTTGGCCGGCAGCCCGGCAGCGTTGGCTCGTGATTAATGTGGCAAATGCGCAGTTATAAATTATTTATTACTATTCTTCGCATTGTTTCCTGAGGCGTGTGCGAATTGGTAAGACATTTAAGCCATATTTTCGAGTGCCACAAAAGGTCAAAATGGGGGTTGAAATCAGCGTGATAAGAGTTTAATATTCAGAGCACTGAATTGGACAGTTAACACAACATTATTTTGTAAAATCTCAAAGCCTAAAGAAAGGGCTCAGTCATAGGCATGCAAACAGAACTGATTTTAAATGATTTTTGGGATCTGTGAAAGGGGAATGCTTTTTATTTCTTATTATTATGTTAAAAATGTAGATTGCTTTCAAACCTTGCTTCATAAAATAGGCATTATAAAGAACGTGTTCTTGTTAATTGAATTTGTGTTGCCCCAGAATTACCGAAGCTCTCTACTGCCACACATTTTGCTCAACCATTCCCGCTCTAACCTTAATGCCAAATGAAAACATTTAGCAAATTAAACGACAAAGCCGGCTAATACGTGTTTCCTTCATCCATTTTCTACGGTTCTACAAAAAAAAGAACTTGTTTCCTCCTCTTTTTGGTGTGCTTAATTTTTTATTGGGAAAGTTTTGTATTCGCTGGGTGACACTGTCAGCGATTGAAATTTATTTCGCATGCACTTTTTAAATCGAACAAAAATAGATTCCTTCCGCCGTATTGAAACACCAGGAAAGCGAACAGGATAAGGCGGTTGGACTGGACCGGACTGAACTGAACTGAACTGAGCTGAGCTGGGTGGCTAGATGTCGTATATTGGTGGAAAAAGCAATTGAAAACTTCATCATGGTTACAACAATATTTTTACAACGAAATTGGCACAAAAATGTGTCCACGAACTTTTTGCGCAAAGCGTTAGAAAACTGTGGCCAACTGAGGGACAAGCGGGGGCTATAAAATGGGGGGAGTGGGGAGTAAACTTTTGTGCCAGTTACCGACCACGCCCACGTCAGCCCATGACATCAACGCCCTGTCACGAATAAAAACTGAATTGATAACATTTTTCAGCTTGTTCTGGTTTTTCGGCGACTTTTTTTCGCTCGTCCTTGGTCCTTGTTTTTTTTTTCAGCATTTCTGAATCGGAACTTTTCTAGACTCGCTGGCATTGTTGTTGTTATTTAGTGCACCACCATGATGGGGCTTTTTTATGGGTTGCCTCTGTCCGGGCAATTTGTAATCTAAACAACATGGCCCGGCTAACCGTTATCCAATCCGCGTCGCATATCCTTAAATCCTGGCAAGGCGAGCGCTGCAAAACTGACAGCCAGCCAACGAAGTGACTGAAGACGCAGCTCGTCGGTATATGTAAAAATTTCGATTTAATATTAGCACCATGAAGGGAAATCAAAGTGGAATAAGAACAAAGTGGGGGGAGGGGGGAGGCGAAGGGAAAACGCCGGATGAAAATGAAGGAAACCAAAGCGGATTAGGCTTGTTAGTACCTAGTAGTGAATTCTAAGCTCTGGCTTATTGCAATTAAAAGCAATCTTTGCCTCGATTTAAAATCAGCTTACGAGCGAGTGCTAAAAGTGGTGTGGTCTCCCCACGGAGCGAACTCAATGAAACTCTGCACTCAAGCTGCGTGGCAATTCGATATACCCGACGGCGGTGTGGAAAGTAATGGGCGCATAAATGGCTGCAAGCAATAAAGAAAATGGCGGCTGACAACAGCTTCAGGTTTGGCTGCTTCTTTTTTGGCCAGGATGTGGCAGCTTGTTGATGATAAACTCTTATGACCCACATTGGCGCGGTGTTGGGGGTGAGGGGGCGCACGGGGGTCACGAGCGCGGAAAAGTGGGCAAGTTGCCAACACACTTGTGTGTGTGTGTGTGTGTGAGAGTGTAGATGGAAGAAGCACCACACACACACATATGTATAGCCAAACACATGGGGAAGGCAGCTGCATCCGGCGGAAGTTGTGGCAACACTTGGTGCCCTCTCATGCCGATGGACCAACAAAACCCATCACACACACACCGACACACACACACACAGAGAGAGAAACACACACACTTTCAAGTTAGTTATAAACGTTTATCGATATTATCTATGAGCGACCCACTCCTCCTTGCTCTTGGCAAAGTTTTCGCTGGCTGCAGACAATGAAATGCAAACAAATCACTGCACGAAAACTTCACAACATGGCGGCAAAGAATGTCGATTTATGGGTGCCAAGTGGAAATATTATCAAAACTATGACTTTGCAGGCGCTAGAAAGTGGGTGGTGGATGTAGTGGGTGGTGGGTGGTGGGTGGTGTGCATGCTCCCCCATCGTTGCAGTCGCCAAATGCGCTTGTTTATTGGCTGAGTTTCTGGGTTGCACGAGTGGCGAAAATAAAGGTTCATTCTATATGCAATGCGCATTCTCTACTCTCCACTACTCTTAAATTGAAATACCCAGTTGCAGACAGTTGGAGGGGGCATAAAGTCAGGTTAAATAATAAGTATTTCAAATTGTATGGATATTAAAACCTTTCAATTTATGTATTATTAACGAGTTTCTTTTCCGCGCACCGACCGACCCACTTAACACACCTGGTGGGGCCATAAATTTCAATCAAATATCGAGTATGTAGGTAATTTCGAAATCTTTTATCAGTTTGCTGGGCGGAGAAATATGTATTTCGCACATAATTCGCAGTTGTCTGCCATTCGGCAGCCGAACAATAATACTACAAATTTATCATGCGGCTCCGTTCACGAAGTCAAATCTGAAAAAAAAGTGCGGCAGCGCAGGCATCGCATGATGAATGACAATTTTCAACCGATTTATATGCCTGGGCAGAGGAGGGGGGCAATGCAAGGAGTCTACTCACAGTCACATTCCTTGCACTTTTCTCTTTGGTTGCGAATGGCGATAACAGCCGGAAGCAAATGGACAATTCGCATACAAAATGCTTGTGAACAATAAATTATTCGAGTGGCATAACAAAGCGGCAAAAAAGCAAGAGGGCACACAGAAAAAGTCTTCACAACTGAATTCGTTGAAAATGGTTGATATGGGCAACGGGGCGTATGCGTGTTTTTGCCATTTTTTCCTTGACCTCAAAGTGATGGCATTTAAATATATTAATTGCACCCCAGAGCACATGGTTATGTTTTTCGAGCACAGTTAGGATCATTAAAAGTAATTGGCAAATGAGTTCTACATGGACATCCGGCGAATTACGTATACGCAGTGTTGTCACTGTGCAGTTCTCTCATGTTCTCTGCTATTCGAATCTATTAACTATCATTCTTCGATTTGTTAGTAATAATACAATGGAAAGTGGCCATGGTGTACTTACCGGCCAGCACAGAGGTGGAGTTGTGACGGGGGTCGTAGGGGCACACCGCCTGTCCGTTCTTCGTGGCCTCCAGCGTGTAGTTGCTGTCACTAATGATATACGTGTTGCACATGGGCCGGAACGAGTTGGTGCCACAGACGAAGAGGCGACCCGGCGATGGCACCACCATGATGCGGATGTAGTTCTGGCAGGCCTCCTGGAAACGTTAAAGTTGAAGAATTTAAGCACAGGAACTCTAAAGGAAGTGGTATTTAAAAACTAGCTGGATTCGCCATCTTCATGATTTCTAAATGACTCTGTGTTGAAACGTTCAACCATTTGGTTGGTTATTAGCTAGGTAAATAGCATATATAAACAACCATTCTGTGATATAATATGTAGACCCAAAATATAGTAGTTAAAGAGGTCACAGTGTGAACATAGATACATATATGTATGTGCGCCTCTTTTCCACTTCCAACCTATTTTGCATAAATGTTTCGCAAATTGTAATATTTGATGCGTTGCAAAAGCACTTCGAAAGCAAACAATGAATGTTGCCGGGGCGGTGCACCTGCAACTCAATAAATATTAAAAGGCAAATGCGCAACTTGCTCCCATTTAGCAGCCGAGAGTGGGGGCAAACTTTTCCCATAGCGGTGGAAAATTGTTGCCTGACATTTCCGGCGCCACCTGCTTTTCCCCCGCTCTGTCACCATTACAGCCGGAATTGTTTGCACTCTGACATGACAAATCATTTGAAATACTCGTGTTCCCTGGCAGCTGATTCCACTGTATACCTTTTATGTGTCTCTTGCATTTCCTGTGTGCGCTGCAATATTTAAATATTTGGTTTGCCCGTTAATAATGAGGCCGGTTGTTAGTTGCATTTGTTACTATTACCCCCAGCAGTTTTGCTCTACCAAAGTATTGCCTCATGTCATTATTAAATATTTTCCAATTAAAGGGTAACTAAGTTGCACTTGCATTAAATAGCTATACCATTTATACTAATTATCCTTAAGTGCCCTAATTAATTTAAAAGTCCTCGAATAAGTTGATTGCAGATGCCTAGGAAATACTCAGCTTTTCAATTTATGCCCATACCCTTGGCCTTTTCCTCAGCATTTGCTGTCTTGTGTTCGCACAGAGTTCGTTTTCCATTTAATTTAGTTTATTGTTCGTAAAGTAATTAACATGCTTTGGCCTTGTTGTGTGTGGCGAACTACTAGAGCACAAATTTAAATAATTTAACAAAACAATAACATGAAGTCCAGGGCTGGCTGTGAAGTCGTAGTTTCCCTTATTTCGCTTGTAATTAACACGCTTTGCAGACATAGAACAATGTTTAGAATGCAATTAACTGTGATATTTATTAATTTGCTTTCGAAATTTTGCGGCAGCCACTGGCCACTGGGTGCTGCTGGTTAATAAATTATTCTTAATTATAGTTTTTGCACATAAATTGTCGCTCAGCCTCTCGCAAACGTGATTAAATTTTTCTTTTTGTTTAAACCAAAACATATATTTGGTTTTAAGCATTTGGCTATGTAGAAATATTGATTTGGCAACCATTTTAATTACAATAATAAATCTGCGGTTGTGGAAAATCAAGAAGTGGCCTCTGGCTGTCTAAGTCCTGTCAGTCAGATAAAGTTTTTTAAAAATTATAAAGTGACATGATTTTTAGGACTCATTACTCGTGGGCTGATTTGGCTCATTTTTGTCCTGTTTTAGCATCATTTACAACATTTTGCTCTGCCCTCGAGCGTTTTGGTAGCCGTCAAAATATTTTCCTGCTTTTTTTGCTCCAACTTTTCATTCCATTGACAACGAACAATAATGAACATTGAAACTTTTTCCTCCGCTAAAGTTGGTTTTTTGTCTGACTCGGCTTTGTCAAGCTATGTTTTATCTTTCCCATTTTGTGTGTCTATTTCATTAAATTTAATGCAAATTAGTAGTAGATTTAGCAGAGAGTAGAATGCCTAATTAGCTTGAAATCGTCTGGTAACGCAGATTTGAATGGAAACCAGAACAAGTTGCTTAATAGAGCTGCACGCTGAGAGGATGTACCGAAAGGTATTCAGTACACTTCTGCCAGGACCTCTTTTTGCAGACAATGAAGGAAAACGTGTTGGTAAGCCCCGCATGAATGCAACAGCATTTTCCAATAGAACAATGGGCGACTGCAATCCCACTTTCAGACTCAGAATTGTGTTTCTGGGCAGGGCAGATTGAGGGAAAACCCATTTGCAAGCCAAATCGAATGCTGGATGTTGGATGGGAAAACCAGAGAAGGCCAAAGGGGAACAGAACGTGGGTGATGCTCTGTGGCCTGTTCGATGATTAAGGTCGTAGTTCATCTTAATAAGGATAGCAACCATACGGTGAGCTACAAGTTCTCTCTTCAGTTCGAGAAGCAATGTTGAAAATTACTGCATAACTGCTCATTACGCCATGGTTTGTGAATTAATATGGGCAAATTACTTCCTAATTGTTTATTGCATTCCTACTTTGATTTGGCTTTAACTGCGTATGTCGAAAATCATTGCAAAAACATTTTGCTCTTTGATTTATTTGGTCGAACACCCAGCAAGTTAAATAAAAAATATTTGTCTTTTATGTTGGCCAGCTGTACATCGTTGACCACATTTGAATATTTTATAAATCATCAATGTCAACTTTGCGGGGGGCGCCAATGCACTAGCACTATTTTAAAGAAATTTAAGGAATTCAATGTGAAATAATCGAATAATTACACAAATCGGAGGCAATGCAGCTCACTTAACTCTAAAATAACTTATTTTACCACTTGGCTACTTTTCATAGCGTGAGTGAGAACGTTATATATATTTGGAACCGCCTTAACCGCATTTCGCATTAAGAAGATTGCAGGCTTTTACGTCCTTTGGCCGATTATCAGCTTGATTAACTCGACGTTTTCGCATCCAAATTAGTGGCCAAAATGTCGGTTAATTAAAATTGTAAATTTTGAACTTTTCTTTTCTCTCCATTTCTTTTGGCCAGCCAAACAATTGCAATTTATTTTCAGTGGTAAAACCGCTCTCCACAAAATGGCATCGCAGCACGCCATGGCCAGAAGTCCTAAGAAACTCTGCCCCCCACCTCCCACCTCCCTTTGATGCCCTGATGCCATAAATAACGCGACCCACCCGAGCGCAGACATATAAAGTGACCCCACTCAGGTGGAGCCGGCAAGCAAATTGAGTTCAACAAATTACACCTGCTAATGCGCTGGCTTGCCGTATTTTTGTTTTTGCTCTCCTATTTTTGTTGCCTCTGCAATTGGTGGCACGACCAGCCAACAAGTGTTGGCTAATTACGTGAGCAAAAAGCCAAACTTGAAGTGCACTCGGGCATGCACGGAAAGGGCGAAGAAAACACAGTCGAGGATGCGGATGGGGCACTCGAAATTCGGCTTGAAAATAACTCCAATTTGCGGTATTCCTGCTGTCCTTATACTCAAAAAATATATATTCATTACAATCTTCCTTCTATTTGTCAATTGTACAAAAAACATGGTATATATAGAAAGAAAGCTTATACAAATATCAATATATCCTAATATTTAAAAAACTTATATATATTACAATATCCCTTCTATTTGACAATTGTACAACAACTTGGAATATATATGTATATAAAAAGCTTATACAAATATCAATACATCTCAATATTGAAACAATATATATTCATTACAAACTTCCTTCTATTTGGCAATTGCGCAAAAGACATGATATTTATATATAGAGGGCTTATAAAATATCCCAATAAATGGTTTTGATATAATAGTTTATCAATAATTTAATGGGAAAAAGCTTTTACACTGTTTAAATAATTTAAGACAACTACAATGCAGTGCTCCACCAGAGCGAGTGAGACGCAGGACTTGGCTTAGTTGACCGGAAACGGAAGGCGAAACAAAAAGCCAGCAACAAAGACAATTTGAAAGCCAAAATATTTGCCATTTCCATTAGGCAAAAGTTTGCTCTGGGGCTTTGATTTCCCTGTTCCCCTTCCCCTTCCCTGTGGACTCAATTTACCCCGTTGCCGCTGCTTAACTGGCATTTTCTTAATAGGTCAACTGCAGTGGCGAAGAGTTTCCAATAAATTTCCTTGATTTCTTAGCCGCAAAGAAGAAAAACACAAGTACGTAGCAACAACAGAAAAAGTTGCATAAATCAATTTCTTCTTGCATGGCGTACTTCTTCTTCATAGTTTTCCATGTTTTTAGCGCGAAAAAAGTTAAGATAGATGGCGTGCGGGACTGAGAAACACTTTATTGCCTTGTTTTTGCATTTCTATGACAACGGAAGCAACAGCCAAAGTTGAAATCGAAATGGAAATAGGAAGGGAAATGGAAATCGCAAGGCCATTTGGCCAAAGTGCAGCAAAGTTAACGAACAGCACGAAAAAAGCTGCAAATGAACTGAAGCGAATGCACGAAAATGTTATTTCAGGTGGCCACAATTAATAAATGCCATTTCTAAATTCTATTTTAAGTCCGCTAAAAGGTTTTAAAGTTATAAATCTTGCTCATCCCCTAAAGTTTGCAGTTTGATTTGATGGATGTACAAATGCCCATCAAATTCATATAAGTAATATAATATTATGGATTTTGTTTCCTATTGATTGATGGCAACTTTCCACTCACCTCATCCTTGCCCTTGACGAGACACATTTTGGTATCATCCTCCGGCGATGTCCAGACCAATCGCTGCTGCTCCACGAGGTCGTGTATGCTTAAATTAAAAACCGTATTTCTGCAAGAGACAAAGAATGGAAATGGCATAAGAAAAGGTCCTTCGCCAGTTGTGGTCAACAATTTAAGGGGCAAACTTGGCCGCAGATAGATTGTGTGTGCGGTTCTCGTTTTATCATTGCTATCGGTTGAGTAGACGTAGAAGGGACAGCGGGCAGCGGGCAGCGGGCAGCGGGCAGCTGGCGGTTTCGGAGAATTAATTAAAAAATTAATTAAAATTCATTTGGGCTTTTTGGGCGCCGCCGAGCAATCAACACGCAGCCTGTGACCAGGACCACAAAAAGCCTCTGCTCTATGTTTTGTTTTCCTTTTAACCTTTCACCCCCTCTGTCGGCTTGAATGTGATATTTGTGCAGAAATTCCAAAATTCTCGTTAATAAAATTGCACACACACCCACTCACACACATGCGGTGCATGTTCGTGTGTCCAAGTGCGACCCACAAAATGAAGTGGTGTGCAAGGACGGGCGTGTCGCATCCTGGAATTCAAGGTGTGGGGGTAAAATTTCATAAAATCAACTCATTGATTATTGAAACCACAACTACGTGTGAGTGCGATGGTGTGTGAGTGCGAGTGTGTGTGTGTGTGCGTGTGTGTGGGTTTTGTTAGTCCACCTGGCTGTGGGTGCACTTCGGTCGAACACTTTATGACTACCGAATACGGGATGCAGCCATCGCACCACCCAAAAATCACCCGAAAAACCCGCATAACCTTATCGAAACTTTTCAAATTTGCCCCCATTTTTTTGTGTTTTTTTGTTGTGCAGCAAAACGGGGCGTAAAGTTTTAAATAAATACATAGATACGCAGATATTATTTGCGTGAGAGCAGTGGGCTTGCATACAGATGGCCAAATTGGGCAAAGCTTCTAGTTGAAGAACGCAATGAGTGGTATCAAATACGGGTATTTTCGAAATAAAATAATAACTTTCTGAGAAAAGCACAAAACATGCATCAATATGAATATATGCATATGCTATATAATCAATGCTTAGTTTGCGTGCGGTTTTGATATTCTGCATTTGCCAAATGGGGATAATTTTAAGTTTTCGAGTTGTGCTCTTCAAATGTTGAGGTAAAACAACGAGTGACCAACTTCGGTGCGCATTGTGAACAGGACTTCTCCCAGCACAGGACACAACCTTTGTTTGGCAATTATGCAGCGCGTTTTAATTATGACAACGGCAAAAGGCAACTTCAAACGACGCGAATGTGCACCATCAGCAGCATCGCAGGATGCCAGCAAAATCAGCAAAGTTGCTGCAGCTGCCTTCCTCCCTTCCCCTCGACCGTCCTCGCCTGTCAGCGCCTCCTTGTCGCAGGACGTACTATACTATGGCTATGGGATATATGCATGCGGCGGTACATATGTACACACATAAAATGCGCCGAACCAAATTAGCATATAAAGGGGACAGTCGCCATAATGGGTTGGACCCGGGCTGGAGAGCTGGAAGGGCAGGTGGCAGGACTCGAATGTTGGTGATAGGTTAAGGGATTCGTGCTGGGACTTCTACTGAAGGCAAACTCCGAATACGCTGCCTAAGAATGGGAAACATGTCACCCCTAATTTCTTCGTTTTCTAAAAAGGATTGATTTCAGTTTAGAATATATTCTAAGTGTATTTCTTATAAACTTTTATATTGAATTTTAATAAAAATTGTATTAATTAGTTTAATTTGTTGTACTGATTATTTTTAACTGTTATGCCCGAACAAAATACTTGTATAATAGCCGTAGTACCAGTGGGCAATCAAAAAGTGGGTCAAAGGGTGTTGGAATTGCTGGTGTTGCCTCTGTGGCAGCTTGCTGTTGTTGCAGTCGCTCGTCGGCTTGCAACGTTACAAACACATAAACACTTTAGCGCATTGCTTAACACACATAGGAATACACGCAAACGCACACACACACACTAGCGCAGAGTGCAACAAGCAATGCAAGCGCTTGTGAAAATGTCGCGGAAAATGCCAAAGCGAGGTGAAAGCAAAGGGAAATGGCAAAGCAGCCATGTACGCGTGTGTATGTGTGTGTGTGTGTGGAGTGGAGCATTTTAAAGAACGCATTTGGCGTGAAAACCGAGCTCATAAATATTTTCCACACGGCATAGTGTGTTAGTGTTGCAGTTGTACCAGTTGTTCCAGTTGTTGTTGCCAGCTAGCAGTGAACGCAACGATTACGCCAGGATTTCCACTGCTTTGGCTCGCATTATCCTGGCCGTGTTGTTGTTCCTCTAGCCATCCTTGTTGCAGTTGCACATTTAGCAATTCTCGTTGTTGCCGCTGCTCTGCAGTTTATTATTATGCAGCTTAAGCGCAGTTGGCAAATATAAAGGGGAATATGTGGCGAGTTGCTCTAGCAAAACGTTTACACTTTACATTTAGTGGGATGAAACGCTGGCGATAATGAGGCAAACACAATCCCAACGAATTTCGGTGAGCATATGCAAGGCAACATGCTTTAAATTTAAAAACTCTAACCTATTAAATATACAGTCAAAAAGTAGATAGATCACATATGTAGATAAACAATTGCTAACGATTGTAGTTGAACTAAAAATCTGAAAATAAATCGGTATGAACTTTCTGTACAAGTACAACAACCTAAGTGAAACACAACGTGCATGAAAACAATTATAATAAGAGGATAACTGCAGGAAGCAAATTTACGAGCTTGTCTGCTAACGATAACTAGGCAAATCAGGCAAAACAACACTTTGCGTGGTTACCATTTGATGGCAGACCATGGGTTTGAAATTCCTGCGGTTTGTGGTAATGCCATTAAGCCCCAAAATAATTCGTGGTTTACACAGACGTGTGCCAAATATCGCTTAAACATGAAATGATTCGGAGCTACATGCACATAAATCTGCATTTTAAACGTACCATTTATTTATACAGAAAATAATTTCAAATTCACGTATAATTAGCAGAAAAGAAATGTATTAAAAACCATCCGCTACCGTTTAAAATGCCAGATATGTTAAATAAATTACAAATCACCAGACAAACACTGAACATATACATATAATTCACTTGCCAAAAACAAGTTAAAATTCATTTAAAATTCGCTCATTATTCGCCAGCCGTTAACCAACCGAAAACCAGCAAGCAAATCAAGCATCCGCCGCGTTGTCAGCCATCGGAAAAGCAAAAGCCACAAGGACAACCAGTTGGAAAATAAAACACGACGCCAGGACCCTTTTCATGAAACAAAAGCCACATGCACATAAATAACAGCATTGTGGTCGAGAAGACATCGCCAAAACCTCTGAGAAGAGGGCACACTTTGAAAGTAACAGTAACAGTCATAAAATAGATTGAAGCCACCTCTGCAAAGGCAAGACGAATGACGAAAACTGGTGTAGCCATCATTTTGGTCGGCGTTCTTGTGGTTTGACCCACAAAAGGTATCGGTTATAAACAGAATAGGACACCATTGCCAAACAAATCAAATATGTCTAGACTCGAAAGGAAAATACGTGAAAGGAAGCCGTAAATTACTCATACGCCATGTTGGACGACCTTGGTTAGGCATACACAACACCCTCTCATCTTCATTTAATAGCGCTTGAATGATTGATTCGATTGTGGAGTTTGATTTCTTGGTATTTTCATCTCTTCGAATACGAGTATAACATTTCAAGGTGACTCGTAATTTTCGTTGGAATTATGTAAATTAAAAAGACAGAAATTCCAAGAAAAATGATTTGTTCTGCGTTACAGCAGAAAATCAATGTCGTGCAAAATTGGCTATTCACTTGAATAATGCAAATTCTCCTGACACTCGACTTCAATCATCACCTTCGTGGAAATATTTCAAGAGTTTTAAGACTATAGGTTGAACATTTGATGTATATGTATGTAGATATATACAAAGTATTTCAAACTTTGCTAGACATTTACATATACAAATGGTTAGTTTCATGTTGTTTAAAATTCATTTTAATAAAATATCACCAGGGTTATTTACAGCCAAAGTTTGTCTTTAACTTGGTTGTATTAGGCATACAACATACATATAAGTAAATACAATTAAATTGTTGTTGGTGAAAGAAGAAATAAATTTTCGCACAAATAAAACTTTAAAAGCATACTGGAATGTAAGTGGAATACTTAAGAGATAGAAAAATCACACTTTTTGAAATAGGTTAGGTTTAAAATATTTTGTACGGCTCCAAGAACTTACGATAAGCACTGCTAAGCTCTGCTTTTCCGTAAATCAATTCCTTATCTCCATAAATTTCCTCTGAATGGCCAATTGAGATGGCAAATTGCAGGACTGAATTCGTCATGAAAAATGCCAGCAACGTTCAATGTCACACGTCATCAGCGCCCCAAAGGAATGCCCGAGGGCAATCAGAGAAAAGAACACTCGACTTCCGGAATGCATTGATGCGTTGATGCCGATTCTGAGGCGGATGCTGATGCCGATCCCGATTCCGATTTCGATGCAGCAGTACACTGCACTGCAGCCCCCTTATATCGTGGGCGTGGCATATGGGGGTTGACATAACGGTAAATGGCTTTTCTGAATAGCTAAGCAAATCAGGCGAGCATCTCATGTTTCTCCGCTTTCAAGGCTTTTTTGGTTCGGTTCGCTTTGGTTTTGGTTTGGGTGGAATTTATGTATGTCGCCGCCATTTGCATGCGCTGGCTGTCTTAGTGTGCGTGTGCGAGTGTTTGCAATGGCTGCCAAATGCAAAGAAAAAAGAATATATTGAAGTCCAAGAGAGAACGTGGGGGTAACCCCTTCCGCACTCACATCCATCACCATTGCGAGCTGAGCCTTTGTCATTTTTCATTGACTTTTTGACTCTGCCAGGGATATGGCTTCGGCTTCAACTTCATTCCACATCATTCCATGATGCTGACTAAGCCAATTCAGAGTTCAGGACTTTGGGTGCTGCTATTGTACACTGGCAGTAAAATTAGCATTTCAAATCGCTTATCGTTTACTCACTGCGCCTTCCGCCTTAAAATGTGTAAATGGATACTTGAACGCCTAATGGGTTCTGCATATTTTGCAATGAAGCATAAGTTGGGATGCTTTTTCTGAAGTGTATGGCTTGAATCGGCGTGCATTTCCATGTTATTGACCAAAGTTTTTTCTCATGTGTGCAACAAGCCCAGCCCAGTATAACCAAGCCAAACCAAATCAAACAACCAAACTCCGAACTGAGCCACGTTATACCGTGCCATTCACTCAATGGAGGCAGAAAATGTCGAAACTGTCAAATGCCAAAAACCCAAATGTGAATTGCCCGAGCTGAGCTGACCCACAACTTGATATCGTTGTAGTTGCACCACCCATACACCCATTCACCCATACACCCATTCACCCCTTCACCCACCAGAACCAATCAGTCCCGTTAACCAGGTGGTGGCATTTGACTTGTGCCCTTTGGCCAAGTCAGGTGCGGAGCGATTGTTTCTGGCCACAGGCAAACATGGCAAAGCGAATTGCATTTCATCATTGTGGTCCCATAAGCATGATTAAACTCCATTTCGTAGCCAAAATTGGACATTCCGGGCAAAGCCACATAAAATATTAACTGCATTTCGAATCACTTTTAATTTGATGACTCTCAGTCAGACTGCCAAGACTTGGATCCCAGACGTCCATTTCGCAAATTGTCAAATAAGAGCTGACTGCGCCGTAAGAATATTTTGTTTACCGAGTTATGTACAGTGGGCGAAATGGAAAGAAAATTGGATTGGTACTCAAACTATATTCTCAATGATAAAATGAATTTCGCTACATTTCAGACTATATAACCCACATTCGAATAATCAATTATTTAAATCACAAATCAGCCAAATTATTCATCTGTTCTGTACAAAGGCCTTCTGAACAATGGCGATTGCCCCAGAAGAAATACCCTAATTTGTGAGCTAAAGGCACTGACTGGTCTATTAACAATGGCCCATTGAAAACAATGCGTGCAAGGCTTTTAAGCCAGTGAAATGGCCAGAAAATTCAATTCGAAATCCTTCAATCCATTCAACAAAACGATTACATTTCAATCCTAACTTCTGATGAGTTTGCCCACGCAGAAATGGACTTAAATCGTCAGAAATTAGCGGATGCATGCCGCATTCACACATGCACTCTGATGTGAGCAAAAACGAGCGCAAACGGAAATGAATTTGTGGTGCCGAAATGATTGTTGTGCGGTTGCACAAAGGACTCGACTCGACTCGACTCGACACACACAAATGCGCAGGATAAGAACAAAATGAAATAAAAGATGGACAACGCCGTGAGATTGTGTGCGTGTTTGTGAGCAAAGGAATTTCTAGAGCTGCCGACAAAAGGAAAATTGCATGCAAAAATTGGATACGCGATTGCAAGCGAACAGTGGGTGTAAAGCAAAAAGTTTCATCTATCACGAGTGAAAAAACAATATTATTAATTAAATTTATTCCACTTCTATCAGTCAAGAAGATGAATTAGTGATATAGAGTTCATATTGTACAAAGCGTTGACTTTTTGGCTTAAACTAATATTTAAAATTCAACAAACCACTGTGCTCGGTAGACAATTGCGTTGAAAAAGACGTTAAAAGCCGAGAGATAGGCTGGCATATAGAACACACTCGAATTCAAAACGTGAGGGACAGGGACAGACAGAGAAGAGACAGAGAGGCAGAGAGAGATGGGAGATGGGAGAGATGAAGCTAGGCCCGTTGGGCAATGAAATGGATTTTCCTTTGTTCGCTTAGCAATTTTATTTCCGCCTTTGTCGCGATTCATTCGATTGCCTGCCAACCTGACATGGTCGGGACGGCATGGAATGGAACGGAAGTGCGCGGGCGGAACGGAATGGAAATGGGAACGGATGGCACGGGATGGTATGGCATGGCATGGCATGGAATGTGGCAATGACAGCAGGGAAAACGTTGGCGCATTTTTCCCATCTTAATGTGTTAACCCAATTTTCATGTCGAGCGCATTGCCGTGGAATATTTATAGATCGCAGCGCGAGAATCTAGCAGCGGAGGAAAAGCTTTACGAGTATTTACCGCCGAGTTCTCGCAACGCGCATAGCAGAGGAGATGTCCTGGTTTAGACAACCACTTCTAGCTTATTTGCATAAGTGTCGTAAGAGATACCAACAGGAATGGGTATGGGAATGGGAATGGCTAAGGTAGTTAGCGTAATAAGTGTACAGTTCCAATGGTGGCTTACATTCCCAATGAAAATAAAATGTGAAACGAACGAAATTGTAATCTAACTCTATACCATAAAGCTAAAGGTAATTGTACTGATTGTATTGATATGCTAGCCTCAGATAGGCATTTCAGTACACAAATATTCAAATAATATAAAGAAAATCAATAAGAGAGAAAATGATTAAAGGGGTTTAAGAATGCCTTTCGGCATGGTTGACATCATGTGCCGGTTAAGCCACCATCGTAGTACCTGCTTGCCACAGGAAATGTAAGCGTCTAGCTACTATATGCCATGGAAAAAGTGCCTTGTGGGTGTGTTTGTGTATGGTTACCTGGTAGAACTTTCCCTTTACACTCTTTCATTTTTGTTGTACATTGTTCATGACGTTTCACATGCAAAACGCGTGTCACATTCGCATTTCCGCCTGTCATCCTAGTTTAGTTGGTCCACCCTAGCACCCTAGCATACGTATTACGTACACCCTGCATACCGCCACAAATACATGCACACTAGGAAACCCAAGCCCACGCACACACTCAAACGCACGTGGTGCTTTTTGGCTTTCGCCGACAGTCGCAGAAGAGGTTTTCCTTTGGTTACTTTGACTCTTTTGGGGTCTGATAAGTGGATATGTGCGTGTGTGAATTCCCTTTCGCAATGCGAGTGTGCAACTTGTTAAAAATCCATTAATCACGTAAGTGGCAACTCTGGATACGACATTGCCGGCATACAAATTTGTTCATGCGTGCGAAAATTCAAAAAAAAAGAAATAAAGAAGGCAGGAGAAACCCTAACGTATGTACATATGTATGCATGTAAGTATGTATGTGGGTATGCGAGTATGTGTATGTGAGTAGGGGTTTCCCTTAATTTTCCTGCTTTGGTTATGGTTTTGCATTTTATTGCCTCATTATCTTCACATTAAAAATTACTCTGCAACAAAGCGACTCAGAAAGTGCTTCTCAACTTTAATTATAGCAACTATTTAAACGAATTATGTTTTTTAATTTATTTAAAACAACATTACAAAATGTAGCGCTTATATTTAGGAATTTAGTATTAGCTAAACTTAATTCCGCAGTACATTTTTAATTTAATGTTTGCAAACTTGTTCCAAGCAAACATGGGGCACTATGTTGTTAAATTAGAACTGCATTTCTTTCCCTTAATTCTGTGTGCATTGAATGACCACCAACTATTTAAAGTTGAAGCGTAATCCAGACATTCTCCCATTGTTCCATTTGATGGAGGAATTTTGTCCATTCATTACAAGCTGCAAGCATTCTTCGACTACAAAAGTTAACACGACTCCACATTCACAATCACACACACGCACACACACATGAAGACACCGAGTGAGGCAAGTTTATTAAGTCTCGTTGGGCCCCGAAAAGTGTGCAACATTTTAATATGTATGTCAGTGCGTCGTCCATGTCTGAGTGCTGGTGTGGGTGTGTTTAAGTGCTCATATGCTGGCATTGTCTAGGCAAAATATAATAAACCCCACATTTGCAGCAAACATATTTTGTGGTCTCTGACGACGACAAAATCCACCGCAGCCCGCACCCCGCACTTTCGAAGAAAAAGAACCCTGGGAGTCGCCAAAAACCTTGGCAACCCTTTAAGTCTTCTGGGGTTATATCTCGAAAAGGAAGTACTGGAAACTTTAGCACAGTTCCTCATATCTTTGGGGCACCTGCTGCAAAAGTTTCCGCTTCCTTTTGCACTGGTTTTCGTTTCTGTTTCCCTTGCCAGCGTTGCAAAATCAAAGTTGCTAAGAGTAGACTTCATGCCCCCGAAAACCCCATACATATGTACGTTCTACCCATTTTCGGCTCCGAGAAAGTTTGTCATGTCGGTTGGTACGTACACACATATATGGGGAAGTGAACATGCTAGTATCTTCTACTTAAATTAAATACAATGTCTGCAGAAAATAAATTGAAGTTTGCTTTATGTGTATTTTCCACTTGCCCTTTTTCTTTGCAATTTTCAGAGATTCCCTCCTTCACTTCAACTAAATTCCTGGCGGGGACTTGGGGAAATTGACAATGTTCCAAAGCCAAAGCGAACATAATTGGGGATGCCCCTCATAAATAATTGAACCGAATGGTTTTTTGTTACAATTTAATACTAGCTTGGTCAAGGAGGATTAGGCTCACATTTTATTTCAATGGTTTCTAATTGACGGAAGTTGTTTTTCAAAGAACCAACATGTCGAAACTCGAAGCAAATGGTTACACACTAAACGTTATATGTTGGTCATGGTTTTCAATTGCTTAAAGCAGTGTGTTCTCCTTTAAGCGCATCACAAAATAGTATATTTGTTAAGTTAAGGGATAAATGGTCTCTTACCTGGCACCAATGAGCAGACTGTTGCCATCCTTGGTAACGAGCTTGAAGTGATCCACAACACTTTCGTTTCCCACAAACTTCAGTACATCTTCGGGACCTGGAAGCCGGAAAGAAAAGAGGATTATAAATAAATTGCACCAGGAAGAACGGGGAGTGAAACCGGCTGGGTGAAACTGGGAGACAGATGAGATGGCCGGATGGTTTTGGTTCGGCCAGCAAATGCCTAATTAGGCAATTAGGCGGCGTTAAAGGCGACAAAAGGCAGTTGAGAAGAAAGGAAAAAACGCAAGCGGATTATCTGGCAGCAACGTAAAAAGCAGTGGAATATTCAGCCACATGGCGCTGCACCGGGAACCCGCGCAGCTGAAGTTGGTAAAAAGGAAATGGGAAATGCGGCATGGGGCATGGGGCATGGACGCTGGGATTCCTGATGGCAACTTTCCCCCCGCTGATATGCAAAAAAGGGCAGCTGCACTTAGAATGGCCCGTTTAGCAACAGCAACATAATCAGCAGCTGCAAGTACAATTTTTGTCGTTTGTTTACTTTGGTTATTTGCATCTACTTTATGCAGCCGGTCCGGAAAACCTTTGTTGCCTTGCCACTTGCCACTTGCCACAAACTGCAACCAGTTCATCCATCTGTCTGGCCGATAAAAAGAGAAACGGTTGCCACGGGGATTAAACCGTAAGGTAAACTCTGAAGTTTCAATAATTTATATAGTTTCTTCCGTGAAATAAAAAACTCGTTTTGTGGTCTGATTAAAAACAAGAAATATTTTGTTTAAGTTCGTAAACACAATAACCTGATCAAATAACTGATGAGAGTTATGAATTGAATTATTCTATATATAAAATTTTTAATGAAATCCTTTTGGATAGCATAGCTTCCTGTGGTTTTATCTTTTAATCGTGCATTTAGTACTTATTTCACCCCTAGCCAGCATTGGATCATTGATGTTGCAGAAGCTAAAAATCATTTTTCTTATTTTCCCAAACTTTTTTGCGCTTCCAGTGAGCTTTTAACTTTTAACTGCAAATGTTCGGTCAACCTCAAAAGAGCAAAAAAGTTGTTCTCGTTGGTTTTTTGCACCCAGCGTCCTTTTCAACGCGGAAATGGGTGCCTGGAAAAGGACTGGTAAATGCCACCTGGTTATTGAAAGCGCATTTGGACTCTTTTCATGCTCGTCCACTTTTCATTTCAACGGGTGAGAATAAAAAGCGAACGGCAAGAATGGCAAAAAACGAATGCTAAAATTAATGGGTACCATGAACGCTTTTATACACGAGACAGAAGAGCCTTTTGTTTGCTTGACATTTAACGTGACACGCGGGACATGTGCACAAATGTGGGGGCGTCCTCTTTTGAGGACGAGAGAGTGAGATCGGTGCCAACTATGGAAAAAGTTAAAACCTGGAGTCCCGCAACAGAGTCCCTCAAATGAAGCGACATTTTTTTAATTTTGCCTTGTAATTAAAAGCAACAAAAGCAGCAAACAGTAGCCGAAGGAGAGGGACACAAGACAAAAGCTGCAGAAAGTCGGGGAAAATGAAAATAACGAATGGAAAAATAATTATTGCAGACAAAAACCTGAGAGATGCTTAAGGTAGAAGGATAGACAAACAAGTCAGGATGGTATGACATAGTAAGAAGGAAAAGCTTCAAGAAACCGGTAAGAAAAGTAATGGATAGAAGTAAATTAAAATATAGTTGTTCATCCATTTAATTGAAAAAAGGTTTTTAGCTTTAATTTAGCCTTATGCTTTCATTTTCGACTTCAATTGCAAGAGCTTAAGATTACTCAAAAACTTATGACTTTAAAGCCAAAGCTGCGTTGCTTTTTCTTACTCAGTTCGTTTTGAAGACGATTTTCAAGACCTTGGCCATTGCTCGCAACCATTCTCATTTGTATGATAATGATTCTCATTTGTTGTCCCTGCAGCTTTTCCTCACAAAAGGCCCGTGCCAGCCCATCTCATTACTCAGCCTGCTGTCCCCCGAAGCGCTTTTTGTGCTACAAGTCCAACTTTTGTTTAATGCCACCGCGGGCCTTTTGTCGACCTGGCCAAAAACTTTGTAAGCCCAAAATTGTAAGCTAATATTTGCCTTACCTACATCTGCACACAATACCGCCCGGGCACACACACACACACACTATTACACACACACACGTTCATCTGCATAGAGGGGAAAATGGAAGCGGAAAAGAGCGAGAAATTCCGCAACCAAAAATCTAATATTTACCTTGACTTTGCAAAAAGCAAACTGCAAGCTAAAAAACAGAGAGAGGAAGGGAAAAAAATACACTGAAAGCGAAGCGGTCCCAGTCCAATTCCTGTTTCCCCATGAGCACACTCGCATAGTATGTATATTTGAACAAAGGACGTTCGCAAAGGCCAGACAGCAAAAAGCAAAAAAGCAAAAAAAGAAAAGGGAACCCCGTGTCAGAGTCTATCACTTTAATCAACTGAACCGGGCACTGACTGCTCCAAATTATGCAAATTCAACGGAAAATAAAATAAAATTTCTGACGTACGGTACATCTAGCGATGTGGAGTGCCGGAGTCCTTCTCGTGTTTGACATTGACTTGCGAACGTGACTGTGCAAGGACCAGCCAACTTAATGGTCAACTTTTCGATCCTGCGGCATTTGCTCGCCACCTCTTGCACACACACCAACAAATCGCACACACCAGAAACCAAAAAAAAAAAAACAAAAATAACCAAAAAAAAATCGAAAAAATACGTTGATTATTAAATATTTTCTTAATGAATTTTTCATTTGCACTCGCGGAATTCCCGAACAGGTTGGCAGTCCCGGTTACAACGGTAAATATTTCCCCAAGATGGCGCGCGCAAACAAAATGGCGTCCGCTTACAGGTGTGATGACCACTCGCCAAGCCCTCATTCCTTGCAAAAATATTTCAGATTCACATTCGCCTGCAAATGGGCGAGCGGAAGGGCAGACAACAATGCAGCATTAAAAATGCAAAAACCTCTTCGTAAATGCAAGTCAAATGTTGCTCTTAGTGCTGCCGAGAGAAATAAGAGAAAAAGGCTATAAAACGCCGGGACTAGCGCTTCGCAGAAAGGCAACGGCAGTCTGTCAATAATGAAGGCTTCCGGAAGTAAAAAAATATGCAAAGCGGAGCTCCTTTGGACTCCTAAGGTGATCATAAGCAGAGCATACGAAAAAACGTTCGTTTGTTGAATTAACCAGTTGTTAAATCAGGTTCGCTGGAAAACTTTAAATGATTCACTTTTTAAATGCTTTCCCTTTGCCTTTGTAATTAATGCAGTTTTTACCTTAAAAACCATAAATGTAATGCAATAATTGTAAGAAATTCCTATTCCGTTTTTTGTGGATTTAATTATGAATTTTACAACTGCCCAAATTTAAAGATGCTTTTTTGAACGAAAAAACCAACAGCGGTAGTTCCCTTGAAAGAAATGAAGAACTTACTTCAAGGAAACGAAGCAAATTTATTCCTGACACCTCTCATAAAAATTATATGAAAGCCCAAAAAAGGAAATAAAGTTCGCTGTTCAAGGGGTGGAAGGAGAAAAGCGGCTTGGCTTGCCGGAAAACAAAATGCAGCGACGCGTGAAAAGCATTCCCCGACTTTGGAAACGATTCCACACACCCCGGGAAAAAGCAACAATAACACGGCGGCCGAAAAAGAAAAAAAAATGGTGTGGAGAAGGAAAAATCCCTCGTTGAGATTTGCATTTAATTGAAATGAACGCCAACGGTCGACAGAGGACACATCAAATGGCCAGACCAGACCAGACAGAATCTGAATCAGAATCAGAATCTGAATCCGAATCGGAATCCGAAACCGAATCGGAGGCACAAACGGCATAGGAGGAAAGAGCAAAGAGCAAACGGCAAGGGGCAAGCGTCCAAAATTCAGGGGATCCTGGGAGTTTATTCTTCTGGAGGACCTCGAAACGAAATGTGAAATGAATGCCGCGAGCTGACCCTGGAACAGGACATATCTCCTTTGAATTCCAGCTTATCGGAGCAGTGCCTCCACTCCATGCCATCCCCTTCTTAGCTCAATGGCAATTGTTGATTTGCTTTGTTTGCCCTGCTACCAAAGTTGTCAATTTCGTTTTTGCTGAACTCTGCAACTTGATGGAGTTACGCCCTTTGCGGCAAATCTCAGTAATTTAATAGGGATTTTCGAAATTCCAGGTGTAAATGCGATTGATAAGTTCGATTACGAGAAACAAATTTGCATTTAATTTATTGGGCTTATTAGGCCATTAGGTGTGGATGAATTTGACATGCATCTCATGTTACCAATTGATTAATTTCCCAGCAGTCACTCCAATTAGCTATCCAAAATAGTGTAAAGCTGTCTGGTTTTATGTAACAGCCAAAAAATAAACGTTAAAACAATCGCCAATCAGTGGTAAATATTTCTCTCACGTCATAATCTTTTTTTTTTTTTTTTAATGCATACAATTTTGACCAAATCAAATTTATTTAGCATGTAACGAAAGCCACGGGACTCCACTTTTTCGCTGAATTGAAAGCGTCATTAATATTGTAAATCGTATGCCAATTACATTCGTTTTCATCAACAATTTATAAACGAAAAAACTCTATTTAAAAATCAATGCGCGTAAATAGAATTAAGTAAATGTAACGGAATTCATTTAGCTGCAAGTGAAATGCATTTCATATTTACACAGAATGCAAACAGAGATATTTGTGATTATTTTCACATTTTTCTGGCAGTTTTAGATGTACGGATAAATGCATACCGACATGATGAAGTTTTTACAGTAACTCAATGAGTAAAATCAATATATTAACATGTTTCTTACTTTTCGCTGCGGACAAGCGGGCTTCGAAAGAAATGAAATTAATCGGTAGACGTTAAGGAAAACGCCGTAAAGGCTGGAAAATTCATTTAGTCCAAAAGAGCCGAGCTGCGGGCACCGAGGTCGTTTCTGCGACCTGCGGTTGCCACGAACTGTGACAGGATATGAACTCCTTGTCATTTATGCAGCAATTAACGCCAGGCACATGCGCTGCAGGAGCCGAAGGACCTGCACCTGCAGGACCTCAGCGTCGTATTGCATGCCGCTTTAATTATTATTGTATTATATTGCATTTATTTACGCACATCGCGCCCTGCTTCCAGATATCCATTGTGCACTCGCCGGAAAAGTATGCATTTTCCCGTTGATGTCTTGCGCGGCATGTCGGCGGCCTGTTGGAACATCAGATGGGCCACAGTTGGGTTGCTTAATGCCAACAAAATGTCGTAACAAATTACCAGGTGTTTCCGCAAAGGAAACCAAAGGATTCCACCAGACATATGTATGAATATGCAGCCGAGTGCGAGGCGACACTATCTGAGCGTTTCAGCGGAATAAATATGTTCGATTAAATGGGAAGAAACGATGTTAAGTAAGAGCAGCAATATTGGCCACGTTTTTTTTCGTTGAAATACTTTCCTTTAAAGGACCTTATCTGTATGAGTACGTAATTATTTCTGGGTACTTGCTGTATTTAAAGAGAAAAGCAAGTACATTTATCTTTCTAACTGTCGCTGGTAAAATTGAAAATTTTGATATTAAGAATACCCTACTTTTGAGATACACATTGCATCGTCATTAAGAAGCAGCCCCCTTGCGTAGGAACGTGATATGTTATCCAAACAGGGTCTAAATGATGCCACTCAGTCCCACATCCCCATCCTGGCCAGACATGTGCTGTTTACTCGCATAATCCCGGATCTTGGCTCCTGGAACCCAAACTCACAGCGACATGGCTCAGATAAGATGTGCTTTACATGTGCCTAAACAAACACGAGATGGGGGCATGTACCTGGGTGCCATTCAGTCAGGAGCAGCTTTCTCTACTCTGCGTGCGGCGTACTCTGAGTACGGCGTACCCACATCCATTTACAACTGGGGCACACGAGAATGAATCACAAGCTGACACAGTGTCAGTGTTGGTATATCTGCCACACCAAAAGTAGCTAACTGGTAAAAAAAAGCTGAAATATATCATCAACAGATATATTTCCTTTACCCTTTTTCTTGCCATATATAGTGGCTAACCTACAATGAACAGGTAACTAATACAAACTAAACTATAACTAATACAAAATGCTAGTTTGGTGTATCGGTTAAGAATGTCTATACTTAGCTAAGAAAAGACTACTTTGCCAGTACTGGCGGCATCTCAGGGCTCAGGTGTATGCACTAAGTACACGCGTCACTTATTACAGTGACAATGATATGCCGCTTGCACACAAATATGGGCACGACCCGGTTTAAAAGCCTGGCTGTTTGGAGGTTGGTGGTTGGGGGTTGGAGGGGCGGCCCCGACTCCAAGGACTCAAGGATCCTGGGGCCCGAGCCTTCAAACAAATGTCGGCGGGTGTAATTGATCAGGAGTGACTGGGGCACGCACACAATCAAACAATGACTTGCAGTTGCACCATAAATCGGCTGCACTTAATGCCACGGCAGAGGGGAGGAGGCTTGGCTCCGCCTAAGAAATGCTCGGCACGAAATCCAAAATGTCAGGACGAGCGGCAGGCAGATGATACAAACATGTGTGCGATGCATTTTATACAGCAAGAAAATTTCTCGCAAAACCGTGTGGCTTTCACGGCGATAGGACACGTGCAAGTCGTACGAGCTGGTAATCATACTAAAACGAACTTAAACCCATAAAGCGGGCCAACTTTATTAGAGACTCAAGCCTATTACCCATTGTTTTTAAAAAGAATATTTTTTAATGATTTAGTTATCCAAAAATTGGTCTATTTAAACATGAGGCTGTTGGAAAATAACTAAAATGCTGGTTGATCTGGCCTATTTCGTGGAATTTAAACTATAATCTATCTAGGCACGAGTCAGAGAATTGGAATTTTACGAACAAGTCTCGACTGTTTAACGACGTTGGGTACCCTGGCTTTTAATTTTCTTGCAGTGCCCAAGGCACAAGCACGTGCTGAAGTTGATGTGTATTGCCACATGACAATACATGACCCATCCTCGGTGGAATCGCTGGAAACTGGTGCTCCTCCGCTCGGATGATGAAGCTGATGATGGCGACGACGAGGATGGGCACTTTGCTCCTTTTTAATGATGCCGTTTGCCTGTCGTTCGGAGGACATCTGCCAGCTCTGCCAGCTCTGCCAGCTCTGCCGGCCGGCTCATCTCGACGTGGCTGAGCCATCTCAGTGCCGTGTGACAGCAGCATGTAGGTTATGCGCTCGCTTTGCGCTTTTCATCAGTACGGATCCCTATCCGGCTCCGGACACGGAGCGAGGCCACCTCGAGTCTCCAGTACCCCTTTCTCCTAGTGCACACACACACCCCAACCCCAACTGCTGCTGCACTGATGATCCAATGACCCATAAAACGGACGCTGCCACCGGGCGGAATCAGCTTTGCCAGGCTTTTGTGGTTCACATGGCACGCGCACTCTAACATAAAGTGCCAACTGCAGTGATGGCCACACCGAGGTACCATTTCCTTAAGTGACCCACAAAGAATTTATGTGTACCTAAATATGTATCAAACTTCAGGGAGATATCATTCAGTAATTAAATAGATAAAATACACATACTATTTTATGCATAATGTTCATGTAATCATTGTGTTTGTCTTGTCATATTTGGTTAAGATTTCACATTTACTTTAGGAAAGGGTTCAAATTCTTCCCCCAATGATTGTAATGATTCTTCTGGCTTAAGGAACGAGCCTTGCTATTTGATTTGAGCGTACCTTGTGTACTTTAAAGCCTAGTAAAAATACCTCTAGGTACTTCGCATCTCTGTCGGGTGCTTGTGCTCAATCGAGCGTTGGCAACTATCCGGATCACATACACAAACGTCCGCGGACGAGGACTTAACTTTGCAGCTCTGCCGACTGAACCGCCCACCAATTTGCATCGATGCATCTGCCTCGTATGGGGAATCTGCCACCGATTGCCGCAGCCCACCTTTCTGGTGTCTTTGAGATGTCCAGGAATAGCCATATGGCCTCCTTTTCGGACTGTCAATTGGATTAAAGAGTTTTCATATGAGTGACATAACGTAATGGCGTTTTGCCATTATCTCAAACAATTACGAGTGGTTCTTTTATTGATTAACTCGTGCAAAAACACTTTTATACAATTATACACATTTTTAAAATGTATTAACTGAGATATGATATGATGACAGATTTTATTAAAGGACGTATGTTATTTCCATTGATAAAACGTGATGGTTCCGGAATAAGCAACCGCTTCATCGTATATTGATTGTTGTTCTCAGTTCTGGTCTCGTCCGGATTTATTTACCTATTCATTAGTTTTCCGTTGAAGGATTTAGTACCAGACAAAGCAAAGGGGTCTGAGTTAAGTGCTAGGAAACGCTTTCAGAATTCAACTCGTCAATGTCATCGTTGCCATCGTGCATGATTTTATGATAAGGGCTGGGGCATATACATACACGCTTTTAGATTCGCTCGACTACTTGTGGCTTTTCGAGGTCCTTGCAAGGAGTTTTCAGCCCGCTCAGCACTTTGTCGGGATAAACTTCTTCCGCAGCGTTTTATTTATTTAAACGGAAAGCCGATGAAGCTGAAAGTCTTAAGTGCCGAATGGGTGGTTCGGTGGAAAAACGCTTGCTTTGAAATCGGCCAAAAGAGGCCGGGGCTTTGATAATTTTACGCAGCTGAATGTACGTACATACGTACAGCACACGTACCAGAGATACAAAAGACATAAAGAGTACAAAAGATATAAAGTAAACTGAAAGTAAAGATAAAAGCGCCAAAGGCTCAGAAAAAGTGCAAAGACAATGATAAGGGCGAGCCGGAAAAATGCTTGTCAAAATGAAAGAGGAAAACAGGGGAAAATGTAAAACGCTGAAGTCGTCTCCTGGGTTCGGTTTTCCTTTTCTCTTCTTTTTTTTGGTTTTTTTTTTTGTTTGCTACTTGACATGGCGGGTTCGGGAGCTCTCAAAGGCAATAATTTTTGCCTTGGAATTTTCACCTTGGCAACTGATGAATTGAGAAACTTAAAGTTTTTAGAGATGCTAATGGAGTGCAGTTATTCAAAGGGAACACAAAGGTGGTTGTATTCATTTACTAAGGGAGCGCCACTAGATAGTTCTTAATGTTGAAGTCCTCCTCAATTTAAGTAGTTTCATAAATTACATGATACACACCTGAAAAGATACAAAAGTAAATGATATCATTAGTTTATAAGTTAAAAATGTGTCTATGAGCACTTAAGTGCTCTTATATTACAGAAAGGTCATAAAAGATTGTTTATTTTTAATTTAAAGTATATTTCCTTTCTCCTATATACCTAATTTCCATTGACATCTTCTAGAAGCGATTTAATTCCATACTAATTAACGATCTGTTTCCAATTGAGCTTTGGCAGTACTTTCATTAGTTTGTATTGATATACATTTTTAATAGCACACATTTGGACCGGTGATTTCCATTTGCGCTTCCCTCGTTTTTTGTCAATTTACTCAATTCACTGATTAGTTTTCAATTGGCGCAGCCATTAGAGCTCCATTTGAGTAATGCACATCGTGCTCTGCTAGTGCAACTGTGTTGGACAGTTGCCTGGCGACTGTCGGCTAAAATGAATAATCGAATGGTGCTCGGAATTGGGAGCTGAATGGAATTCTGGTCCTGCCCCTTTGTGCATATTGCCATTTTGGTTCGCTGCCCGCTCGCTTCCGTTGCAGCTGGTTTTTCCGAGCTGGTTTTCCCCAACCCTACCCCCGCCCCGCAAACTGTTTTTGCCTTTTTTCCGATTGCTTTCCAGCAAGCCGGCAATTTATTTGCTCGTGACAAGGGGTTCCAACCAAAGAAACAAAACAACGTTTAAAAGATGCAAATACCGCTGGGGTGCCTATACATATTGTACATACATATATATTGCGAGTGGCAAAATGGCAATAAAGAGAACTAAAATCAATGGAAATATTCGCGTTGGCATAAATTCCCTTTGAGGAAAACACGGGCGGGCACAAAAAAATGCTCACACAGAACGAGAATACAATTCGAAAAAGTTTGTAACCCAGATTCCTTTACCCTTTCGCTAGCCATTTTTTACCAATTTTGTGTTATTATTATTTTCCCAAAACTTTAGCCGCAGGTGCAGGGCGCATATATGCTGAAAATGGCGGAAAATGTATAAGGAGGGGGCGGCACTGCAGAGTTGTCATTGTTTGCACTAGATTAAAACCGGAGCCTCAAATTGAATTTCCTTCTATACCAATATCACGCATTATTACAATATTATCACTTGAAAGAGAGAAACATAAAATTACAAATATGGTAATTTTACTGGTAGCAAGATAATAATTAAACAGCATACATTAAAATTAGTTATCCCCTTGATAATATCCTGCTTACGTCCCTGATGGGAAATGTTGCTTTCGGGTTCCGCTTTGTGGTATTCATATTACAGGATCTCTGCAAACTTTTTCCACTAGCTGCCCTTCATCCTGTTTTGTTTCTGTTATTGCTGTTATTGCTGCTATTCTCGAATTCGCTTTGCCTGTCCCAAACAAAAACACATCCACACACATACACACACAGTCGCACACCCACATTTCCTGGGGCAAATTTATTGAATTCGCATAGCAGCCAGGAAGGCAACTTAATTTTGAGGAGAAACTTTGTTAAGGTTCGCCATGTGCGCCAGCAAACAGGAAACAACCAAAAGGGCCAGCCAAACCCTCCCAGACATTTTCAAGTTCCTTTTACGTGGGCGGTGGATGGAGGGGGCGTGACCAGCCAACAACAAACGATGCTGAAGTTGGAGGTTTCGGTTTGTGTTTGCATTTTGTTAAGTGTTGAAAATTTATTAGTTTCACCTTAATTTGTTTGTTGCCTGCCCTGCTTTGCGTGGAAGTGGCTAAAGTCCCAAAGGAGTAGACAAAAACGTTATTTTTTCGCAAGCAATTTATTGTTATTGCTCTCAACACCCAGCCACAACATTCCCATACACAAATTAATGAGGGAAGTAGGACCGCCGTCAATCACCGAAAGTGTACGTTTCTGATGTGTTTTCAAAAGCATTAAAATACGCATTCAAAAGACCTGCTTAATATTACTTAATGTATATATTTAATGAGCGGTTATGTTAAAAAAAATAAAAATAAAAAACTGGTTTCATCCATTCTCCCCGACGGGGAATTGAACCCCGGTCTCCCGCGTGACAGGCGGGGATACTAACCACTATACTATCGAGGATGTTGTTTGCCGCTTGACTGATATTAAATTTGTAACCGATAGCCATAACTATCAGTGTTCACACGGTAATTTTGAGAGCTTTAATCTAATTAGATTATTCAGATCGTTTTCAAGGTATACACATATCGTAGATACGTATACGAAAGCTTTAAAATCTTAAAGCACACATCGCACAGTGGGCACAAGGGCAAAAAGCAAAAAAAGATGAACGGACTACAATAAAGGGGCGTGCGAGAGGGATGGCAAATCAAAGTCAGCAGCGCAGCCAAATGGGGAAACATTGTTTTAAAACAATGAAATACAAGCTGCTGGCTGGTGGCTGGTGGGCTTTCAGCCGGGGAGCCAAGCTGAGCTACAAGCTGCAGGGACCAGCAACACGCAATAAAAGACAAAAGTGGAATATGTGCCACAACGCTGAACAGATGCCAACGACCAACGACAGCCGCTCTCCCGATCCCTATCCCTATACCTACTCCATACTCCATTGCCATTCCCTTTCCCATTTACACCCCCCGATGACCCCCTTCCGACGCCACCCCTGCCAGAACATGTGAGTCCACTTGAAACTTTGCGCTATTGTACTTTCACCCCCTACCAGTCATATATATTTTTTCTACAGCCGCTTCCAGCTGCGGACTTTCTCTAGAATCTTTGGCCAACTAAAGCCACTCACAACTGGCTAAAAAAGTGGGGGAAATAAAAAAAATACATGTAGAGAGTCAGAGGCAGAATCCAACCGGTTTTTAGTGCACAGTAGTGCGCTTCGTAACATACTAAAAAAATATAGTTATTTAAAGAATGTTGATATTAAGCTAAAGTTATTTAGCATTCAGATTTTACATTCATAATAAATGCGCAAGAATATTTTCATGAACCACATTTAACTATAAACACTAAAAGTGTTTCGTATTTATAGTTGTACAAACCATCACAGAATTATAAAAATGAATTTACTTAATTCATATCTGTTACAAATACGATTTTATTATGAATTTTATCAAAACTATTTTTTAATCGGAATTCGTTATAATGGCAATGCCTGACCATTTACAAGAGTATAGAACCCATAGCAAAAAAAAAAATTAATATTACTCATGCAGCTACTGAAACTGCTGTGGGGAAAAAAAGTTTGAAAATATAATTGCTGTGCTGCTTTGGCAAACTCCATTAAATTTATAAAGTGGGCAAAAGTTGTATGCCCATACTTCCACATTTTTTATCCGCCACTTCAGACTGTGTGTGAATGGGCACATGAGCGCTTATTGATTAATAGTTTTATTGCATTCATGCAGAGCCCGGTCATTAATTTTGCATGTTAAATAAAAGAGCACTCAATTATGTGGGCTGCATTCGAGGCGGGCAGTTGCTGAATGAAATATTCATGCACTTTATGCTTTATGCTGGGCCTACCGTCAAACAATGCATGTTTGATGTGGAATTAAAGTCCTGTTCGCTCTCTGCGCACGAATATTGATTAGTTTAGGCCGGAAAATAATATTAAATATTCCTGTGGGCTTCAAAGGTTGGGATTATGTTCTCGGTGCATTTAATAGTTAAGCTTCTTTCAGTCTCTTCCATTGTGAAATGGAACATACGTATAGCATAAGCTATAACATTTAAAGCTATTTATTCATATTCAATGTGCTAAAACGTAATTTGTTGCCAACCGGACAGAGTTTAAATAGCTTGAGAATTTGATTAGAAAAATGTACCTAAGCTGGCAAGGCATCAAGGCAATAGTTGGTTGGCAAAACCCAAGGACGAGGCGCCAAAATGCCTTCGAGGCGAAAAAACCTGAACGGAATATTAAAAAAAAAATTAACACAAAATAAGGGGGAAAAGCCTGGGACCCAAGAGATTTTCCCAACCGCCCAGAAGAGGCTGCGAAATGCTTTTTCCATTTCATTTTCATAATTTCGCCATTTGGCAAGTATCTCACGCGTTTGCAATTATGTGAGGATTTTTCATTTCATTTGAGTTTGCGTCCATTCGAGAACGCAGTTGTAAGAGATTCTTCTATTGTTAATGTTTTGCTTGCTGCACATTTATGCGCAACCGCATTTCAAAAGCAATAAATTCAGCAGCTTTGCTCCAAAGTTGAGGAAACAACAAAAATAGGGACAAACGGAACACAAAAAGTAAAAAAACAAGTACGTGAAAGCTGTGAAAGAAAACTTTGCTCATTTGTGGCCACCGAATATTTTGATTTCCATTTTGAAATTCACTCAGCAAAGCTCTGCGTGAAATATAAATTAATAAGTGCTCACACAGCACGAAATCAAAGCTATTTTTTCAGCGTCGTTAAAATCATTTAACAATTTTTTAATATATATTTATAAAGCTATCTGTTTTAAGGAACAAACAAGTTATTTAACAATTTTTTGTATACGCATTAAACAATTCTACATGTCATACTTTCAAAACGAATATATTTATTCTCGCAACACTTTGAAAACTATTTATTTATTTGAAATGCTTATTTTAGTTGCAAAAACTTGTGCGCGCGGTTGAACAACTGGAGGAAAAGTATAAATATTTCACACGCTTGTTTTTATTGAAAAGAATATTTTTTCGATGTTCCGGCAGCTGTTTACTTGGCTGCCTTTCATTACTTGATTTCGTTTTTTCCGCTGCCTCCATTCTCCATTCTAAGCAAAGTTTTGTGGACTTTTCGCCAGAGCCAAGCAGCTTGTTATTATTATTTTTTGCCCTCAATGGTAAAAGTTGTAGTAGGAAACAACAATTTCTCCACCACCCCCAACTCTCAACCCTCAACTCCACCACTCACCACTCTACTCAGTTCAACATTCAACCTTTGGTCCAAGTTCCCGCCGAGTTTTACCATGAAAATTAATTGCGCATTTATTTTGAGTGAGTTTTCGCATCCTGGCGCGGCAAAGGACGAGGACGAGACTAGGGGCTTTCCTTATAACAACCTGCCAGCATTCGATGTTGCCATTCGCCGTTCGCTGTTCAGCGTCTCCTGCGGCTCCTTTCATCCCCCGGAAAACACGGCGGCGGTAAAAGTTAAGTAACCGTGCTCGAGTGGCATCGCCCGTCTACAGGTGACTGCGAAGAGGTTTATGCGTGTGAAGCTCAGCTCACGCCACATTCAGGCAATCTGTGTGGCAGCCACTTGCTGTCCTGCACGAGATAGAATACCATCTCGGGAAATTTAAGAGGAATATTACCAAAGGGAAGTGCGGTAAATCCAACTATCCGATGGTATACACTTTACAGGAGACACTGACTGCGGACTTACACCCCAAATGTGTTGCTTTGTTTCCAAAATAAAGCATTAAGTTCAAGGCTTCTAAAAAGATCAACTGTTTGCTCTATAGATCTGCTGGTTTGCATCTAAGCTCATAAATTGCCATCTTAAAATATTACCCATAGCTGTGGTCACCAGCAGCATGCAAATCGCGCCATAAAAGTGCTGATTTGTATCTGCATGTGTAGAACTCATAAATTGAACAAATTAAACCTTAATGGTTCTTTGCGGTGCAATTTAATTGTCTGACTTGTGTTTTGTGATAATACATTAACGTATCAACGAGGCGTTAGTTTTCAGAATAATTGCAGCTTAAAATACAAATTTTCAAAAGATTGAGTACAACTAAAAAGCCCTAAAGCTATTGAGTTTCCCGACCAGTCCGCAAATCAATGTGGTTACGATTAAATGTACCGAATTTACCGAGTGAAACCACAGAAACTAATAATGAAAAATCCAAACGTTAAACGTTAAACGACCCCTGGGGCAGACAGTTATTGCAACACCCAGTCAAGTTCGATGGAAAGTTGCATGCAACCCAAATTATTCACCCCAACCACCCATCCACCATTCGCCATTCACCATTCACCATCCAGCAACCCATGCCACCCACATCATTTGCAATCCGATAACAATGCGGGTGCGTTTAGTTGCACGATACACGAATGCCAGCCAACAAGAAATGCCTCTCGGATAGTCATGGTCCATGCAAATTACGTTAGGCCGGCGACTTTGATGTCGTCAGCAGTGAAATCGAATCACAGGGCAAACACTCAGCGTGGCACGTTATCCGATCCGTTGTGGCAACCTGATTTGCTAACGATAATTTCCAGTTTTGAAAGCCATAGCATTTGCATTTCAGGATGGGGGCTTATTGGAGCAGTCCATTGAGGAGCTTCTCCTTTGATTACTAATTATACAAGTGCTGCTGCATGTGGTCGAGAATCTGTTGAGAGCTATGAACATAAGAGGATTGGGAACTAAATATAATATTTTTTTATTCCTAAGGACAACATGGTAGATCGTTGTAAAAATAAGTTAGACGGAAGAGCTTACAATTTAATACACATCTATGACGTCATTTAGTACTTGCACCCAGTTCATAGTACGTTCGAATACATGCTAGTCACTCTGATAAATGTATATATTTAATCAAGATATCAGGCTGATTTCCACCCCCTAATTTATTGGGGTTGCAGCTGGCAGCACTGTGACGACACTAATCAGAATTAGTTCCTGCTATATCTGCTATATCTACCATATCCATCCGGCAGTCAGCTAGTCAGCTAGTCAGTTTGCCCCCACTGCTTAGTCGTACTTTGTGTGTACAATTTATTTCAGTCGTTTTAATTGATTCTGTCGCTTCCCTCGCTCGGGGGTTTCCCCGCTCCATGGGTTGCCACAGACGCAGAGTGCAGGCAGCGCATCTTGTTATTTGTACCAATTAATATCCAATATCTGGGCGCTGGCATCATTAGTTTATTTTCCTTTCCTTGCCAACTTTATTTCTTTTTCCCCCCTTTTCAACAAAAAATATATATATATTATTCTTTTCTATCTGTCCGATACGTTTCACTTGGCGCTACAAAGAGAGCTACTAATATCAATGGGAAAACTACAACAAAGGCGCAGGGCAACTTCAGTACTGTTGTTAAGCAGCGAAGGGAAAATACACTGGGAAAATCTCGAATTATAATTCAAGTCGAGAAAAAGCTATGCCCTTAATGTTCTAAGACTTCAAGTCATCTTATCTTAACTTTGAAGATTCATCTCTAGTTTTTTAGACAAAGTATGCTTATTAATATATACAAGAGAAACACCTTATTATTTAGTGGATTACTTGCGTAAATCCTTAGATTTAAAATTTTAAATTTAAATTGAAATTTTTTCAGTAGTGTACAGGATGACCAGGGTTGACTGGCTTTTGCCCGGCTCCTTCCTGATGATGCTGCAGTTGACAGACCATTTATCATCCCACTAATTGTGTATCATTAAAAAAAGAGGCGAGTACGGGCGTACAGATCCGACACTGGCGCCGATGTTAACCCAAAGGAGCCGGGATAGGAGCGGAAAATACAAAATAAAAACAGCTCCGTTCTCCTTCGCAGGACGAAGCCACAGCCGGCGGTATCGATGTTCGCTGACAATGGCAGACTGTGACAAGCAAGCAGCCGGGCTTGGCTCGAATGCCGGCGACATTAACAGGGAAACAGGGAGCACTGGCTACAGCAAACGGCCCTGACAGTGATAGAAATCTGCGGCAAGCAGATTAAACGTGTTTACAGTCCGCCGACGGGAGGCAACTGGAAGGAGGTGTCTTTGTAGAAGTCAGTCATCATTATCGCCACTTTGCCACCCGCCGAATGGAGCGCAAGCACAATGGTCACAAAAAATCGATAGGTGGCATAACTAATGATTCTCATGGATATATATCTCAGGCTGAAAACTTTCTCAAAACAACAACTGCTTTTTATAGGTTTTACTAAACCCAATGGGATCCGTTTTCATTTTGAGGATATTAGCTATTTCTAAATAATAGAATTGAATGCTTTTAACATATTATAAAGATTTCCGATTCGTTCAAATAAGTTGCTACTTTGAAGAATACGATTTCATTTACTATGATTTGTTATGTGTGATGCGTTCTAGATCAGAAATCAATAACTTGGCGTGTGCTTTACTTCTCCATGCAACTTTATTTAGCAAAACAAAAGCATACAGCATAGTCATATAGAGGTACGATCCCAGAACTTAACCCTTTTCACCAGTAATCCCCACTGTTCAAGAACGCGGACAACAATAGAGCCGGATGTGAGTTGGTGGTGGGTGGGGAGTATGGGGGGAAGCCAGACTAATGAGAAACGTGCGCCATGAGTTGCGATAAATGGTTAAGTCAGCGGAATCGCTGATAGTAAGCCATCCATTGCAGGCTCTACCCCACGGCCGTCCCTCGCAACGCAACGCAACGCACAAATACATAATAATCATAAAAATTCAAAGCTCCATCGCCCCCACTAAATGGCATCGATGATGGATTACGACGTCAACTCGTTGGGGATGGAGTACTGATACTGAAACTGAGCCTGAGGCCTGATGAAAATGTTAATGTCGTTGCCAATCGCTTTGTTAATCCATCCATCCATCCATCCATCCAACCAGGACGAGTTGCTTGATTTTGCCAATTCCCCGGCCTCCCGATCCATTCCCATGGTGAGGTCGGAAAACAATTATGACCAGCTTTCCCCAGGATCTCCCTGAACTGCTGGCCAAGTTAGTTTGGAGTCCTGGACAGGGCGAAAGTTGTCACGTAATACACACTAATTAATATTGATATTTTCTGATAATGAGCCCTCGATGGCGTGGACATTGCAGTTTCTGCTCAGTCAGTGGCATTTTGATAGGCCGAAATCGATATTCTGCCCGGGGATAACTTGCTTCTAATTAGAGAGAAATGCTAATTGAAATAGTAGAGTTTTGAAATTTGCTTAAGTGTATAGAGGAATTTAGGAGTAATCCCCATCGATTGACTGTGGCACTTACCATTAGCTCCTGTGATTTTGATCAAACTTAAGCTCACGCATCAACCATAAATTTGTTTATGACTCATATGAAACAGAATAGCGTCATTGGTTGTAGTTCGCAAGTCGCAAACTACAATAATCTCTCCACTCTCGTAATTAGTTATGTCTGACAGCAAATCACGAGTGCCACACTCACACTCACAAGCACAAACCCGCTACCCATTGTCATTAAAAAGCCCAACACGTATCTTGTTCGACATTTGATAGAACAAACAATACAACAAGAAGCGGGCAACAGAAAAGGAAAACTCGTTTCGACCTTAACGGGGTCGTAAAGGAGCCAGGAGTTGGTTGCTAGCTGCTCGGTTTCGGTTGGTATGCCAAATGCATTCAATGCGGCAGGTCCTGCAGATCACACTTAATGGTTATGCCCACGTCTACAGCAGCCTCGTAAAAGTGAGAGGGACAAAAGCAATGAACAGCCCCTACACTGCATAACAAACACATAACAAATTGCCAACTAAAAAGATTTGAGACAAGGATACACGGATCTTTGCAACATTAAATATCTTAAGTTCCAAGAAACAGGAATCTTTAAAAGTTGTACGTAAAATATTTTACATTTACTATTGACTTTACTTTCTTTTTTATCAGTGTACTTCTTGGCATCCCGCTCTCTTCTGGCTGCCGATAAGGACGAGTGGGTGGGGCCGCAAAAATATTTAATGAAATCAGCAGTGGCACAACAGCGTGGAGATGGAAGCATAACAAAATGCAATTGTTGCATTATTAATTTATATTATGCGCAATTGTTGCAAACTGTGGGCAGAAGGTCCTCGCACACACACACACACACACGCACACAGAAGCACAGCCGCACACACACACACACGGCCGCTGTTCATGCGGAAAATCGTGGCAAGGACGAGGGGCAGTAATCGGGGTAGGAAACAGACACAGGCCGCAAGATAAGCACCATGTAAAGGTTGCTCGACTGAAACCGTAAAAGAAGCACAGGCATAACACAAAAAAAAAACAAAAAAAAAAAGAGGAAAAAATATATATACTCCAAAGGATAACGACAGCGGGAGGAAGTAGAGCCAACCAATTTGCTACCGCTCTCGCAGCCATTGTTTCTCGCCCGGAAAGGTGAAGGAAAATGTGGTAATAAAAACAACAATTGAACACAGTTATGATTGAAGTGGAAGCAAAGCCAGCACAAAGGACCCCGCCATACGGGGTAGTTAAGTTAAGGGATCTGGGGCCCAGCCACCGCACCACCGCCATCACCGCATCCACCACCACCACCACCACCACCGCCATCAGCAGCACCATCAGCACCACAGGTCCATCCTCATCCCTGGCGGTGGTATTGTAATACGTATCGATCCATTTGATGGCTGCCACTGCCGATGACACACACACACAGCCTCTTCTAATCGCACGTGATACGCAATGAAAGTCGAAAAAAAACCAAAAAATTATTTCCGATTTCAGATTTGTGAGAGAGAGCTACGTAGACACTACGTAATGTATGTAAAAATGCAGCTTACGTTGACGAATAACTAAATATAGGCTTTCTGTTCTTCTTTTTTTGAAGAAAAAGGACTTTTTAGAGTCATACAATTTAGTGGAACTCTAGCCCACATTAATAACAATCCTTTCAAGAAGTTTACCAATAAAAGTTAGCTCATTATAATGAAAAGTTATTAAATGCCGCCAGGTGAAAGGATGACAATAGATTATAGCATATAGATATATAGCTGTGGTGTGACACCTAATTAGAAAATGGCATGCCTTTCCTAATAATTTTAAACCACGTACATTTCTTGAGCCATTCGAATGCAGGGAAATCAATAACTCTTATCAATGGCGGAGGAGGTAGAGATTTCACGTCGATTTCATTTCTAATGCTCAGTTGGCTAATTTGGTAAACCGATTTCTTGCGCATTATTTCCAGCTCAGTTGCTCAATTGATTGAACTAATCAAAGTTTCTGCCTGAGCGGAACTTTCTCGCAGTGTAGCACCGGCACAGGAAATGGTAAGTTTGCCAACAATTATGGCTCGCAAGCCAACGCCACCCCCCCTAAACCCCTCGCCACCGCCGCTCATCCCATGTGTGTTGTGTTTGTGATCGAACTAAGCGCTGCTCCGTTTACCGCTTTGGGGCCAAGGCCCATCATCCAACTTGGGGTTTCGGGGGGGTGGTTTGGGTGAGAGGGTGGACAGTGGGCCGAGACTTTGATTATGTTGTTGCCTCAACAGTGGGGAGGCGCCACAAGCGGGTGGCGCCACAAAGGTGGGACAGGGACAGAGTACTGGCCCACGGCGCTCCGTCTCTGTTCGTCGTCGGTTATGGTTTGCGTTTGCATTTTCAACTAGTTAGCAGCTCTCGACGAGTCAGGCAGCCAAATTGCGGTTCACTATTCCAATGAGACATACACACCAGTACACTGGGAAAAACTACAAGAACTTCTAGGACAGATGAAACTACTTTTTGGATTTATCAACCCTTACGAAAGCAGGCATTCCATTCCGAAGAACGCTGCTCCTCGTCTTTCTCAGTGTATTTAGTATCTGTGTGTGCGTGGTCAAAATAATTGTTATTGTGGCTTGAGTGGAAGGGGAGGGGAGGGGGCGGCGCTGAAGAACCGCATCCTCCAAACATTATAACGTTTTGTGGTATTGTGATTAACATTTCGGCCCAGGCCCCTAATGACCAAGTTGTCGACTTAGGATCGACCATTCTCGGCAGCGGCAAAGTTATTAAACTCATATGTGTAACTCGGCATTGATTGGCGCCTGGTGGTGTGCGTATGCGGTTTCCCACAGTGCCAGTGTGTGTGTGTGTGAATGACAGAGTGTATACGTGTGTGTGTGGATATGTATATAAGGGCTTGAGCTGGCGCTTGTTTGTCCAACGCCTCGTATACGTAATGAGTTTGCATGTGCATTTTCAATAAAAATTCATTTCACAATCGCTTCAGTCGAGTGTGTACAATGCTCGAGTAATTGCATTTTAAAAATTGCTTATTAAGGCAGAAATGGACACGCCCCCCTACGCCCAGCTCCCTGATATCCTTTGTGTCGCTCTCTCCTTAATGGCCATTAATTAATGTTGTAGCCATGCAATTTCTGATTAGCCCACAAATTACATTCACGAAGCTATCTGCAAACTGGGCACTTATACCATTTAATTTCTTACTCAATTTAACCACATAGTAAATTCCCGGTCAGGCTATCAGATTGGGTCAAGAAAAGTTGATTTTACGAACCTGCAATGGGAACAAAGAGCAGATAAAACGAATTAGAATGTTACTTTGGGAACTATAAATAATCTATTATTTAATTATATATAATTTATCGAGTTCTTAGGATACACACATCGTATGGATATCTTGTCGTATACGTCATGGTGAATAACTAGAGAAACAATGATAATCGTTTAATATTTATTTTACACACTACACTATATGGCAAAACGAAAACCCACTCTACCTCACAGTGAAATACATGGGAAGCGGAGAACTTGGAGTTCAGGAGACGGATCCCGTCTGTCAAACCAACGTGGAGAGCGCCGCAAAGTATGCAATTTACAAAAATAACGTGAAATATTTTCGCAACGCATCGTTGGCTGGCTGGAGAAAAAACACCCCACAAACTGCATCCTTAGCCCAACTTTAGCTTCGACACGAACTGATTTATAAAGTTTACAAATGCGTGGCAAAAACCTCGTGACTTGACTTGACTGACGGACCCGGGTTTTTGGCTTGCTTCGGCTGCGTTTTTTGGCTTGAGCTCTGGCTTCAGTTTTCTGGGATTTTGGTTGAAAAACGTTTGCCACTTAACACGTACGCCGCATATTTTGTGCCACGCCCTTCCCTTTTCGAGCGAAAAGTACCCAACCGGTCCGAAATGTGTTTTTACACCCAGAAATTTTTGCTGATTTTGCTGAGTTCGTTTGCAGCCGGCGAAATTTATACGCTGAGTGCAGAAGTTGCTCCGCTGACTGCTGCCATGTGCTTTGTTTGTGCCGCTCTGATCCTTGAATAATCAACAACAGCAGCAGTACTATAGTGTATATATATATATATATGAGTTGAACAGATAAACACACACACAAAATCGAAAAAACTATAGTCGAGGATGGCGAATCGCAGCAAGCGTACGTTGCTCAAATATTAATGTTGACCCTGGACAGGCAGACGGGCAGACAGGACTCGACTGCTCGTTAGCCGGATGCGCAGGCCGCAAGGATACTTCCAGATTGCCACAGATGCGGCGGCTTCATTCGTAATCAGGAGATGAACTTTTGCCGTCATTAACAATATTTTAAAGAATTGACAAAGATTGGTGGAGCTTGCGTGTAGAATTTGCTGATTGCTTCTACATTCATTAGCTTTGGTTACCAACTCAATTGCCCCCAAACACCTGACAAAAAGCAATCAGATGAGCGGATCCTTATCCCCTTAATAGGTACTATAATAAATGTTTTTAATCATTGACATTTTTGAATGTAAATGTTATTAAAGCACATCGAATATCAAATATTCAAACACTTTGTGCTCCTCAAGCAAATCACGATTCGATGTCTCGTCTTTCGCTGCTACTCTGCGATGCAACTGTTATTTATGTCTTTGTTATTGTTTTTCCAGCATCTGGCGATGTAGGGATTTTCCTGTCTGCGTTTTTGGCCATTAGATGAGGAAAAACTCCCACCCCCAAAAGTCGCTTATCTTTTGCCCTTTGGCTGCTTGATTTTCGCTTTGCTACCCGGGCTTTTTGTCTTACCGATTCCGCGATGTTTTATGGCACAGTACAGAGGATGCTGGATGCGCCGGCGAATAGCAAAATATTGTCTATATTTTTCAACTTATTGTGCCCATGTTTACACACTACTGCTGCCCCGGCAGGACTCGCTTGCTGTCTAAGCTGGCGGCGATTTCAATCGGTATTCCGCTTAGTCTCAGTGCTCGTTTAATATGTATTTCATGTTTTAATATTTGACACGATTGCACAACAGTTGCTCGCTGTGTTCCTTCAACATTCTTTTCGTTTCCCAGTCGCCCGTCCGTCGAATTCTTGGCATTCCCGGCCAACCAGCCAACCAGCCAACAAAGCCAACAAAGTTTCTTCCCAATTCCTTCTGGCCCACGACCTTTGACCCAACGCAGACCGTGTCTCTGCTAACCTTTTCCCCCCCTTGCCCACAAACATTGGCGATTGAATAAGTTGGCTCCGCTGCTTGCCAAGATTCGGCCAAAGAAACGCCAAGGAAAAAGAATTAAAAATGAAATATGCCGTAGAAAAGTTTATGACACTTATTGCTGCCAGAAGTTGAGGCGATTGAGATGTCCAATGCTGCACAAAGTTGCAACCATTGGGTTTTCATTTAAATGTATTGATTTGCTTTAGGCTACAATTTAGGCAGCAATTTTAGAATATTTATTTACCTAGTTTTCAGATAACCGAAGATGATTAGAATGAAATCACGTTTGCATTGCAATGAAATTCGAAGGGCTATAAAATTTAAAATAAATATATAAAACTATTTGATTGACTTGTGGTAATGTGTGCATGTGTGCTACAATGGCACTTCTTAGATAACCATCATAAAATCTCAAGTTTATTTCAAATATTTTTCTTCGATTAGCCCAAGCCCAAGTCCAAGCCCAAGCCGAAGTCCAAGTTGACAGTTTCTCGTTGAGCTGAACATTTTTATTTGGTCTGGTTATTTTCTGGGGGCTCCAATTCATCCCCAGCCCCCCCTCCATGAGTCCACCAGCTGTTGACTTCAACTTATAGAAGCTCGGGATTTAAGTGTTATTGTGGGCAATTTGATACTTTCGATTGAGCAACAACATTTGCTTGTGCGTTCAACTGAAGCGTGCAATCCAGACAGCCCAGCCCCACCCAACCACATGCCCATCCTTAACAGCACCACTCCCCACCCAGCACCACCCACCTCCCAGCACCACCCACCTCCCAGCACCACCCACCATCGTGCACCACTCAGCAGTGGGAAACCCACCACATAATGCTGTAAAAACACGCAAAAATGGCTGCCACACATGTGCACAGTGAATGAGAAAATAAATATCTTTATATGTTTTGTACATTTTTAAAAATTATGCGTTAGACGTGTACAACACAAGATGCCAGCGAAAATCTGTTGTAAAATAACTGTATAGATATGTGACAGTTAATATTGCTAAAGTTAAAGTGGGAAATTTAAATAGACAACCGAAACTATCTCATAAATGGCAGTGTTATAGCTTTTCTTTTCAAGTGTAAAAGTCTCCAATACTCTTTTTCACAAAGTTAGTCAGACGCTTCGAAAACAAGTTGAATATAAATGATGTTGGGTGAAGCAGCAGCAGAATAAGAATGAGAGGAAAGGACGCAGGACGAAGGATAAACCAGGACTCGGTACTAAGGAAGATGTCTTGTCTGCAAGTGTATGTGTGGTGTGTGTGGGTTGTTGTGCTGGTTATTTATTTGTATGCTAAGCTGAAACATTCAAAATATCCAATATAAATCGTTAGCCAACTTTAACCAATAAAATAAAATGCTCATAGACATTTACAAACTGACCGAGGACGGGACAGAAAAAATGTGCCCTCTTAAATCTGAAGAGCTTAGCAAAATATATATTTTGCCAATATCAAGCACAACTTCAAATTTAATGAAATATAATATCCAATACATCTATAAGCCTAATTCAATGTAGATTTTAATCGCATTTACCTTGAAGGCGCCATCTACGACTATCGAAAGATGTCTCCATATGCAAAGCACTAACACTCATAAGAACGTAATGCAATTATCCTTTAATGCATATTTAATGCTTAATGAAATAGGAACAAAATCCATTATCCATTATCCGTAGGTATGTTTGGGCTTTGTTCCCTTTTGGTCGAATTAATCTGGCATTGTTGGTGAACTGATTTCACTAATAAATGGCTTAGGGCATTAATTACAAAACCCAATTATCTCGGCACTGAGCAGCAGCAATTTCAACTAGGTATATTACATATTGTTAACCCACTTTTGCCCGGCACAAAAGTGGCTGATAAAACTATGGATAGTAGAAAGCATTTTTTGTGCGCAAATGTTGCAAAACTTGATTAGCCGGGCAGGGCAGACGACAGTATACAACAGGACACACAGGACCCTCTGAGCCACTCACTCCTGTTCACTTCCCGCTACTTTATTCCATTTTAACTTTTCTATGACGATGCTGCACAAATTTGCACAGCTGCAAAAAAGTTTCGCCACCAAAAACAGGACGAAAAAAATAAAAATAAAAAATGGAAATCCGACCAAGTGCAATGGAAGCCCGAGCACTATCAGTGGCAAATTAATCCGACTCCAATCCGATGGCCAACTGGGAGTCACAGCACAAGTTGGAGTTGAACTTTCAGTGCGAGTTGCAACCAGGTGGCCGGCACTCGCATTCATCACGGAATGCAACAGCATAATCGGGCAATCGGACAGTAGCTTCCCACTTGGAGCTCTATTCCCAGTCCCAGTCCCAGTTCCCTGTTCACTTAGCAGTCCGAATAATTTCGCCACTGGGCTGGGGAAAAAGGCAGAACTAACTCCAATATATGCTAATGGAATGGTGCCAAGATTTGGGCTCAGTTCATAATTACAAAAGGGTAATATTAATAAATCTAATGGTGGTGTGCTTTCCCTATTTCTGTAAATAATTGTTCTAATATTCATTTAAAAAGCATCCCATTAGTAAGCAAATATATTGGAATGCACAGTAACGCTGGCTCGTTTTAAATCGCACATTTCAGTTTTGTTTGGGAGAAGAAAGCCGTGACTCACTTGGAAAATCACATCCCTAAATCCACGCCGAAAATGCGCTTGATTGCGGCATTCCGAGAGTGTTTTCCGCATTGAAAATCTGGCTACGTTTTCACCATTTGTCGGCCGCTTGGAGCGGTGGAAATTTTGGGGGCGCTATAGCGTGATTGAATGGGTCGCTGGACTCTGGAGCTATGACCCGGGTCCGGAATCCGGATCGGATGCCACATAATGAGAGTTATGGCTAATGCATTCAGGGGTTGGCCATCGGTTGGCTTCTGGGTACTGGACACTGGCTACTGGCTACTGGGTCCTGGATACTGGCCACAGCAGCGGGCCAACTTGATGGATTGCCGAGGGCGTAACCCCAACTGGACTTTTCCTTCCACCGCCCAGTCCAACTGAATCGCCCGTTGAATGGGCATCTAAAATGAAACATTAAACTTGTGTCTAGATGCAGGTGCAGGTTTTATCCATCGAGATTTGCATCCATCGAGTCCAGTGTCTGACTGAGTTCGAGTGGAGTTCGTTTTTTTCTGTTTTCACCCGACTTTTGTGTGGCCTTTTCATGTTCTTGCCTTGAACTCGGCGCCCAAGCAAGGTGAAAGTCAAATGTGTCCTGCCACAGCTCGAATTTCAAAGCATACTCAAATAAATGTGGCTAGCCAATTTCTCCCTGCTGTTGCTCATTTTTAATTTATTTAATGGTCCGACGGGGGCTGCCAAACAAAGATCAAGGTGGTAAATCATTGCCATGGCTTATTTGAGTAAACCCGAAAGGGTTGCTAAACCCAAATGACTACGATTCCTACCATATGTGGCCCTTTAATGGGATTAAGAATTCGATACGGATGTCAGTTGTGATTAGATCACGTTGAATAATGGAATTATTGATTTATTGTTAGGTCTATCACACCAAGGACTGTGTTTGTATACACTCTCGTACATTTTTCTCGACCACACCTTTTTATAATTTCTTTCGGACCCCAGACCAATCAGTTCGCTTCCGTCGTTCGTAATTTTGATGTCCTGTTCAATCCGGCAAAGTGAACCGGGCAATGTAAGTACCACAAAAACTGAATACCAAAGGGCATGTCCCACGAAGATATAGAATCGCATCGGGAACTGGACAGGGGGAGGGGCAGGGGCAGGAGGTCGAACCAGGGAAGGCGAGACCAAAGACCAGTTGAGTAAGCAAAAGGAGAATGTTGCTGAACAAGCAAAAATTTTATGACATTGCGAACAAGCTGAATGTGAGGGGGCTTGAGGAGCGTGGAAGCGGGGGGCAATGGTGCAACAAAGGAAATAAAAAGATGCGAAAAACGACTGAAAAACGCAAACACAATTATAACAAGTGGCAGTGGGCAAAGCCATCCCATCCACCGCCCCCTTTTGAGTGTGTTGACCAACAATGTTGGTCACAACATGTACACACAGCCCATCCCGTCGTTCCGTCGTCCTGGCATTCCTGCTCGTCCTTCCACTAACAAGAACTAATATTTGACAGCTGCCTCAGACCCAAAAAGCCGGGCGAACAACAACAACAAAAAATGCTAGCAGCGTTCAACGACTTTTGGCTGATTTCATAAAAGGTCAAACAGAGCGGCGAATAAAAAACAACACAGAAAACAAAATGCCCATAGCTGCAACAACAAAAGTCAAGTAGCCAGCCCAGGGAGATGGCCAAAATATAAAAAAAAGGAGTGAATTCTTAAAAAAATGCTGGCAACAAAAAAGAAAACAATTTAGCATGCACAACACATGCTGCCGCTGCTCATTTTGCTGGAAACAAAGCGCACTGCGGACTTCTCCCTACGGTGCCCAGCCAACAGTGGTGAAAAAATAAAAGAAAACACAGCAAAGTACAGCAAAAAAAAAAAAAAATAAGGAAAAAGAGAAATATAGGTTGGTAAAAACCATGGCGAAAAGCAATATTCAAACCTCCAGAGAAATGCCGGCATACTACACATCCTGCATGCCACAATAATGTTGCAGGTACTCAGGTTATTGCAGTCGAATCAAATTACAACATTGAAAAATTAAATTAAAATGCGGCTTGCACAAACTTTATTTGTAGAATGCAGAGAGCCTTGGATTAGTTTATTGCATTCTGCGCTGCATGTCAGTTCATATTCTTTTAAACACAATTATATTAAACATAAATTGTATAATTTTGTTCACAATTCAGGAAAATTATATCGCTTGTTTTGGCTTATTCATAAAGCAAACAACCATGAAGGGTTCAGCAGCCCATTTGACCAGTTCCCAGCTCAACTAAGCGCCTTAAATAATTTATTTATTCCAGTCCAAACTCATGGGCCACGCCCACATCCAGAGACAACTAACTTGATGAACCATTCAAACATGGCCAAACAAACCGAAAAAGAAAAAAGGGAAGGGAAAGCGGGTAACCCAAGCGCACATCAAACAATTTACAATTCACAAAATTTAAGCGCACTTTCAGTTATTGTTATTTGAACCCTTTTTAAACCTAACCCACAAACACAGCCCCACACACACACACACACACACATCAACAAGTACAGTGAAAACAGCCCTGTTATGGCCACTTTAATCAGCAAATGGAAAATTATATCATGCATATATACGGATACGTAATGGAATTCTTAACAAATGTGCAGAAAAGAGCAAAAATAAATGCTGAATAATTTGAAAATGTATGCAAAATCCCCCAAATGAGCAGCGACCGGTGGCAGTTGTCACTCTTATCAATGCTGACACTCGTCCTTGGCGTGGATTTTGTCTCCCCACCACCCACCACCCAACTGCCACCACCCACCACACACCACCCACCGCCACCGTGCAAGCAAACCAAGCCAGCCTTGGTGGCAATTCCTTTGTTGTCGCTCCGAAAAAGAATCTAATTTGAAATAAATGAACTAAATATGCTTAACACGCGCGCTTCCACACAAACGTGGCCGTAAGCCACCCCCTGCACTGAGAGAAATAAGCAAAAGCAGACGATTATTATTCAAAAGTACGAAGTATGCGACTTAAAAAGGCTTAATTAAGAAAAAGACAATAAAATTTCAATTTGAAATAGTTATATTTTCATATTATTTTTTATCAAACTCGGTACACGTTTCTTAAGGTGTAGCAAGCCCCATACAATCGCCTGCCTCTCCACCTATGTCCTTCTTTGGAAAAAGTCCTTGGCACGACTGGTCCTTTTTTTTCGGTGGCGTTGTTGCTCGACTTTTTTGTCTGGCGCATATGAAATAACTTTTCGTTAGGTTTTCACTTATTTTCCTCCATTCTTTGGCTGCACAGTCGAAACAATTGTTGCCACAAAACACACACACACACAGACACATCATAGTGAAAAGGGGTGGGGATTACGCCCACAGTAGTCACCATAAACGAATTTGCATGGAATTTTAATAAGGGCAACAAATATTTTTTTCCCCCTTTTTTGGGTCTGCATTCGGTTATTTTTTTGATATTTTTTGTCGCCATTTCGGTTGGATTTCGTGCCATGGTTTTCATCTGATGTGACTTTATATTTTGTGTAGCCATACAAATAAACATAAAAATGGAATTGTGATGACGGGCAATCAGAGAATTTGAAATTGTTTAAGTTGCTGCCATGTTTTGCCTTACGCAAATAGTTTACGAACAATAGTTTTGAATTACAAGCATTCTGGTACAGTCATTGTAGTTTTCATTGCCAGAGCTCGCAGTAAATAAACATAATGGTTAATCGGATCGAAAGTCGCAGCAGCGCTTATGTAACTGCACATCAAGTGAAAGTCATAAAAAGGTTATGGCCACAGCAATAACATTAGCCATGGTAAATCAGCAGCAAATAAAAAGCAGTACTTAATTCAAATTTATTGCCCATTTGTCTGGCACTTTTCCATCGCAGCCCATTTCCATCGCCCCCGAAAGTATGCTAAGCCTTTAAGAATCTAAAACTGATTAGGTGGCAAAAAACGAGGGAACATTTCAGTGACAATCCTTTTTTTCCAAAATAATTTCCAACCAAACTTTGCAGTTTTTTTTCCAACGGCTGTTGTGGCCGATGTTCGGTTGAAGCGCAACATTAGCGACATGAACATGGCAAACAGACACAGCCGGCTAGTTGCAAAATCGGATGCACAGAGAGAAATAAGTTATATTTAATCTGAGCATACCTTATAAATATATTTAGCTTTTTCTTAACTTTCTTTGATGTTAAAATAAGTTAAGTTCAAAAATAAATTTCCAGCTTTTATAAAGAAGATCCGTGTTCAAGTACCGAATTATTTATTTTCGAATGTTTTAAAGCAATTAAAAATAGCTATTCTGTTAACAGTTTATATATGCGATTAACGTATAGTTTAAATTCAGTTTATCTATTTTTTGTGTATTTTTTGCGGCGTGCACTTGCATCAGCTACTCACCCATGGCCAGGGGTTGCGGTTTATTCGAGTGCAAAGCCAAAAACTTATTTTCTGCCGTCAGATGGACACTGGACACGGAATTCTCTGGTTCCTGACGCTTCTCCGGCTGTGAGTCACCTAACAACTGCACAATGATGTTGTTTTCCCCCGTTTCCCCCATTTTCCCCGTTTTTCCCGCACTGGCCGCCCAGCATGTCAGGCTAATAGTTTTCATTCGGGCCCATGCACTGCACATTGACCACAGGACCAGAAACGCTGGACAGACCAGGCCACTTCACTCGGCACATTTGTCATTGCCATTTTGTGTGCCATATTTCACAAATGATTTTTGACTACACCAGAGCCAAGCGACTGACTAACACCCAAGTAAGTCAAGGGTAGTCACTCATAATTTTACCCTTATTGACGACATGTTCCAAAGACGAGTGACATACTATACTACCACTCTAGTATTCTAGTGTCCATCTGCCATTTGTTTCGGGTGTTTTATATGATAGTTTTTGAGTGCATCATAGTGCGAAACTTATCCGTAATGACTACGGTCTAATTTACTGCAAGTCTGTTGTTTAGAAATTGCCTTACTGTATTGTTGCAAATTTTGTTAAATAATGCATAATAGTGATAATAACTGAAAATGATGCAAACACTTTATTTAGAACACGAACAAGAAAAACTGAATTTGTGTACGTCATCAATAAATAGAAAAACGAATGCTTTGATTTACAAAACTCACAGCGGAAACCCATTAAAAAATATGCAGACTTTCCAATCACTTTTGCATAACTTTGCACGTTTAAAGAATAATACATAAAATAAAAGTGTTGAGCTACGTAATACTATTTAATAGCTAGGAGTCATAAAAATCAAACAACCAAAATACTTGATTGCCTATTTGTGAATATGGTAAAATGGCAAACTCATTTATGGGATAAAAAATAAGGCCACTCAAATGGAATCGTTTTGGTCATCAATCATTTTCGTAGGAGACTGCATTAAATATGCAAGTGCAGGCTGCAAGGATACATATGTATGATTGTCCTTGCCTATTTCCTTCGCCTGCTAGGGTGAGAATGCATGTAGATTTCGATTTATATGTATGAAATGCCATGAACAATTTTCACAAAGACATTTTCGGCTCATTTTTTGTACAAAGCAATTGCTGCAGCAGCTGGACAAACATGATAAGAATTGGCCACCATTCGATTCGTTGCACGCAAGTCGAGAAATTTCGAAAAATAGTAAAAACAATTTACGCACACATATTGATGCTGAACATGGACTAAGAATATTCAATTCTGCAATTTACATTCGAATGTATAAAATAGAGTCGTAAATTGATTTTTATCTTTTGTTCTCAGTAAATTGACAGGCGGGTGAATTTGCTTGGATTTGCATTCACGAAGAAGAAACTAAACGTTTTTTGCAAATCAAGACAGTACGGAAAATCGGTATTATTAAGTTTTCTCAATACTCAGTATTGAAAAATCATTGCTAGAAAGCTCGTGGTGCGTGGTGGCCAAAAATGTGGCAAATAAAATAGATAAATGCAGATAGACACCCAAAGAGCACTTCTTTGGCATCACTCTTATTATGGATTTTGTGTTCCAGGCTGCAGCTGCTGTCGTTTTGGTGGTGTCATGCAAAAACTCAATAAATTTTGCGCAAACGATTTATCATGAGCTTGATTACGAAAATGCAGACACAATCACAGGGAGTTTGTGTGTGTGTGTGCTTGCATGGGTGTGAGTGTGTGCCACATGGACACAGTTGCATGCATAAAATAATACGCCAATATTATAATAGACATACAACAAAAGGAACCCCGTTCTGGCAGCCATTTTTCACATGTCGGGACATTGATTTGCCGTTATTACACAAAATGGTGGCCGGGTACCGTTAGTAACCCAATAATGGATGGAGTCCTCTTTACTGTGCATATGTATGTGTAAGGATTCTGGGTTCAAGAAAGGTTATAACTAAATTAGCATAAATTGCGGCACGAAAATCGACATCAGAGAATGGCCCTTGATTACTCGTTCAATGCGAATGTGAAGTGTCGAGCAAATGTTTGAGCTGGGCCCCTTATCACAATTGTACATTAACAGTTTTGGCTTTGATTTATGAATGACACCGGCACTGACTACCTTCCATTGAGTGGGCGGAATACAAATTAATAGATTAATATTTTATAATCGAATTTCGTTCGTGATTTGCATGCTCGGCATGTCCTTAAGCAGATGGCAAGGCATTTAAACCATCTCTCGTTAAGGCTGTGCCCAAAATTATTAACTGCACTTTGTCGGAGTGGCCGTCAAACAGTTTCCATTAAATTTAATTTACTGCCAGCCCACCTCGCCTCCGGAATCCTGACAGGACCTCATCCAGTGCGTCTGTCAAAGCTCCTGCCAGAGCCGAACGACAACCAAGACCAAGTCCATGCACAGTAAATTAATTAACTTTATTGTCTGGGGCTGCCCGGTTCGTAATTTGATTAAACAGCTCTAGCAGCGTTTCCCATATACTCGCACACACATGCCTATAAATTCTAAGAAACGTTTCAGATGGCTCTATCAATTTGATGGATGCATTTATCATTTCTGGTTGCATTTTTAAATCGCAGACTTTAAGCCTGTCAAACTCAAATTCATAGACTATTGCTAATGGACTCTAAAGTCATCTGGGGAAGACGTCCGGAAAATAACTAAATTCATTTGCCATTGAAGCTGGCGAAAGCGAAGGCTTTAGTTTTATAGTAGTTAGCACAATAAGTATGTAGTATTTTGAGTATTACTGTCTATTAGTAATAATAAATATAAAATTTGTCCCTTTATAAACTGTTTAAATATCGAAAAGCAGTATTCTTTGAACTGATGTACATGAACCAAAAAATAAAAAGCAATCACCATAGCACTTGAACCGAAAGAATGAGAATAAGAATATGCAACGAAAATGCAGTTCTGCACTTTTCGCCGTGCCTTACGAGTTTCTCTGAGCTGTTATGCAAAAGAAAGTATAAAAGAAGTAATTATAATAAATTGAAAAACGATGGAAAATAATATTCCATGGTTGATTTCGAAGTTGGTAATGTAATTTAAGTTCTTTTTGCTTTAATTTGGCCAGAGCTTTGCATTTTTACCGATTGATTGTCAGAAATTTTGCATAGCTGCATTAGGATAGAAATAAAAAATATATTTGGGCGAAGTTAAGATAAATTTCGAATTCTTTGAAGCTTTTTTTAATCAATATATTCAATGATCTGAATATATTTAAAGATTTAGCAAATATTAATATATAAATAAAGTGTGATTCAAGTGTGAATCTGGGATAACTATGAAATTCCCCGCAATTTCAATTATTTTCCAGAATTCCTGTTGATCTTCAGGGACTTCAATAAATGACGATAAAAATAGTGCATGACTCACAGACTCACAGCTTAAAACAAGGGAAAAATATTGTCAATAGGTTCTGTAACCCAGTGTTTCCGTCTGCCGTCAGTTGATAAGGAGTAGATGAAGTGTAGATTCTCAGGGGAATTTATGGAGCAATAAATGGTTCTTATCGAATGGCATATATTGCATATCCAACTCAAATTGTGCTCAGTTCAAAAGTGTCCAGCAGTCAAAGGAGTTCAACATGAAGGTCTTCACTGCGAACTTCTTAAAATTGCTTTTCATTTTTCTTTTATTAATCGTTTTGGAACCGGAGGGAGAACCTCAAGAATGGTACATATAATACTTTAAAGCTTAAATATGATAACCAGTGATTCTTAAATTGTAATCAGTGATCGGTGACAGACTTTAAAACTTTCAAATAAGAAAAAATAATACATTTTTGATGTGCTAACCGTTGTTTCTATGTTTTCGCTTTTTCTAGTCCGCACTTTTCGATGGATATAAAAAATGTTAAGCGCGAAAACACGAGGACCTACTATACAGGAAACTTTTCTTAAAATGCATTTGGAATCCCAAACGAATCATTTATCTTCGATTTAAATATATTTTATGTACAAATAAATTTAACAATACAGACAACGTAAAATTTGTATGTCTCAACTTTAATTTCATCATTCAGAAAATGCCATAAAAACAAGTTCATCACATATAATTAGTTTTGAGTGATAACGAAAATGATAGGAAAAAATTTGTAACCATTGCCCTTGTTCCGCTATATTGAACTGCTTTAAATTGCAAATGATTTCATTCTAAACAAACAAAATATTTGAGAAGATTTGTAGCAGATTTGTAGCACCCTTTTAAAGGGTGTTTTAGTTATTTATTTATTATTTTTATCACAAGTTTGCAAAGCGGTGAAGATGATTAGATTACACTAGGTTTCCCTACTTTTTTATTTGTTTGTGGTTTTCGGCTTACAACTATTTTTTCAGTTTTACAAAAGCAAATAAAGTGACGTATTTTCATATCAAAGCACGAAATTCTATTTAAATACTCGGTTGCTGAAATTGGGTAGACATAGATCCGGAAATTTCAATCATCGCAGGGCAATACCAAAAAATTCGGTTTTGCCCGATCCGTAAACCATGATAACAGATGATCGTATCGGATTGGTGGCAGAGAATAAATAAAATATCTGCCGGACAATAGCATCAGTTCAGTTTGCACTTCTGTTCTAGCTACTTCAAAGATGAAATTCCTTTTGGTTGCCTTCCTGCTCGGCCTCTTGGCTCTGACCAGCGGTTAGTAATATTTTTTTTATTATTTCCTTTTTTAATTTATTAATAAAAATGGTTTATATAGCTGTTCCTCTGAGTCCCTGCTACCGGACTCCCAAAAATGTTGGCGACTATTACGATAACGACAAACATTTTTGCGTCTTCGGTGATTATGGCCATTGGCATTTAGGATGGCCAAGAAAATTCACCAATTCGACGGGTTCAACTACTTCGAACTACTGAAAAAAAAATGTGCGCCGATGTATATGGATTCGTTTGGGTGAACTACGGTATATCTATAGATTCGTCAACACCGGATCCACCAACTTCCGCTTAATTCTGATTGGAGTACTGAAATAAAAACTCACTCACTAATCTCTACAACTTTTGATTTAATCTCTCTGACCCAATTCGAACACATGTCGTTCGGCATTAACAACTCATTTCATTATTGCCTGAAACCGTTTGGCATTACCGCATTTATGTGCAAGGCCCAAATGGTTGGCTGATTTGGTTTGAAACGCGGGGCTGGTAATGCAGTTAATTGATTTGTTGTAAAGTTGTTGCATAAATTCATTCGTTTGCTGTTGGCGCATTGTTGGGCCCTTTATTGTCTGGATTAAGGAACATAATGTTCACTTAATATGCACATAACTGCTATGTTAATGCGCCACTGAGAACACCTATTTTTACTGCCATCGATGTCCGCGTTTGGCATTTGCATTGATTTATTAGCCTTTTCCCAGTACTGAAAATATGGCGCTCATAAAAGTTGTCGTTTACCTTTGGCTACACATTATTTAATACTTGTTGAAAATTGATAATGATGAATATAATATTCTCATTAAAAACTCTACGCCCACGATAATCTTATTGGTTTTAATTTGGTCATGATCGAAAATTGTAATTCGATAATAATTTTTCAAAAATATTTTAAGCGAAAAAAATTCATTATTTTTGCATTGATGAAAGCATTAAAAGTAATTTAGCACTTAACTTTTCAATCGATGGTAACAAAGTATTCTTTATTTAATATAAGTTATTCTCAATTTATACGTTTTTTTTCTGGATACTTCCTTTTGAAATATCGAAAATACCCTTTTTGCTTGAAAATATGTATATCCTTATATTATTTTTAAATTTTACTCACATATGTTATTTCAAAAACGATTAAAATACACAATTTTTTGGTTTCGTAAGGCTTACCTAAAAGAAATAGAAAAAACATGATTAATTAGTGTAAGATATTAGATATAGATATTGGAATAGAATAGATATTTTCACATTTAGTCTGTTTGAGTTTTGCACGCAGCTCAAACTGATTCACTCTGCAATTGCGAATGCAGATTTATGTCCCAGCAGCGCCAATAATCAAAATGCATTTTTTGGCGCTCGTTTTTGGTCTTTTGGCAAGCACACAAAAATTTCTTTTCACTTTTCCCACAAACGGACTCACAAAGGAAGTCCTGATGATGGGGGAATCATCATCAGCCAACATGAGCTAGAGAGCGAAATAATTTCAGTACCCAAAGAAGCCCAATGCGCATAATTTAACTGACGAGCCGACGTGCACTGATGGAAATGAATATTGTTACGAGTTTTTCCTACTGACTACTAAAAATGTTGCCTGTTTTATAAACCCAACAATGAGTTACTCAAGTTGTTGTAGAAACACAGTAATTATTATTTTATAAAAATGTATAATAAATTCAATCTTTCCGTACCGAAAGAACTGAAAGCTGTACAACATTGATAACCTTTGCCTAACCTTTGCTTTGATTAACACAAAAAATTACAGCACAACATGTGTTATTTTTTCTCAGTGCGCTGTGCGGTTGTGGGAGTGTCAGAAGTAAGGGCGTTGACTGCATTTCATTTTGAGTTTTCGACAGCCAGCAAAATGGCAGCATGCTGTGTGGCTGAAAGCCGCAGAAAGGCGCAGGTCTGCGAAGTGGGAGGGATGTACGGAATCGGGGGATATAGCTTGGCCATCTCAACTTCTCACTGCCAATGGAGTGTGTGTGTGTGAGTGAGGGTGTGGGGGTTGTCGGTGTGCTTTATCGCATAATCTCGGTCCCTGGGCCTTGGCATCATTTTGGTGATTTTTCTTCTGGTTTCCGTGCAACTCCATGGCCCGATAATGACGTTAATGATGGGTTCGCTGATGTGTTGCATACTTTTTGGCAGCCAGTGCAAAAGTGGATGGGGATGAGAGTAACTCATTGGCCGACTCAAAGAAGGCTTGAATTTGTGCTTATGGATTCTTGCTTACGGAGCAATACTCCGTATTGCATAACACAAAATATATGGAAAGGCACCCAGAGTATGCTATAATATTTTATTTTATTGTAACAACTCGTTGAACGTTGAAGACAAAACACCGAAAACGACAAAACAAACAAGAGCTGGGAAAACTCGAGAAAACCACATCGCAAGTCTCCTTTTGACCAAGCCGCCCTTTTTCAACCTTTTTCCACTGCTGCTTAGCATAAAATTTACTGCACCAGGCGGCATTTGAACGTTGGCCCGGCCCGTAAATCCTACTAATCAAATTTATTACCCATATACTGGCAGACCAACCGCAAGCCGTGGCCCTCTCTCTCTCTCTCTCTCTCTCTCTCACTGGCCATCTAGTTTCCCCTTTGAGCTTAGAGAGCGTGTCTGGCCACTTGAAATGCCTTGGCAATATGCATATTAAATTTAATTAGAGCGACTGGTAAACATAAATTCATCCAGAGGAACACGTAGCCCGCAATGACCAGACTTCAAAGGCAGCTTAGAGCTTTTAGCAGAAAATCTAGCATTATATGAGTGCACACACCTACAAACTTGGTAAGCACCAAAAACAAAAATATATTTCACTTCGATGAATATGAAGTTCGCAATCTATTGTGAGCTCTCATTAAAAATGAGAAAGAAAGGCACTAGTTAATTTGATAAGTATTTTTAGGGGAATAAGATTTAATTTCCGTGTAATCCGCCCGGTATTTTAATAATAAATAAACGCACCACACTATTATATAAAAATAATCGTTTAGTGCGGCAATGGGCCAAGAGCAAAGATATTCTCGAAAATTAATTGCAGCCCAGAATACCCAAAACGATGGTGGCTTTTTGGCTAATTTTGATTATTTTACTGCAGCACTTTGGGTGCGGGGTCCCACGTTAATTGCCTTACAGGCCCACAAAGTGGCTTAAACACACACATAGACCCAACAAATTGTTGTGTGCACTCAATTTAAATGGAGTTTGGTCCCAGCTCAGGGGATACTCTGATAGAATTTTTGCTCATTTTATGCTCTTTCCGGAGTTGCCATGAATGTGACATTAATGAGCTCTCGGCTTATCCCACAGGCGAAAAGGCTCTGCAGCCCCTGGCCACACCAGCTTTATGGCCATAATTTGTCCTTGAGTTCTGGAGGGGGAGCCAAAAGAAGAGTGGTGTTCGATGCTGGAGTTGGAGGCCTGAGTATGTTCATAATTAAATTGTTATTTGGCTGAGGAATATGGCCCCAAAACTGCCTGTTCATTTGAAGGTCATAAAAGGTCGCTTTTGGCTGCCCAACGATCACCTCTTATGTGTGTGTGTTTGAATGGGCGGGATTAAAAAATCACATTCATGGCTTAATGGAATATCCTTTTGTGTGGGGTCCTTGCAACCTCTGCTGCCCACTATGCGGTAGCCATTCAACAAAAAGTCCCTGGATTGGCTAGTAAAAGTTTCTGATTTAACTCCGAAAATCAACATAATTACTGCTAGGTTAGCCGGCTTAAAAATGAACTCTATCAACTTTATATTAATTACATCAACAGCATTTCTTCAAGGATTTTCACAATACTCTATTTTACATGGAAACGAAAGCAGGAAGGATATAATTTAATAAGCAGCGTCCAGGGATTTTAGACTTAACAAAATTACTGAAAAGTTTTGTCTGATTTATTGGCTTGACAATACAAAAAAGTATTTTTTAATGTTGACTTGAAATCAAAATTCCTTAAAGCTGAGCAATGCCAATAATAATCATTAATAATGATGAAAGCCATTTGGTGTATGGCTTCTAGTATCACAACACAGAAATTAATAACAATACCTCCTAATTACTTGATTCCTAGACGGAATAAAGCCGCCCAAATCTCATTAAAGTCTTATCGCCAGCCACCCCATCGCCCCCAGTCCTCCCAATTTACGGTGCCAGATTGAGATTTATATGCCTCATGGACTGAGTGCATGCCATAAATCTCGATGCCAGGCGCAACACACTTACATGCTCGTTTGATGTCAACCTCAAGTCATCGGGGAGGAGACGGAGGCCAAGCCACAGAACACCTCAATGTATCCATGATGAGCTGGCGGCACACCGGCACACCGTCACACCATTCACATCATTCACATGCCGCCAATCGGTGGTGCATTTTGGGCGGCATAATGAAGTTGCATTCGCCAGGGCGTTACGCAATCAACAAAAATGTATAACACACACGACCCAGACAACAGACACACGGTGATTTTATCTAAATCAATTCAACGAAAGCTCCATCCAAACACAGGCAGCCAGATGCAGATGCAGACAGGCAGAAGGAAGTAGCATCCCGCATGGGTTTCTGCATGATGCCGGCAAACAGAGTGCTAAAAATACACAGAACTCCAAGTTGGGAGCTGGCAATCCGGAATTCAGGAATACAAAATACGGAATACCGAATACGGAATACAGAATACGGCAAACGGCAAACGGAAAACGGAACCCTCATCCGCCCCTCGAAAGGCAAACACAATAACAGAGTCAGACGGCGATAAGAGAAACAGAAACTCAAATTAAATTAAAATCTTTCAGTTTCAATTACGAGTTTTTGTGTGCACCACTCCGGTTCCAGCATACAAAACACAAATTGCATTCAAAATGCATTAAAAGCAATTTGCACGAAAAATTTACATAAAATCCAGGAGGAAGACAGAGACAGATACAGATACAGAACGAGATAGACTGCGACAGCTAAAGCGACAGCACAAAATTATATTGCTATCAATTATAATGGCAATGACAAAACGCAAATGCAACACAAGGTGAAGTTGAAGGAACTTTTCACAGTCAAAGCGAAAAGGGGAGTGCCACACGGGGTGGCAAACAGTTGGTGGAATTGGAAAATCTTGCCAAGCGCATGGCAAAAAATAAACACCGAAATGCAACAGCGAAACATTCGGGGAGGGCAGATCATCTGCTTACAAATAGAGAAAAGCAATGCATATTCATTTGTATCGCGCAGAGTGTTACAGACGACACTGTGATCTTGGAATGAATAATTTGCAAATTTAACGATATTTTTCCAAATTTAAAAGGACACAATCGCTTTCAATGCGAAACGCACTCACTAATCCGCCAAGTAATGAGTTGGCCAAATATATCGCTTAGGCATTTGATTCATTTTATTCATTTACCATCTCTAATCGAAAGGCAGCTGACTGTGCAAATTTGTTTTTGTTGACGTTGTTGGTGGTGCAATGCAACACAGACACGCTTCAAAGGTGCAACCGATTGCCGTTGCATTTAAGGTGGGGAGACGGAGGCGGAGACGGAGGGGATGTGCCACTGACTCGACTCCTTGCCCCTTGGCAATAATCCCCATGTGCTGAATCCTTGCAGAAAGAGGGTTGGCAGACCTGGGCACAGGATGGCGGCAGGGGCAGATTGGCAGGCCAGACAGATTGCAGTTGCAAGCAGGCGGTTGCAAGCAGGCGGCGCCTGCCCTGCCACGGCCCCCCGTACACAGCCCGAAACTCCCGATCCCACAAACACCCGCCGCCCCCCTTCGACGGCGACATTGTCGAAGGTGTTGGAATATCCCAGCAATGAAGGCTTGTGTCTCCTGCCCGCCATCACGACTCCATGCCCCATTCAGCCATAGAACATTGAATTATGCCTGCTGCATGCTACAAATCAGCCATAAAGTTGCTGCTATTTCTGGTGGTGGTGCGCCACCAAATGGTTGCAGTGCTGCAACAAACGGGCGATAGCTGCTTGGATAAATATTGTTTCACTCGTTCACGGAATTTCGATTGATCTTTAAATTAAATTTGCTATCTTGTTTATAAGTTGCTATTCGTGGGGATTTCGAGGCACTGAAATTGCCATGTTTATATAATTGTTTGGATATTTCATTTGAGTTGGTAAATTATAAAACAAAACTGCAGATATTCCACAATCCAGTAGTAAAGACTTTAAATAAATTATTTTCAAGAGCCAAGCCTATATTTCCTATCTATTCACTTACTAGAATTTGAGTTGCACACAGGACCTTACTGAGCTCGCAAAGAAAACAAACACATAAAAGGGGAAAAAACGACTAGAATTCTTATTTCCAGTTGTGCTGTTTTCCGCTCCTCTCGAAGTTGTTTCGCCATTGTGCAAACTTATTTCCTTTATCCCTCGCCATTTGCCGAGATTTGCTGAGAACGTAGTATATACTCAGCTAATTGGAGCGGAAAATTAGCAAGTTTTATTGATTCGCTGCACAAGATTTATTGTTCCAGGCGAACTCACTGTACAGCAGACCAAATGGATCAGCATCTGACTGCGGCGGTGGGCGAATCGGAGTGAAAAGTTTGGACTGCTTTAAAAGTTTTCAACTGGATTGAATGGAAGCTGTGCTTAAGGGAAAGCCGCCAAATCACCAAATCATCCATCCATTCATGCATAGTTCGGATGGATAGATTTGCATCAAACAAATGTGGCGGAATTTCAGCAATGCACAGGTTTTAAAATGAGTTTTTTTCAATTTGTTCTATCATTATTGTGAAAGCGGATTACAAAACATCGCCGAAAGCCCCTCGGGCACCCAACTGTCACACCCAACCGAACATGAAAAATGCCCTGCAGCGATATTAAATTTTTTAACAAACAAAAAAAGTTGCAAAAAAAAGGGACAACTTCGCTCTGCTAAATCGGTCATGATATATACATATCACTGCGTGCTCCATCCTCTGGCTAAACAAAAATGCAACTCTGCAAAACAAAATAAAGCGTTCCTCCCTTTTTGGTTTGTACACCCATTAAACTTGAGTTCAAAGGGCATATATGTTCGGCAAACGTATCTCAATAGCTTTCAACTACATTAGCAATTACTTTAGGTAACTTTTAAAAGTCTTTTACTGCTTAACGACAAGTATTTTATTTGTAATCGTAAGTATTACAAATAATTGTAACCTTTAGTGAAGTAATCAAGAAATATGATGCTTTATGTTTTTAAGAAAACATCACTTAATTACACAGTACCCTGTAGTCGAGACCATAGATGGCAGCAGTGGTGCCTTCCTTTTGTTACTAAGTAATAAGTATTTCATTTTGGCATTTGCCGCAAACACTCCAAATGCATTTGCCATTCCCCAGATTTGGCTCTTCCCTTATTTATGTGTGCCTGTGTATCTTTTTATCGAAACTGCATGGGGGGTGTTTTTTATTTCGTTTTTTTTTTGTTTTTGTATTGGATGGGGGGTTGGACATGCATGTTGGTTGTTGCCTTTTGGGGGGTAAACTTCTGCCGGAAGCGTGGATTTTTAATGCATGCTGGCTTGCCTCACTTGTGTGAAGTTTCCTTTTGGCGCCGATGCGAAAGTAGACACATGTTTCTATTTCTCTTACTGCAGTTCCTTTCCATTGAGCTTGCCCCGAGGACAGTGGGCGTGGCACTAATAGGGCGTGTTCTACATATTGGAACGCCACACTCCGATTTCGCACAGAAGTTGTTTTTATTTTTTCCATTTATTTATCTTGCTCAATGCTCAATGAAAATAACGCTCATTTCCTTTGATTACTGTTATTATTATAAGCAGTAATTATACTACAAATTCCTTTATATCTTCATGTGGGCAAGCTTTAGTTTTTTAAACCGATTATTTACTTTTTAGTGCGTAGTTAGAGAAACTTTCTCTTTTTATTTGCATCACAGTAGCTACGTAAGTAAATTCATTTATTTTTGTCACCATTTCGTATCTAAAATAAACGCAGGTTGTTGCAGCCACTTTTATAAATAGGATTGATCTTTAATTTTCTATTTATAAAGAGTACTTTTGGATATAGTATTGGAATACGGAATATACAAGTTGGTTTGGCATAGCAAAGTTTTAAACTTATGAAGTTTAAAGGATTCAAATTAGTCAATTCTCGCTAATTGGACGCTTTGTTTGTGGCACTCTGCCATTTGAAGAGCTATTTTACAAGGATTTCCAAAACAGGTGCATTGAGCTGAGCAGCTCCCCCTTTTTGGCACTTTTATTGCCAGCATTTTTCCACTCCGTCTGGTGAAAATCTGCAACAAAAGTCCGGACAAAGGCGGCGGTTGGGTGGGGGGAGAACTTAATCCTGTCGCCGAAGGAATGTCGTGACAAATAGTTCTTCCTGTCAGTCCACGACCATACATGTGTATGTATATATTATCGGCGGCAAGTTTAAGAGGCATGGTGCAGATATAGCATATAGCCAAGCCAGATCACGTAGCGAGGCGCGATTTTGTCACCAGCAACTGCAGCTTACTTTCTACACGTTCAACTCGAATGCATTTGCAGGCGGTGGCGCCTCAGACCAACGACCAACGCAAGATTCACCAGACAGACATTTACATTCGGTGTGGCATGGATGCGCCCCGCCCCCGCCCTGGCTGGCAGAGCTGAAAAGATACAAATGTATCTCGGGGATGCGGCTGTTGCGTGTGTGTGGCATGCAACGCCCCTGAAAACACTTTGCACACTGCATGCAAGCTGTGTTTACACTCAAATATCTCTTCGTTTATAGCATTGCGGTTGCCGGGTCGAGTTGGGTCCACCTCCAACCTCCAACCTCCCAAATCCCGGATCCCGAATTCCAAATCCCCGGGCCAGAATCTCGTACCCTCGTCAAGATTACCGGCGCCCATTCGTTAAAGTTTTTAGTGGAGTGTAATTAGTCTTTTCTATGGCATGTTCTCGTTTTTCAGGGTTTTCCCCTTTTCCCACTTGTAGTTTTTCTCTTTTTTTTCTGGTTGTTTTTGTTTTTGTTCTTGTTTTTAGTTTGAGGGGGGCGGAAGGGTGGAGCGTGTTTGAATAGTTTTGAAAATCCTTTGCGGCTAACACTAATTTGATGGTTTGGCATGTTTAATTTTTTGGTCTTTGTTTTCACGTTAATTTTTCGAGCGTCGGTCAGGCGGAGGTGAAATCACCATAATGGGAAAATAATTGTTGTGGAAATACATTTTGTTGCCAGTGGTTGCGGGCAGCGGAGGAGAAGTGTTGAAGATCCTGATTGAAATAATTTCAAATTTAAGCGAATCACTTCAGTCAAATTGTTTTATTATTAAATGGCTGGTCAAACGTTATGGAAATAATTACGTTGGCTGGCAAAATTCAAACACATGGAATTCCGATTAAGAGCCGTGAGTATCAATATAATTTAAATGGATTATTTATTATCAGAATGGATGTTTAATGTCATTTGCCAACGGATTACAATTCAACAAATTTATATTGCACTTTGCGGCTTTGGTTGTCATTATTACAAAAAGGGTATTGGTCTTTTTTTATGACATAAAAGGTTATTTTTCTACTTGGGTTATATTTAATGTAACGATAGAAATAAAGGCCTCTAACAACAGCTTTCGTTTAAATACGTTTTCGGCAACTTCCCTCCAATTAATACAAGAAGCTGTCTGTACATTTTGTTCATGTTATTCCAAGCTATTCCATTTTCCCATCAAGAGTATCGATTTCGTTTTCAATTTAGTAGCAGCTGAAATCCAACCCAAAACAGCAACCAATACTCTGTGTAAGAGAGTTCAATCGACATTTGGCATTTCATTTAAACTTGAGCAGAAGTCGATGATGGTTACTGAAGATACAATTGAATTCAATTACTTAACGAAACTGTGTCGAATTCAGCACAGACAAACGGGCAAAGACAAATATAGAAATAATTTTCTCCGACTTCTCAATTGGAATTGGTGCAGAGCAGCTGAAGGGTCGCAGAGACGAGACTTCTTTTATAATCGGCACATGTGTGTGGAACTGCAACTGTTGCATTCGATTGGGATAACAAATAGAGATACATTTTTATCCGTATCTTTTCGCACAAAAGTCAGTGGCAGTTGTTGCCAACAAATGAGCTTAAGAAAACTGTCATTTTCCGTTGAACCATTTTCGCTTCATTCCACTTGACTGTGTGTATCCATATCGTATGGATATGGTTCCAGCACTCAACGTTCAAGCTCCTCTATTCTGCTCGTAATAAATATGTGTAATATAAAACTTTGATGGTAATTATTTTCCAGCACAACACCCGCATGGAATTCCCACATGGGAGGCAGCTATAAATTGAAAAACCGGGGAGCTGGCACTCTGGAAATGGGGAGAACTGCTGCTGCGAGTTGGGTGTGAAAAATGGAAAGCATCTATAATCTAATTTTATCATTATCACAGTTGTCTGAGCTAAGTGACGTCACAGGCTGCATGTGCAAGAAATGTTTCAGCTGAGTGGAGTTACAGATGAAATGAAAGTTCGTGTGTGCTCAGTACTCGACTTTTTGATGACCTATCATTTCATATTACTGATCTAGTTTCTTGGCGTTTTACAAAAGATGTTTCTCATATTTTATTTTTCCAGAATTTTCCCAATTGTGTAACAGCTGTAAAACTTTCAGATATTAAAATGAGTTGCATTTGCACTACAATTATCATACCTTGCGAACATTTAGCTAGAGGATATTAAAGTGGAGCCCTGTCAGCGAAATGGGAAAAGTGTATTATTGTGTAAGAAAAATCGCCCGGCACTTGACTTTGCCGGCAGCAACAGCAACAGCCAAGCTGCAGCAATTTCATGCAACTTTCATGTGACTTTTGTTTTTGTCAGGTCGCCCACACACCCAAAGACACTGAGCAAAAAAAGTGTGTGGGGTGAGGGGTTGCTTGAATGCAGTGGAGTGGAGTGGAATGAAGTGGAGAGGAGAGGAAAGGAGAGGGAATGGGTGACCATTCACCATTCAGCATCCTGCTTAGCTACTCTTCGGTTGTCCTTGTGCTTATTGTGCAGCTCGGCTTTCCTGTGTCTGAAGTTAAGTGCAACTCTAACATTGTGCAGCAGGGAGATAGCACGACATTCCATTGTTGTGTGCTGACTACTCCCTGAAAAGACTTAATTCACCCCACTCAGCTCAGCCTGGAGCCAATTTGGTGGGCAGCCCCCTCACCGCTGTCCTTCGATAAATATATAGGTTTGTATATATGTACATATATATATATATGTAATGCAGGGTGGAAACTAACCGACTCTATTACACAGCGCGGTTGTTGCCATTGTTGCTGCCGCCGTGGCATTCAACGCAAATGGCGACAACATTCAGTCGCTTAGCAAAAAATGGGAGAGAATTAATCCCCGGGGGGCTGGGTTGGCAAGGTTAAGCTTTCACGCTGCCATCAAAAATGCCACCAAACTTTAATTTGCTAAGCTGTGGAAATAAAACGGGGAGCACAACTCGAAAGGTAAACTCCCAAATATAAAAAAGTCCTCGGGTTGAGAGTGGACAATATATATGAAGTACAAGAGAGACCATAACTACCTACTACTTTTAACTTCTTTGGACCGCTTTGTTTAGGGTACATACCTGAAACGATAAAGAAAGAACATATATTAGCAACTTTATCAATAGTTTAATCGGTTTTTATACTAATGAGAATAGTGAAATCTTAAGTACTTCCAAGGAGACTAATTTAAAGCACGCGAAACTATAAAATTTAACATTTATTACCTTCAACTAAACCCATTAAAGTGCTATGTGAATAATCCTTTTAAGAAAGGTGTAAATCGATTTGGAGAACTCCAAATACGCCAAATGAGATAAAAAACCCTTTAAATCAATCCCTGTCCCAGAACAATTAAACAGATCTCCCACTCACGGGCAACCAATTAAAGATGCCCAAGGAACTCGTAAACCGAATCATTTACCAGAGCCCAGACAGGTCAGGTACTCACAGATGTCAGCAGTAATTACGAGTATACATACGTTGCCCTTTTCTCAACGAGTTCGGCAAAGAGGTAAGAAATCAATTGTTAACATCGAGCAGACATCGCCACATCAGTCAATGAACCGCAGAGCGGGAATGACATGCAGCATGAACAATTGTGACCTCGACCCTTTGGAATTGGAAACGCCCACGATCCAGTAATTCATGGATCATTAAGCTGGCGCAGAAATTAAAAGAGCCCCACAAGCACAAACACAAACAAATGCCTGTTAAACAATAATAGCAATAATAGCAATAATAATAATAACAAGAACAATGCCAGCGACAACAGCCAACAGATGCAGTAATTAATTTCTATGAAATTTACGAGCGGTCAATGTGCGGGGCGATAAACTTCTGATGATGACCAGATGACCCAATGGCCACAGGATAAGTGGGCTTTTATTCTTGGTATCATGACTAAGCCAATTTATCGATTTAAACAGACAATTAAACAGGTAAATGGCTGGAGAATATATCTCACTTCATTCTCTTCTCATATTTCCAAACTTTGTTCTCATTAAAATCTATCCTTCGTTTAGATTAAATTATTCTTAGAGCCATCAGTAAGGTGAAATCTGTTGCAGATTTATGTAACTCAACAATGTAAATGAAATGCTTATCGTGTGATTTATCGAACGCAATTCAAATGCAGACTTGCGTACTAATTTTTAGCGGCAATAAATTCGTACAAGTTCCATGGCTGCCGATGTCAGGCAATTGTAGAAAGTAAGTAGCATAGAAGTGAATTTTTATTCCCAGAGACTGGACTCAATGTACGATTTATGGCATCGCTTTGTCTTCGGCGCAAACACACACTTGCATCTGCTAAATGTTTACATGGCTAATTATGATTTATTGGAGCAATCATTTTTCTCAACTGCCGGCAAATGTACGAGTATATATATAGCCATAGACGAGAACGGAAGTCTGTCGACTTCTAGGCCATGCCACGCTGCTTCTTCAACTTTTCTTGCCCCCTCCCTCTCACTCTTTCTCTGCCTTTCTCTCTCTGGCACATCTTCCCTCCTTTTCGTTTCGGGATGGCGGTGTTGGTGGTCCTTAAAGGACATAGTCGCACTTGCAGGCGAATGTCCCCTTGGCGTCTTTGTTTATCTAAGTTAATTACAGCAAAACATTTTCGGGGTGGCCCGCCACACTCCCCCTCTCTTTCACATCCATCCATCTATCTCTTTCTGACACGGGGCACGGGTTTTATGGTGGGCGGTGGGTATATTCACGCATGTTTGGGTGCGGACAGTTCCGCTGATTAATTGCCGCTACGCATACAAGCCGCCATTATTCAGCCGCCCTCACATAAAGGCCTAAATATACAGGGCCAAAAGCGTGGCTTCAGCAGGGTAGTTACTCTCTATATGGGTTAGGTTTAGGTTTAGGTCCACATAAAAGTGGAAAACGGTTGGAGAACTGCGTTTACAGGAAACTTTGCGAATAGCTTCAAATTTTCTTTACAGATTACATTCTTCTAAACTCAAACAATGATTGCGTTAATGAACTTTTTAAAATGGGTTTGATTTATATTAGCATCGGCCTCGTTTTTCAATTAAGGTTTTTATATCGAAAATAAAATATTGCATATCAGATCTCATATTTTCAGTTTCTGTGCACTAAAGCCAGTCTAAACTGGCAGCTGCAATCGCTGAATATTGAAATGCAAATGCGAGTGAAAACCATTTCCGACGCCGCCTCGATGAGGATTGATTGTCGAGTGACGTGGCCAAGTGGCCACGTAGAGCCATTCGAGATCCTGCCCCATTCCGACCCCCGACCCCCGACCACCGGCCACCAGATGCCCGATTACCAATCCTGGCCTGACCGCTCCTCACTTATTGTTTGCTAGTTTGCTGGCTCGACTAGCCCGTGTCCAAGTTGCCTGGCAAGGAAGTAGCCCGCTTGTCCAATGAATAAAGAAACAAACAAACAAGAATTTCGTACGCTTGACTGCATGTCTGCATGAGCGAATGAATGAATGAATGAATGAGCGAGTGAGTGAGTGAGTGACTGACTGAATGACTGGGTGGGTGAGTGGTGCAAATGGCTGAATGAATTGTCGGTGGGTTGTATAAATCAACTTGGCGTTTATCTCAAAGCAAATAAGTCAACAGTGTAGACGGATAGCAAAATGCAATGTGAATGCGAATGTGAATGAGAGTGCAGGGGTCGAAGGGAAATGTTGGGTGTCTGAGTTGCTTCGCAAGGGGGCAGGGGAAACTTTCCCCGGCTTACAGTGTGCGTGTGTGTGAGTATCTGTGTGCGATGACATGGACGATTTAGTTGCGCATCCGATGGCAGCTTCAAGTGACCCCATCAACCTCAAACCCCGCACTCAGCTCCAGAATTAAGATTTTGCACTCGACAGATTCAAGTTGAAATTATAAAACTTTCAAATTGCAAAACTGGACTCACTGAATCCGAACCAGCTCCTGAATTCCCAAGTAAACTTGTTTCTACTAATTAAGGTCATCTGAAGATTGAGTTCGTCAAAAATGTCCTTTGTCCAAACGAAGGAATGGGTAGTTATTTCTTCCAATAATTCTAGTAAACAACTAGAAGCGTCATATAGAAAAATTTAAAAGTTTCTTAACCAAATCATTATTACTTTAAGATAATTGGCGGAATGTAAGTTATACTGTCTGTTAACGAATTAAATACAAACACAGACTATCACACCAATTTATTTAATGTATTATTCTCCAGTTGCCTTAGTCTTGTCATTAATAATTTCATATAAATATAATTTGGTATGCAATCTAACAATGCCTAGTGTTCCACCAGGACAGTCTGGATGCATTTGCTTTCAGAATTTCACAACTGGAAATCTTGTACTCAAGATGTATCTGCACAATGTGCCGGTACGAATGGAAAACGTAATATGATAATGTGATGATTCAGATGCACACACGTCTGATTGCCTCGTCAGCTGGGCGAATTATCTTTTGTGGACGACACACACATGAAATTTGCCAGCAGACCGACCAGACCGCAAAAGATCCATATATACGAACACATAGCCATACAATGGGAATGGCAATGATGCATTCGAACCATTTGGTTTTCAGCGATTCCGGAGTGCAGCTGTAATTCATCAATTAAACTGCGCCTTTATAGAATTACCAATTACCATTCCGCAGTCGACAGCCCACAAAATGCAAATGCGAGGGCCCAAAAAGATTTCGATATTGGGATCTGCTGTTCTAAGCTCTTACCTCCCAATTCTCGATGCTCTGGCAATGTGCGGCTTTTGGCCATTCGGCAACCAACTAATCGATGGCGAAACATTTGCCCAGACACAAAGCGAACCTAATGCAAACTGAGAACCCCCAAAACTCCAGGCCCATAGGCACACACAGTCGGTGCAGTGTCGTTGCCATCTCATAAAAGATGCACATTGTATCTCATAGTATGCAGAGTATCTACGGCATTCAACTCCATCCGCTGTGGCTGGTGGCTCCCAGTGCAGTTCAACTCCTCCATCCGCCATTCTCCTCCTCCGGCAGCTTACTTTGCGGCCAGCTTCGGTTTGGGCCGGTCCTAATGCCCATTTGGCCCTGCATTTGCATTAAAAGCGGTCCGAGCAGAAACTGTCAGGCGGACGGGCAAACAGAACCAAATAGTCGGGCTTGCAAATCACACGGCACAGTGGTTCAAAGACACGCAGATATTGCAGCATAATAGCTATAAATCTTTAATATTAATGCATTTCATATTGAAAGCTTTATGTATGTATTTTAGGAATAATGAAGGATGTTATTTCTTTCCTTAGTGTAATTGATAAAGGAATAATGTTAAATATTCATAAAAGATACAGTAATAATACTTTTACTATACGTTATGCATTAAGCTTAAACTAAACCATAAATAACATTTGAACCACGGTCCAGCCGAAACAGCTCACAATTCACAATGCACATGTGGAGTGATGTGGAGTGGAGGAGCAAAAGCGGCAAGTGGCAAGTGGAAGAGGCTGGTGTAATTGTGAGAGGGCGCCTGGTCTGCGCCACATTGCTTATTTAATGAGATTAACGTCTAAAGACAAATGTCATGTGCATGTTAACAGACCGAAAGCAGAGGCACTGGAAAATATATATTTTGGAGTGCGTTCCGACCAGGCTGCCTTCCATCTTTTGGGCCTGCGGTCGGCCAGTTTGGCAGCTGCTGCTGCTTCCGTTTGCTTTCCCGTTCCCGTTCCCGTTCCTGTTCCCGCCGACGACGATTGTGGGCTATGCCATAAAAGGCAGAAGGCGGCACATTTAAAATTCTAAAATGTTTTTGTCCAGCCTACCGCACCATAAGCTGCAGCAACACAGAGCGACAGGCGAGGAGAGACATCGGCCAAACAAGGGGCATTCAAAAGAGTTGGTGCGATATAAGTTATAAGGCGTTTAGATACCATATGTTTTAAAGGTACCTCTTAAAATAGCGAACTGTGGCTTGGAAATAGAGTTATAGGTTCAATGGACCAGCAACTATCTTAAGAAAATAATCTTAATCGCATCAATTCAAGGAATGTTGCCTATACTTCTCGTTAAGACTCTTTTATTTTGAAATGTAGAGATATGTATGTTAGATAAATTTATTTTTTAACAATTAAGACCACTTTCGGTCCACGGTGCATTAGTGGAACTTCAAAGTGGCCGATTGCCATTACGGCAACTGCAAGGAGCGGGCGAGCATTTGCCGCAGATGCCATGCTTTCCAGGCAGAAGAATCGGAGGTGAACCACAAAGGACTCCGCTGCAAATGATGACAGCTCAAGCATCTGAAGCGACAGCCTTGACCGCGGTGAAAAGTGAAAAGCTGTCAGCAGTTTCTGCCTCGCTGTCCGACTATAAAATATATATGGAAAGAATCAGCCAACTATAAAGAGCTAACGAGCTGTAAACTATGAAAAAGCAAACTCTTTGCTGCTTCATATTACTGCACTTTTTATTCCCTGTAGTTGTACCCTGCAGTTTTGTACCCTGCTTAAATTGAGCTATAAATTCAAGTGGAGTGAATGTAAATACGCTCCAAGGATACATGTTTACAAACAATACTGCTCACAGAATGGTTCATTGACCACGTAATGAAAAAGATTTAAAGATTTTAAGCAAATTAACTGAAAATATCTGTAGTTTATTATAAAATCCTACGTTAAACCAATTGAAAACGAAACAATTAGTACAATTGCCAAAAAATACACGAGAGCCACGACATTCAATTGATAAACACCTAAGTAGCTTAGTTTTAAACTCGCAAATGACCTCTAAATGTAATCCACTTGAAATGCAGAAAGACAGATACTTTACCAACTCCGCAGCGGATGTTGCCTTAACAAATCATCAGTCAAGAAAAGGGACAAATGCCCACAGATACAGATACAGATAACGACACGGGATACAGATACAGTAGGCAGATGCGAAACACTGATTCTGGGACACACACTTGCGTTGGATTCCTGGCTGATTTGCCGATTGTCACAACGACATGCGTCTCAATAATTCATCACGAAGGCCGAAAGGCGTCACGAAAAGATTTCCCCCACCGACTCACTCCCTAGGCTAAACTTCGATCCCCGACGTGGCGGCAAATTGCGTTGACGCGGTTGCACGTTGTCACCGCAGAAAAATCGAGCAAAAAGCAAAAAAAAACGCTGGGATCCAGCCCCAATCTCTCAAGCCGACTCCTCGGTGTGACAATGATGTATAAAATGCGATAAATCTCGCCAAAAGGAAACGTACAGAGCCGCACAAGAAAAAGTCTACAGCGGATTTACTCTAGTTAAGACGGCGGAAGGTGGTTGCTGAAAGGCACTGCGAGAAAAGACGGGCTCTACTAAAAATATGATAAAATTTTACTAGATTTGTATATCGATGAATAATGGTTTTGTATACCAATATTTATAGCATTCCCAATTTAAGGGTACGGAATTTTATAGGTTTCTCTCGTTTGCAACGCAGATAATGCTTGCTGTCCTGGTTCTTAAAGCAAATATTTAATAAATACTTTTTTTTTCTGGTGCAAGTTGAAAGCTGGCACGACGGAAGGCATTTGTTTTAGGCCGGGATCTGCTAGGTTTGGCACCCGGTGGCGAAGGGGGTTTTCCTCTAGCGGTAGCCCGCCTGATGACAACAAATTGTAGAGCGGCTGCGTGGGATGTCAACTCCTGTCGCCGGCGATGATGATGCGTATAAGGAAATGGGATTGGATGGTCCTCCCGACGACGTCATCGCAACGAGGGTTGTTCGCACAATTGCTCATAAGCGTATGAGACCCGTGTAATGAGTTATAATGGAAGCCTTAAGGGTTGACCGACGTGGTTTAATAACGTCTTTGGGAATGATGAATGATGATGTGCAGTACGAAACAGATGTTTCAATTATGAACAGATTTCTTAGGAGACGATTATCGAAAGGAGTTATAGGGTTTTTGAAGATTGCTTCCATAACCTTAAGTCTTTAAAGGCTTGAACACAAATATAGTTTGCAAGATGAAAAAGCTTGGACTTATAAAGGTTGAATCTTTGTAAGGCGCTTCCCAGACATCATCGCACATCTGGTAACTGAGAGGCCAGCCAACCAAGCAAGTCAACAATAAGAAAACATCGATTTGCTATTGGCTATCGTAAGTTTTGCATCTCCAGACTGAATGCAGCCAAATGGACGTCACGTGAGCACTTTGCAGTCCAGCTGTGAAGGAGGAAAGTCCTAGGGAAATAAGCTGAAGTTGAGGTTGTTACGTGGGCGCAAGTGGCGAGGATCATTAGCGTGGCGGGAATAGTGGGCAAGGTGAAGAAAACTGGGAGAGTGACACAAACGACGACAGGCGTCCCCATGCGGGCTAAACGATTACTTCTTTTACAAACTAAAATAAAAAAATATATAAAAACTTTGCGACTCTGCTGCTGACAGGCCAACGACTGCAGAAAGCAAAAGAAAAACGGCCGCGACAGCGTGGCCTCAACTTGAAAAAGTTTATGGCCAAGACAAAAGTTTGATTTATGTTTTATGGCGCATAATTCAGGAGGAAAAAATAAAAAATAACAACAAGATTTCGAGAAAAGTGTTTATTATTTTACTGCCTGCAGGCGTACTGCGAAAGCCCAAATAGGTAATTAGGGTCTGGGCAATCACAAGGGTCCAAAACTTTTTGCTCCCCAGCCGCAAACAATAAATTTCGGGTGATATTATAACTAACTATTGGCCTGGTAGCAATAGAAAGCCATAATTAATACTACAATGAAACTAAATCAATAGTAGTACTGTTACTGTTAAGTAACCCCATTCTATTGAAAAATATACGTTTTTAAGTAGCCAAACCATTTTCGTTTCTCATTGCCAGATTCGACACCTAAATGTCGGATAAGCTGCACTTGCACATGCTAAAATCTTTCACTTACCGTGTTGCCAACTGTTGAGCAACTCATTTTCCTGTTAATTAAATTAATTAGAGCACAGCGAGCGAGGAGAAAGCGTAGCATACACGTATAAAAAAGATGGGAGCCAAGTTAAACTTTTTTAATTGCATTCAATGTAGCTGCAAACTACAACGACAAGGATAAAGCGACTATAAGGCGCCAAACAGAGACAGAACATGGCACTGATGACGTTGGCAAGTTGGCTGAATGTAGTTGGTGGTAGTTGGGCGCATTCCTGGCCATCATTTAATGACATTTTCATCAAGGCCCCACCGCCGATCCCGCCCGCAGACCCGAAAACCCCCTCATTATCATTATAATTGTCATGCTGATTTTTGTACTCCCACTTTCGCATGGCGGTGCCTCAGCATTTTCTGCATTTGTTTGGGGTAAAAGTTTTGGCAAAAGTTCGTTCGCATTGTGATTTGTGCGCAGTGGGCGAGATTGTTGTCGGAATTCATCAGACAGCCAGCCTCCATCCTTAATCCTTGACGCGGCGCGACTTCATTTTGTAATGAGCGCACTGTACGGATGTGTCCCCCATAGAGACACCGAAGAATGTCGAAAGTTCACCAAGGGAAATACGCTGAGGAACTACAGAATGGTTCTGCATTACAATAGATAATGAAAATACAGAATTTACTTGAAGTAAAAGAATATAAAAAAAATAACATAAAAAAATAACTGGGCTTGCCGAAACCCGGGATTGAACCGGGGACCTTTAGATCTTCAGTCTAACGCTCTCCCAACTGAGCTATTTCGGCACTTGAGCGAACGGCGATAGAAGCTCAACACAAGCTACAAGGCACAGCTATTAGAACTGTTAGGGCAAGGGTCAAGATTGTTATAAGTACTTCTTATCGCTCAGACACTCAAGAGTAGAAAGCCGAATCGCGATATTGGAGATCTGAAACGCACAGACCGTAAATAGGTTCCGTTGAAGCTCACAGATATAGTGATAATACAAATTAGATTTGGAGTGTGATAGTATTGGTTTATTTCGTGAGTGATTAGTGTTAATAATAGAGGGATAAATCACTAAATAAGTCTATTTGAATCATTTTCCGATTTATACTTATATGTTCAAATGAGGTGACATAATTTTATATTATTTTAGGGTAGGCATAGAACCGAGAAGTTGGGAATTTCAAATTTTGCGTTGGGCAATACCACACACTACATTAAAAATTCGGAAACCCTGAAAACAGATAATCGAATCGAATTGGCGGCAGAGCATAAAGATTGGGTCAGACGGACCATAGCATCAGTTCAGTTTGCACTTCTGTTCTAGCTACTTCAAAGATGAAATTTCTTTTGGTTGCCTTCCTGCTCGGCCTTTTGGCTCTAACCAGAGGTCAGTATTGCCCACAAAAAATTGCATATTTCAATTTATTGTGTCCTTACTATCTTTGCTTCTTATATAGCTACTCCTCTGAGTCCCGACCTCAGATTAAATGGAAACTATGGATATGGAATCGTAAAGGTTAACTACGGCAGATCCATATATCAGACAACACCGTCTCCACCGACAACTTAATTCCTCTTAATTCTGATTGGACTACTAAAATAAAAAGTCACTAATCTCTACAACTTTTGATTTAATCTCTCTGACTCAATTTTGTGTATGATAATACATTTAATCGAACACATGTCATTTGGCATTAACATTTCATTATTGCCGGAAACCGTAGAATTAAAAATTCGGTTTTGCACGACCCGCAAAAACTGTGGTTTTTAGTCGATCCGCGACTATCTGATACCCGTTACTCAGCTAGTGAAAGTGCGACGGAGGCTCTTCAACACTGACAGTTTTTGGCGGTTTGTGGGCGTAAAAAAGTTTTTCTGCAGATCGATGGAACTTTACATTACTAACAAATAATAAAAAAATATTAAAACATTTTGCAAATCGAGAGAAATTTACAAGACTAATAAAAAAAATGAAAAAATATCAAAACATTTTTCAAAAGTGTGGGCGTGGCAGATTTGGGCGGTTTGTGGGCGTTAGAGTGGGCGTGGCAACATGAATCGACAAACTTGCGCTGCGTCTATGTCTCTGGAGTCTGTATGTTTTATCTCAACCTTTGTAGTTCCTGAGATCTTAGCGTTCATACGGACGGACAGACGGACATGGCTACATCGACTCGGCTATTGATCCTGATCAAGAATATATATACTTTATATGATCAGAAATGCTTCCTTCTGCCTGTTACATACTCTTCAACGAATCTAGTATACCCTTTTACTCTACGAGTAACGGTTATAAAAACTGTGATAACAGATGATCGCCTCGGATTGACGGGTGAGCATAGAAGCAAACAGTAGCATCAGTTCAGTTTGCACCTCTGTTGGAGTAGCTAGTCAAAGATGAAACTCGTTTTTTTTGCCTTCCTGCTCGCCCTTTTGGCTCTGACCAGCGGTTTGTATTATTTTCTTTGTATTATTTTATTTTTCAATTTATTAATAAAAATATCTTTATTTAGCTTCTCCTAAGAGACCCCGCATATTAAATACTCCTGACAGACGGAAAGTACCACAACATACTGTCCAGTGGAAATAGATATGGATTCGATTGGAGGAAGTTCGGCACATTAATACATCCGAAAACACCGCCTCCATCGACAACAACTTCCTCTTACGTCGACCAACGACTAACAACGATATAATCTCTCAAATAAAAACAAAAACGAACGCTACAGTCAAGTGACTATCAGATACTTGTTACTCCGCTAAAGGTACAATGGGAAAATAGCATTAATCAAAACCAAGTATTCAACTAGTTTTTGCAATTAATATATAATTTTTCAGTTTCACGCCTTGCTTGAATAACTTGAAGTTTGCTGATTCCAATCGCTACCATTTTTCCCTTACTGCTCTTTGGTCTTTTCTAAAAAGTTGAATTATTAAACTTTTAATCAATTTATCAATATTAACTTTTCACTAACTTTTCAACAGTCAGCCACTCTTTTTTCTCATTTTGGACCACCTCGAATGTGTGTCGTATACCGGAGCTAAGACTCTTTAACTTTTTCATTAGAGTTGTGAGCGGGATTCGCTTCAATTTTTAGTCGTTACGCCATTTCAATTACTGGCCAAGTGCCAGGACGAGCCAGAAAAGGACACACGACGCACGATGCAGTCGGGCAGAAAAGGAAGGGGCATGTCCATGGCAGGACCTGGACGATCATTGGCAAATTTATAGAGACAAAAAGCTAGGACAACGAGAAGAACAAAGGGAATAAGTAAAATGTGTAAAAATGGTGAAGGGAACGGCGACGACAACGTCGGCACCGCCATCGAGCTCATTTGTCCACAGATGCAGTGGCAGAAGAAGAAGAAAAGGGGGCGGTGAACGGTTAAAGTGGGGTAAATGGTAAATGGTAAATGGGGCGGGGTGGTAATGCTGCTGCACTTGTCGTATTACTAATTTCCCTGGTGACCAAGAGCAAGCCATTGAACCTCTCACACTCGTGCACTGATACAAACAAGATCTACAGGATTCAATATATCCAAGCATGGGGCGAAGAAAAATTGGATTTTAACTTTTAAAATGGCTTAAGATGAAAATTAATTTAAAAATATATTTTTAGCCAGAGCATAAAATAATATATTTTAAAGACAAAAACCGGCACTAGCATTACATTCTTTTTTAATGTGTATCTATAAGTTACGCCATTAAACGTTCAATCGTTCGAGTGCAACTTGCTGCATCAACAGTGTTGCCACGGCAACTTTTTGATTAACGCCATTATGAGGTGATTGTTCAGTTCAGGCCCGGCCGGGATAAAGATGGGACGGGTTAAGACCGTCAAGGCTCGTTCCTGGCGACTGCATCCTGCGTCCTGGAGCGGCGACTGCCGCTACCAAATTGCACTCATGTGTGTAATTTATTTTCTCGGCATGAAAAACTTCCTAACCGGAAAATGAGGCACTCAATTAAGAAAACGTTTAATCCATGAAATGTTCCAATTGCACAGACACACAAGCACGACCAAGTGCAGCACTGGGAGGCTGGACACGAATTCATGGGGCGGGTTTTCGGTTCGGTACGGTACGGTACGGTAAGGCATGGATATGGTGTAGGTTATGGGAGAGGATGGAACGACACTGCCCGGTGGGGGCTGTAAAATTGCTGTCTATATAATTGATTGGGTGTGCCTTTCGGATTTGCTCTTCCGCTTCGTTTTTCCTCACATTTATATTTTTTTTATTTTTCTGTTCTTTGTGTTTAAGGCACAACCCAGTGATTTGTAATTCCCATTTCAAATTACATGACCGAAATGTGCTCAATTTAAATGTTAGCATAGTCAAATGAGGAAAATATATATCACAAACTGAAGAGCTGTACAATAAACTTTAAGCACAGAATATCTGTAAAACTTTGCCGTAAAGTTACGAAATATTTTATAACTTACATTTCCTTTATTGTTATACAGACTTAAAATCAATATTAGTTTTTACCCGTTACTCGTAGAGTAAGAGGGTATACTAGATTCGTTGAAAAGTAGGTAACAGGCAGAAACCATATTAGATATACATATATATTTGATATGTTTGTTTATATATTTGATATTGATAACATCATTGAATAAATAACTTTGAATGAATTTCCATTATTTTTTGGCTTACGCAATCATCAATTTAACTATGCGTCTCACATGTTTCGAAAATCTAAATATGGACAGAGCCAAGCGATAGCAGCCACCATTATCAATACATAATTTATTTAAGTGAAATATAAGTGGTCGTGGGTGAGGGGTCCGGGGTGCGGTGTCCGTGATCTAGGCTCCGTGGTCTGGGGTACGGGCTCCGGGGTACGGGGTCTGGGCTCCAGTGTCCGTGGTCTGGGGATCGTGGTCTCGACTCCGGGGTGCCGATGTAAGTATGGACAAGTGGAGAGGAAACAAAGCCAGACAGAAAATCCAAACAAAGTGGGGCAGATGGGGGAATTTTTGTAGTTGTCGCATTTCCGCCCCTTTCGACATTCGACTGCTGCCAAAAATGCATATGGCAAGGAAATGAAAGTGCCGTGTTGAGAATTGTGGAAGACTGCATACATAAGACGTGTGGAAATTATGCGAGGCGCGTGTCAAGTGGCGCAAAACTGCAAGAAAACTTTTCGCCAAGTCGGTGGTTGTAATCCCCCTGCTTAGTTGCCTTCCATTCCCCCTTCCCTTCATACACACACACACACACATAGCGCCCATTTCATTACCATTCCGCATCCCACTCAACGCTTGCAATTACATTGTGAATTAAATTGTAATGAGGCGCATGCGGCGAAATATGAAAATGAGACCGAAGTGCCGGCGGAGCCAAGTGAAACCGGAAAATGGAGGGGGGGTTGGGTTTCGGCACGGAATTCCGACTTCGCGCACAAATGGCAATTAACAGTTATGTTTGCTGTTCTGACACGTTGCAGACAGTTTTAATGACGGCCAGAAGAACACAGAACTGCAGAACTATTTTTGGGCGACTTCGACTTCGAGCAAAGGCCGCAGACACCCTCTGAAAAACGGAGACTTCAAACAGGAAGTTAAGGTTCTGTCTTTACACGGAAATGATTATATTATCACTTATAACTATATTTATTACATCTTATTAAAGTCTACTTCCGATATAGATGCACATTATGTTTTTATGATAAACGAATTTAATCAGCTCATTTAATAATAGTTTTCAATGTTTAATGTTTTCGGTTTTAAGCCGAAAATGAATTTTACCAAATTTGTGGCTTAATGAAACTGTTGAGTGCCTTTTTTCGCTCAGTGCGGAACCTGAGTAATGCAGTTGGTGCCCGCCTAATTGGCTGCCAACGGAAGTTCGTGTCATTTAAAGTCAATGATGGCAACTTTGGTCAGCATCTGGACGTCTTAAACTTCCACAGGTTCAATTGAGCGGAAAATATCAATTTAACAGCCACAGTGAGATGGAGAAATACTAATTTAATTATCACACCTTCTTGAAAATTATTCTACAACATTGACATCAGAAAATATAAGTTTTATTGCTTTAAGTAGTGATTGTGCAGATATCTAATTTATCTTAAGAATGCAAAATCGTGTCCTATTTACCAAGACGTTCGTTTATCCCCTTTACCAGAAATTGGCTTTGTGGCAATCAGGAAATCTGCGCACGTACCAAAATATAAGCAAAGGAAACATTTTGCAAAATGTCCACAAAATTTAGCGAAGAAAGAATGAGGGCTTCGCACTTGCTCTGGGAAGAATGCAGCGCGATAGTGCCCCAAAACGATCAGCATTAGCTGGCTCCCCTTGCCGCCCACTTGATATACGTAATTTTACCACAAATGTTGCGCCCACTTTGGCGTACAAGTTGTGAAAGGAGCCAGAAGAAGAAAGAGAGAAGAGTGCATTTAAATGACCGTTTTGTCGCAGCTCCTAATGACAACCACTTGCGGCTGTCAAATGCAACTCTGGCCACGCAGGGTTGTAATATTTTATGGTCCAAGTGGTCCAATGGTGGAGAAACAGCAATGGCAAGAGCAAGCGTCGGAAAAGAAGGGGTGTTTGCTTTTCATTATACCCAGTAAATGCGGGTATACTCTCGGAGTGAATAGTGCAAAACGAACAAAGCTTGTATTATGAACAGGTATTATCACACAGATGTAACATTTATTGATTAGTTATAACTGTTGTTAAATAATTTTGTTTACAAGGTACTTGATAGTCGAAACGCTATCCACTTTTTTTCTCGCTATTTTGACCAACAATGGCATATGAATGCATGGCCCCACTCACACATTCACCCAGCAGCCAACAGCCTTGCTCATTTGGTCTGCGCCTCCTTGGGCGCATTCATAATTTCCCCATTAACCCTATTTTCCTGTTATGCACGAGTGCCCCAAACAGCGTAGAGAAGAAGCAGAAGAAGAAGATGAAATTGTCACCCAACCACCCACTGGAAATAACGCCTTTCCGTGCCCACTCGCTCTGGCTCCCTGATGGATTTTAAATGAACTTTAACACGTGCAATGTCCCCTGACAGTGCGAAATGAAGGGGACCAGAGCTAAGTAATTGGTTTAGCACTGCGCGAGTGGGGATGGTCGAAGGGGACCGACCGACCGAACAGGTTCGCTTCACAGATTATCCTTGAGTTGATTTTACTGCTAAACTAATAACAAAAAATGTTCATTCCAGTTGGCAACAGCAGTTGGCGCAGAAAGAAGACTTTCCTAATGAGATATTGAGCATGCAGAAATGGCAAATTGCATGGCGTTCGTAAGAAGATTTTACTCAATCCTTAAAGTATTGCAAAAAGAGTATAGCAATATATGCATACGGTTAATAACGTTATCTACTATGTTTTGCTAGCGTATTTACCAACATTTACATTACGAAGTTCAATTTCCTGCAGCCAAACTCATTTCCTGATCCTGAAATGTACTTTTAGCTATACTACTTGATGTGTACGAATTTTCCCAAATGTGATTTCCAATTCAAATTCATAGGTAAGAAAGCATTTCTGAAACCCATTCGGTTGAACAACTTCCTGGTACAGAAGGCAAGGAATCTCTTCCAACACCTAGTAGAACGACTCCATATCTTTGCTGCTGAAATTGTCTTCAAGAATGCAACATTTTCTTTGGCAGTCTGGTTTTTGCCCTCCACTGTTCCCATTTTAGAGTGTGCCAAATGCACATTTAATAACGTAATTTCTGAAGCGTGCACAAGATATTTTTAGAATTTAGTTCTTCTGCGCCAAAAACTCCAGCATCGCCTCGACTTTTTCTCCATCTGCTGCCGGCAACTTTTCTGCTTCATCTTGCACAAACAAAAAGCGGTGCAGAAATACATATGTAAGCAGAACTATGTACATAGCACGCCGTATAAATATATATGCATATACATACTACATAGGTATATGTACCATATATCTGTCTCCAACCTACGTGAGCACGATGAAGAAGTCGCCCAACTTTTTGGCCAAAAAAAAAGGCAAAAAAAAAGTGGGTAAGGAACAAAATTTGCATATGCAACGTAACTCCTGACGACGATCATGACGGCAACGATGATGAGCAGGATGATGATGTCGCACATTGAGGACATACACAGGACACTAGAAATAGCTGCTGGCAACAGCTAACCAACCCATCCAAGCCATTCCAAGCCATCCACACCATCCTCTACCATCCACTGCCATCCACTAACCATCAGCCCAGCACCACCCGACTATCCCCATCCCATCCCCACTCATTTCAGCACTGAAAGCTTCGCCACTTTTATGCAAATAATGTCTTCCAGGAATTTTTGTTATTTATAGTTAAGATAGCAAAACGTGTGGATGTCTGGATATATCTCAAAAAGTGTGTGCATTAGTAGCTCTATGTCTCCCGCTCGCACACACGCTTTGTCCAAGTTATTGCTTCATTTCTTGAGCAAACTTCTTCACCTGCCAAAAGTGGATACTTTCGAAGGATGGCAAAAAGGTTTCCTGATGAGTTGGGAGTTAGGAGTTGGGCGTTGTGCGTTGGGCGTTTGGCGTTGGACGAGTTTTTTGGATGTCAAACTTTAACGAAATATCTGCAACTATCTTCCGGCTTCCTGTCATTGCCATCGCATGAAAGTCTGGCAGTCAAATTACATTTTGTAGCTCATAAAAATGTTGTCATTAAAGTTTTTGGCAGCTGACTTCGATTCGTTGCTTTCATTTCGTTGCCTAACATTCCAACTCCGACTCTGCATCTTTTATTGGTCATAATTCAAATTGGCATTTGCTTTTGTCTTAATTTGGTTACAATGATTGTGACTCTGCACAGTGCCATTGCCAAATTCTCTTGAGATTTTCTTTGACTGACATTGAAATATGACAAATAAATTTGATTACGGGAGTGAAAAAATTCCAATAAATATGTAAATTGTATGTATTTCTTGAACATATAAAATCTCGTATGAATATAAACAAATATTGTGAGAAAGATTGTGACTAAATTAAACAACATTTTTAGGCCACAAAACTATAAGCTTTTTGTGGACATTCTTCAAATTGAAGTGTAACTTCCACCATTCAAATATCTTATGTGTAAAATAAACAAATGAATACTTTTATAAATTCTTTGGAACTAAACTCACCTAATTCAACGTAGAGTTTTGGTCGTATATTCTCCTGCCAGGCACTTTGATTACCAATCACGAGGACTGTAAGTAGTAGGAAGACTTGCATCCAACCGTATCCGTAAGATTTGCTTAACTTATGTTTCATTATTGTTGCTTTTGCCGTTGCACCTTTCAAATGCATTTTGTGGCCTTTGTTATAGTTGTTGTTGCTGCCGCTGCCGTTGCCGTTGCCGCTGTTGTTATTGTGGTTTGTGTTGTGTGAATTTAACATTTCTATTTTGCATAAAATTTAGTTAAATTTCAGTTGGTTTGATTAAATTTGCAACATCTATTATTGTTGATTTTCTGTGTGTGCTTTGCCTCTAACTTTATTGCACTTAAATGGATTTGATTTTATGTTTGTTTGGCTTGGTTGTGCGTGTTTCCGAGTTATTGCAGCTGAATTTACTTTTTACTTTTAACTTTAAATTGATTTTAAATTATTTCAAAATATATTGATTAATTTTTTGTTCAACAACTTGTCATAACAGGGCTTAAATTGTCTCTGGGTTTTATGGGCGAACAAATGGATTGCGGGTTGAAAGTTCAGTCATTTCTGTAACGAGAGAGAAAGTGGCAAGGTATTAGTTTAGTTTAAGAATAATAAACACTCGGCACACTGGTCGTATGCGCAATTTTAAAGCCTTCTGCGTAACCATATGCTGTTGCTCAAGAAGACACTCTTTGAATAATTGAACCCAATATATATTGTCTTCCAACCCTTGTTTTAGCATTTTTTTTTCAATTTCGCATGCATACATTTTGTGCTCGATTTAATGTAGGTCTCGTTTACCCTCTGCGCTTAAATGGGCTTATTGTGCAATCGTGTGTGTGCACACCCGCACAAACAAATACCACACACACACAGGCACACACGCACATGACCACGCCCTCTTTTGGAAAGTCGCAGAAATTGTATTTTTTTTGTTGTACCCCGCCCCATGCAGATAATTTTAGCGACCTTAGCCCACAAATGGAAAGCTGTAAGAAGTGGAAAACAGAAAATATACAAAAAAATATAAAATAAAATAAATGAAGAAAGCAAGAACAAGGCGAGGCGAGGCGAAAAGAATCTGAAAGGCAGTAGGTAATGGGTAAAATGGGCAAAAGGCGGATGAAGAAAGCGAGCAAAGAGTGGGTGAGAAGAGAAAAGGTGCCAAGTAGCGTGCACAGTTAATGAGTTTTTCAGCACATCCCCCAGCCACCCACCACCCAACACCCAACACCCATCGAAACTGTGGGTGGTTTCGAGCCCCCAAGTAGAGGAGAAATGCAGAGAAATTAAAATGTGGCACGAAAATGTACAAATCTAGCACACGAAGGGGTTGACAAGGTGCGGCGAGTGGAGGCGGAATGAAGGCGGAATGGGGTTACTCGGTGTCATAAATCTGCCACAGGTGAACTTTGAGGTGGGTGTGGCTGGTTGGTTGGCTGGGTGGCCAGAGTGCAGTGCAATTTGTTTTTCCAAGTCATGTGCATCTGTGTGTTGGCTTCGTTCTAATTATGACGTCAACGAAGCGCCGAGGTGCCAACCAAAAGCGAACGAGAATGCACAAAAAAGACTATAAAATACCCGCAAATTAAACTCAAAACCTCTTTAAAGACTTAGTTTATATTGGCAATAAAGTCTTTTTGCTGGAAGAACTATAGTTAGGTATTTTGACTACCACTAAGAAAGACGTTCAAGATACTTGTGTATACTGCAAAATTAAAAACATAAAAACATCTGTTTCAATCTTTAAAAAAGAGAAATAAAGACTTTGTTTTTGCCACGAAACTATTATATACCCTGCAGTGTCCAAAAGTACCCTGTACCAGAATGAACCGAAACGAACTGGAGGTGAAAGGGCAGCAGGTGATACACATACATATGTACCTACGAGTGGAGCATCCACTTTGCAGCTCCCCTGTGCTGTTTTGCTGTTGTAGCTCTGCACACTCTACCGATTGTTAGTTTGGATAAAAAGCAGACAGACACACTTGCCGCTTTAGATGCGAACATGTTTGAGGGCAGTATAAGTGGCCATGTGTTTGCCAAGTGCCTGTAAGTGTTCACGCAAAATTTAACCAAAAACGCTGTCACTGAACAGTAAGCCATAAACTATCGAGAGCAGTCGATGGCTGTTTGAAGAGCACACAAAAAGGACATTGAGCCTGTCAAGGTATTAACTGCTTAGAGTGCAAGGGAATAGGAATACAAAGAACGAAATATAATACAAAATAGTTGAATATTTTCTGGGTTTTCAAAAACACTATTTCTAATTTAAATACTAACACAACTCCAAGCTGAACAAATTTATCCAATTAAAAATATTTAACAACGCTGATATGATTTCTGCTCGCACAAAATATAATATAATGGCACTATTGCCCCAACCATTTGCATAAGTCAAAACCTAATTGTGTTGCCCATTTAGCTGCAATTGCAGCATTTCCAACACACAAGTTTCAATGTTTAGGAATAATTTAGAGCTAAGCATTCGGAAGCCATCTACTATTTCAACTCGTAACCCGCTTACAAAGTGCAAACATAAAACATTTTTGGGGAAAGCTATCAAAAGAGAGAGACGTTTTGCCAGGCATATACAATTATTTTTCATGCAGCGGCAACAACAAGAACTGGCTAACGAAAAATGAGGCAGTGCCACGCCCACTGCGTTTTGGCGGCCTTTTTAACTGCATGTTGCACTGTACTCGCCGCCGCACGGACAACTGAAAAACTGGAAAACTGAATTTTCCGTTGTGCAAGGACTTAGGGCACTGGGGTCTGTAAATGGCTACCAAAAATTAAATGCCTCGAATCCCTGCAGACAGCACGAATATGTCAAGTGCGTGTGTGTGGGTGTGCGGGTGAGTGTGCGGATGAGTGTGTGTGTGCGGGTAAGTGTGTGTGTGTTTAAACAACAAATACAGCGAATGGCTGGCAGCAAGAAAAACTGAATAGTCCAGATCCTGCGTCTGAGCCTGATGCATGGCGCATATTACTCAAAAATAATGTCTGCTCAAAAAATAAAAACAATAATAAGTGCAAACGAAATTGGCTTTTGTGCAGTAGTAAAAATACCCTGGCTTAAGTTAACTATTTAAATTAAAATCTAAATATTTAAAAAATATAAAATTTATACTAAACCATTTACTTAGAAAAAACTACAATTTGGTAAAAGCTTTCATCAGCTTATGGATAAAATTTCAATTAAATTAGCACCTTTAGCTTATATTTTTACACTTATGATAACGAATGATAAAAGCCCCTTTCAGATATATATTTTTAAAAACTTATTCAAAAATAGTGCATACTTTAGCCCGTCAGTGAGTCATGGGTTCCCTACGCGATTGTCAAGCATAAAAAGCGGTACCGGCATCAGTTTGCACACTCACCCGAAACCCACTCAACACACACCACCCACTCAACACACACCACCCACTCAACTCACACCATCCACTCACTTAACACTCATCAGGCGATGCAATTTGTTTTTTGCGGCCGCCATTTTGTTGCAGCCTTTTGCAAAATGGCCGCGCCGCCATTGCGAACACAAGAGTTGGGAGCAAAAAATCAGCTCTTAATATACAAATAAATGCCGCAATTCGCGTTTTGTTTTCCATTTGTATTTGTGTGTGTGTGTGTTGTGTGAATGTGTTTTTTTATCGTTTGTCTGCCATGGAAAATATTTATGTTGCAAATCTTTTGCGGCCCGACGAGTTTTTCTTCATTTTCAGTTGTGCTTTATCGCTTTTCTCCCTTTGGTTTCGGCTCGTGACTTGTTTGTCTTGTCTGCATATCCTGCAGCGATTTGTTGTGTTTTCCTCGTTTTTGGCCTGCAATGGCTCCTCAGCTCCTTCAAATCCTTGTAAAAATGGGATTTGCCCTTGTTGTCGCGCCAAAGTTCTCATTTATTAGCCTTGCTTATGTCTGTGTCTGCTTGAAAATATTTTACAATTTTTACCAGCTTTTATGTGTGTTTGTGTATATGTGTGTGTTGCGTGTTTGTGTCCTGGCACCAAGACAAACAGATTTATTCGCTTAGAAAACTTTGTATCCTTATCTCGGTCCATGTGTCTTTGTTTGTGTTTCGTGTTTTATGTTCATCTTCGAAGGAGGGTGGTTGTGGGGAATGAGTGTGTTTCGGCACTAGAGTAAATAATCATAATGGAATTTTTAAGGCTTATGACAATTTAACATGTTGCTCGCATGTGAGTGTACACACTTGTCTTCGTTCTGCCTCCAGCTTAACTGTGAATAATGGGATCTAAATCCGAATGATATGAATTTACTGTGTTGAAAATTTAAAATGCATTTTGGATTGATATAGGGGCACTTACTTAAATCTTCAGAATTTTGAAGCATTTATGAAAGAAATTCTATAAATAATAAAATGTTAAATAAATCTTCTTTAAAACCAATTGAATCTCGAGCTATTTAATGATGATTTGATGTTTTAATATGGATGTTCATTTTTATCGAATTCAACACAAATGCAGTTTATAGTTCTTTGGCATTTTCCTAATTACAACCCAGTTCATCCACCCCTTCCACTCATTGGTAAGTTTGCTCCTGCAAGTCGTGTCTATTAGCATTATCGTATCAGGATCCCAATCTCATCTGCTAATTTATCTGCTCTGCAGAATTCAAAGCTCATTTGAAGCTGGGAGTTTATTGTCGGAAAAAGCTGGTGCTCAGTGCTTCGAGGGGATTTAATTCTTATTTCTTGTGCCATGACACGTTCTCGGAATTTTTTTCGTCTTTGCTTGTGAGGCTTGTGAGTGGAAACTTGTGCGGCTGAACTGTGGTTGTTGTGACTTATTTTTTAGTAAATACTAGTTAGCTAGTTGGGACGGGTGCTGACGCTGTTTTCCCTCGTAATTATTATTCGGATTCCGGACTCCGAGAGCTCCGGTCTCCAGTCTCCCGTCTTTCTGCCAGCTGCTGCCCGAGTTCCGACAGGAGCTAATGCTTCCTTTTCCTTTTCCATTTTTTTTTTTGAGGTTGGGTGGAGGGGCTAAGGATGGCGGGGAGACTAGTCCAAAAAGCTTTCCTTGCTTTTGCCGCATTCTGTTTGGCCTGGATTAGCATAATGCTATTTATTGTTGTACTTTTCTTGTTGCCAGCTCCCATTGTTGGCGCTCAGTTAATGTTGCCCCAGCAACTTGAATTTCATTCTTTTGTGGTTGCTCAAGTTTTCGCAACTTGGAGCGTCGTCCTTTCCTCCCATTTTCCAGTTTCCATTTCCCATTTTTGGCAACACTTTGTGCAGCCGAATTTTCCTTGTAGTATGCATTTTGCACTCCGATGTACTTGCTTGTTTGTTTTCCCGCTTGTTATGGATAAGTTTGATGCTGATTCCTCTAGTCGATTCATTATTAATTTCGTTTTTGCAGCTCACACTTTGCAAACATGCAAATTGATGCACTCAGCTAGCAATTTTCCAGAGGGCGAAAGTTTCACGCCGCCACAGTCCTTGGAATTTTATGCAAAACTGCATGAAAACAAATTTTGTAATTTGATGATGGAACGAATGCGATGTGAAGAGAAAGTATAGTTAAGTAAAAGTCCTTCAATTTGATTGGACAAATGGAGTTTAGTTGTATAAGTTCGTAGAGTTGATTGAATAAATTGTAAAAATACCTTGACAAAAGCAAACAAGTTTGGAAAATCTTCATGGGACCATGTCTGCTGTAGTAAAATTCCAATTTCAAATTATTCAAAACACTTAAGTTTCCGCCGTATTCTGTACGAAATCTATCATAACATTGACATTGGAAAATGTCTCATATTTATACAGCGCTGGAAAATCAATTCACATTTCCATTTCCATTTCCCTTTCCGTTCGTTGCCCGTCGTCGTCTATCCAATACAATCAGTAAGAAATTTTTGAACAAATATTTTCCCATAAATACTTTCCACGTCACGTCTGCGCACTGTCACGTTGCCCGTCCGGATTCCCCCCTCTCCGGATTTCTGTTGACAAGCATTTAGTACGTGTTAGACCTCGGCCAAAGGGCTTAACGCATACCCCGTCCCAGAAACCCAGTCAAAAATGTGGCACTTTGATTCCATGATTTATGGGCCCCAAGAAGGGGCAGCGCACTCTCAGCTCTTTTGCATTTGATAATCCCCTGAAATTTTGCGTATGCCCAATGCCACTGATGGACCACTCGACTTGGCCTTTTTGGCCGCCTGTTTACTCTCGGCTTAAACTCGCTCATAAATAATGAAGCTGAGTCTGGTAATCCTCCAAAAGTCGTTGATATTGATATACGGGTATTATACAGATTTATAAAACTTAAGATAATCAAAGCAATATTTGTTTTTTTTTCATCTGTAATGCAAATGATTCCAATTCCAAAAAAAAACAGTTAAATTTTCGGGCATAAGAAAAGATCACTTCAAAGAAAACGTGACTAAAAAACGATTTCAGAACCCTCCCATTGAGCACAGTTGACATTTACAAAGCGATGAAAAGTTAACCATTAACAAAACCAGAAAAGCACAATCAATCATCCCCATTTGTATGGTTAGGTCTCTTCGACCTTATCAAATAAAACCACGAGACAAACAAGAACACTTCAAGAGAACGAGTCATAAAATATTAATGAAATTCCCTAAACCAAACTCAGTTTTTTTTTGGAGGCTGAGCCCCGATGTGAACTTACATCATTTCGATGTTTGTCACAAATTAGTGGAGTACTTAACCTGCAGGGAGGAGCATTGAAAAGCCCGTGTGAGAATGGGTGTGGCAGTACTTGAAAATTCAGGAAACGTACTAAATGTATTTACGATCTGCTCAATCAATTCGGAGGAGAAGTAGCACATTGAGGAAACACTTTGTGGTTATCAATGGGAGGTCATCAATTAAGGGCAATAAAATTCATAATTTGAAGAGCAAAGAGAAGTAAAAAATGCTGAATTGAAAAAATGCTGCGCCAAGGAAATTGAACAAATAAAAATTAAGCCACACCAGAGAGTCTTCCAAAAAGTAAACAATTTATTTTATACTTTTTGATGAGGCCAAGGAATCAGTAAAAAATATATTAAAGGTAACTAGAAGAGGTTGAGTTGGGCGCACAATGTGGCACATCATAAATGTCACGGACACATTTTGTACCTCTCCTTTTTTCGGTTTAGTGCAGCCATAAATTTTTATATTCGCTCTTCAAGAGTTCAAACAGCAACAAACAAATAATAAAAACGAGCAGGGGCAAAAATGTTGAGCAGGGTCAATGGAATCCTTAAACGAGGACGAACTTGAGGTGGCGCCACCTCCCTCCCCCCTTTTCAACTCGCACAAAAACTCATAAATCACTTAATCACATAATTAGAATGTAGAAGAAAAAAAATTGATTTACGAGATTTCGAATGAGAATTATTATTGTTGGCGCTGGCAGTCGTCGCGTGTTTGGGATTATTTACTAACTTTCAACCCCAAAAGCCGCACATCTCCAACCAGCGACCAACATGAGATTGCATAATAGTTGTAGTTCCCTTCATCATATGGAATGCAAATTGGCAATCCGTGAAGGAACAAACCACCCTGGCGATGAGGAAAATGCAAATTGATGGATGGTGAATGCAACGCGGAAAGTGGGCACCCCATTTTCCCGAAGTGCGATGAGTGAAAGGGGTGCCATTGTTAGGGGGGGATTTAGTTTCAAGGTGATTTGAAAAACATTCGCTGCAGTTTACTAGTTATAATACAACAAGAGTATTTATTATTCTTATCTAAGAACTGTTTAGAGTGCATCATAATGTTTAAGCAATTAAGCGAACAACATTCAAGTTTTTCTATTTTCAAGATCCTGCTGACCTCGATAAGAAGCAATAAAGGAACAGCGATAACTCTTTTGCAACCCATCGAAAGGACATCGCTTTGAAGGCTGGCACGTGACTACATTTTGAGTGATATTCCCGTACGTCCTGTCCTGTCCTGTCTGATCCTTTCGCTGCCCGAAAACTCAGAAAACTCAACATGAATTTCCCACAACTTTTTCTCATTGGGGCGGCGGGCTGTCAAAAGTCAAAGTAAGCCGACAGACGGCAAAATAGAAGATGAGTGCAAAATAAATAAAACCCAAAAGGTTTGAGGTACGTGACACCACCGATTGCCTCCCCACAGCAACATCGCCCTTCCTCGGCCATGCAGCATCCGCATCCCTTTAATCTCGTTTGACTCGAGGGCTTTGCACACAGTTGACATCGATAGAAGTTTTCCTTTTTCATTTTACGCTCTAAGGATCATTTCCAGGGGGGTTTGCTTGGGGTTGGTCGCTGTCATAACCGCTTTTATATGGCAACCGGTTGGCCCGGTTCAGTTGGCCAGTTCAGTTCGCTTGAGTTTGTGTGTGAGTGTTGGGTATAAATCGTTCGGCTGATCTCATTAGGGAAAGAAAAATGGTCTTCGTGGGTCAAAAATAAGAGGCGTAAAATAAATGAATTAAGTCCTTCATGGACAGTATTTTTTCAAGAATTATTTTCGAAATTTTCCAGCAGATGTCTGATGTGTGACTCTACTTTGCATCATTTTAATCATCTATAGTTAAATTTCAAAGCACAAATACTGGTTTTTCCATGCCAGGTACCTTGTAATAATGGTTTACAAAGTAATAGGTATGCGTTAGTAGAGCCATTTCAAACTACGTAAGGCTTCAGTTCGTGAATAATTTGTAAGTTGCACAATTTTTTTTATAGCACGATTACTACAAGGAGCAGCCACTTTCCTTAATTTTGGTTATTAATTCCTTTTCTATTTTCCCACTGCGGTTGTTTGATTTTCAAGGCTCTTTAGACACGCTCACATGCATGCCACGCCCATAATTTTCATGCCCCTCTCTCTCTCTCTATTCCCTGCTGTTAACACCGTTTTTTTTATTGCATCATAAATTTAATATTTTTATGTAATGTTTGTATAACGGTACACGCTTTTACTACCCTCCTTGTGGGCAAGTCGATGTCCTCGCTTTTCTCACTTTCCCCGCTTTTCCCGGCTTCGCATCGCCCCCGCATTTTGTAGCAAACAAAAAAGGAAAATTCACAACATGCAAGAAGCGCGTGCCCTTGGCTTTTCCCCACCACCCACCAACACACACACACGCCCACCACCCTGCAAAAATGTTTGCCCCTCGAAAGTGTCGCAAGCGCGTGCCATGGGAATTCTGTTTGCTGTTATTTTTGCAAAAATCTGACTGCGAAATAAGGGCGGCAGTATTTGGCGCAGGGGAGGGGTGCAACATTTCTGTTGTCATTTCTTGAATGCTTGACTTTTCCTTGCATCTTCTCAAATAGCTCACAAGTTCTCGTCCTTGTTTCCATTTTTGTTTTTCTTTGGCCCAATCAAAGATACTGACTTTTGGCAGACAGGCAGGCAGCAACGCAAGTTTGAGTCTCGCCAAATCATGTGTCATTCACTAAATAATTGAAAAGTAAACCTTGGCAAGCATTAGCAAGCCAGATAAGATTGAAGCCCACAAGGAATTTGCTGTAAATATTGTTTATTGTTTATTGATTCGCTCTAAAAGAATCTTGATTTTTTCGCTTTCAAGAGTAATCGAAAAATCTATACGTAGTTAAAGAATAAATACCAATCAAAGTTTATTTTGATCGTCCCTATTTTGCGATGCAATCAGTTATAACAATATAACAATAACAAACCAAGTTCGCCTGAATCCTTTTTTTATGAAAATCCACTTTCTGTCCCAAAATATTACCTGTAACGAGAGAACAAAAGTATAAGGCCAAATTAAATAAAGCTCAACTCGTGGGAATACGCAAGAAAAAGAAGAGGAATGAAAAGAAAGCATTTTCAATTTAATTTCATTTTGGGACTGGCGGCCTAAACATCAGTGATATTGCAATTCCCCTAATGGCCCACGCAGAACCTTTAAAAAGAAATTACCCATCATATTTACTTAGGATATGGGGTGAGTGCAAAAAAAAGAAAAAAAAAAAAAGAAAGAAGCGAAAAATCCATCACAAAGCCGCGCCTCTTGTCGCACACATCTTGCATACGAAATTACGAATTCCCACGGCAAACTCATCCTGACTGACTGAAAAACACAAGAGGGACACCCGCAGGACGAGGCGAATGTGTCTAACTCACTCATCAAACCATCAAACTGAAAGGCGACACCCCATCGAAACCGAAGTGAATCGAACCCACCTAACCAAAGCCAATCGCAAACACAGTGGCTCTTCGCTAAACTGAACACTGTAATTTGGGTTTCAATTGAGAGAAAGGAAATTGTTAAGTATATATTTCGTGGCTCTTATTTATGCAAACTCTAATTGAATTTTCTTCAAATTTTGGGCCAGAATCAAAATTGAATTATTGTGTAAAATTCAGGAACATTACCTAATCTGCTTCTGATTTTTATTGGATAGTTATAAATATGTTTTTCTTTTAACCACTGTACTTTTATGCCATTTTATGCTCTAACTCAACCTATAGCCATTAGTGTTGCGTTGGGAACAACAACATTGGGAAGAAATCAATAAATCACAAGGAAAAAAGGGGAAGAATAAAAACCGGAATCGAATGCCGAATGCCGACTGCCCAAATGATCGAATGTAATGTCCCAGAGACTTGGTGTCGATAAAGAAAAGAGCCGAACGAAATCAATTTCAATAAATTCCGGAAAACACAAAGCCAGGAATTATGTGTTCGTGTGTACGCGAGTGTTATCTGCACCAGTCGCGGGTTAAGGCACTGCGATGGGTTAAGTGTGGGAGTGGGGAAGTGATGGTATGGGGGAGTGGGGCGGTGTTCGTGGGGATTTGACCACCGACAAAAGCCTCTTAGTATGCAAATCGAGACTTTGGGCTACATTAAGTGAGTGAATCATACGCGGCGCTCTGCTGGCAGCACATCTCAAGACCCCGATAATTTATGCTGTAATAATTAAGCAGCCGCTCGAGAACCCAGAACCAGAAACTCCAACCCAAAGCCAAATGACAGCCAACTGTCAGGGGGAGAATATGGAGGGGGATGTGGTATCTCAGCGGAAATGCGACTGGTGGTCGCACACACGACCCAATATGCATACACTATACTGTATATTTAGTATATTGCAGACCCCAAGCTGAGCAGAAACAGCAGGGGACTTTGGGCGTCCAAAGTGGGGGTGTGGCTCCAACCGCACAATATCAGCTGCTGACAGAGGCAAATGCCAGCATGGCCACAACTGGGGATGGAAACTATGGGGGATGCATAGGGCTATCTCTGTATCATAAAGCTATCTCTGATAAATGAGACAAACAAGATAGGAAACTATACTTGTTTGCCACTCTTTACAAGACAATAAGTAATAAAAGTTAGTAAAAATCATATAGGTTATTGTCCAAAATATATATAATTCGTAGAAAAACTATTTTAAGTCCGGGGTGCTAGCATATGTACTCGTACGTTTTGTATCTCGAACTCCCATCGCACTTTTCGTTAACTTTCCAGATGTCAACGAAACACAAAATGAATGGAAACACTTTGAATGATGGTTGCTGCGGAAAGTTCATTTATGTGGCAGGAAAGTTGACTTGATGCACTTAGTTGTTGCACTTGTAATTGAAATTTAGCAACAAGACGACAACCCACTGAAATGGGGGGCGGGGCAGCATTGTCTCTGGGAATTGAATTGAGCTGAGTGACTGCATGAGTGACTTGAGTGTCAGATGCCAGGGCTTTGATTGATGAAGATGAAGACATTTTCCGTTTGGTCGACAACGACGACGACAACGCCACAATTTGCTTGGCCCACGCCAACGGACCAACGGACGGCGATCCTCGCCAGAGAAATGCAACAATAGCGAACTGCACTTGACCAGTGGACCACCATCACGGTATGCGGCAACACCCCCACAATTCGGGCATGGATGTCCCCATCCGCTCATTCCCATCCATCCATCCCTCCATCCATCCCCTTGGCCAGAAACCCCCTTGGCCTCCTGTCGCCAGTGGGGTTGTCAACGCCGTTGACCTCATCTCCACCGTCCAATGGCTTTAAGCCTCGAATGGTTTGGCCGGAATTGCGGAAACAGTGGTTTTGACCACAGCAAACTCTCACCAAAACTTAAGTATCTCTAGCGACATAAGAAAGCCTGTTTAATTACAGACAATAAATTAGGTTTCAAATGTATAATACTTATATTAAGCCTGATAGATAGTGCCTGCCAATGGGTGTTTCTGTGCCCTGACATTTTGCACTTTTGCACCACTGTGGCCAATTGGTTTTCGGCGCCCTGCTTTACCTTTCGACCCGCAAACCTAACAACAGAACTTTGACAACGACTGGCACTCACGCATTGCAATCAGTTGGCAGTTGGCTCCATCAGCTAAGATGCCATTACGCTGGTCTGGCCTGCTCATTACCAGAGACCGACCCCAAGAAGTCCGGCCGCAGTTCAAATGAATTTAATTGAAATTTCAAACTTGTCAAGCAGCCACCGCCCGCTATCAGAATCATTCCCAGGCTGCACTGAGAAAAAGGGGCAATACTTGATAATGCAACTCTTTGATTTCCACCAAGATAGCAAACAAGAAAGAGATTTAGGATAAACAAAATTCCAGGAAACTCTTTAACCTTTTACGGCGACATATGAAACTATTGAAAGCTAAGCATATTTCTTTCTGTGTAGCGTTCTTGCGAAATGAGACAACGTAGAGCGCATTGCCTGGAAGGGGTATGGTGGGGTTTTTTTTTGGACTCCAACTTGAAAAGCCGCATCCCGCATCCACCGTCCAAGCAGGCGGGGCAGTCAAGTGCTGCGAAATGTGAAAAAGTAAATAAGTTTTCGCCGGCGTTGCACTTTTAATGTTTTCCTGGCAACATCTGGCCAAGACCCCAACTGCCCACCTCCTCCCCCCTCGTTTCCACCAGCAGAAGTGTCATCCAGTGTACGTAACTTTTTAAAAGAAAAGTTTCCCACTCGCCGAGACTTGTCGTCTTTTCCTTTGGCTTCGTCTCTGCTTTTCTGATTTTCCACCCCTACCTTTCAGTGCAGTTGTTTTTTTTATTTTGGTTGCCTTAAGTAGCTAGCCCAAAAATGTGTGGGACTTTGTGTACAATTTGTTAAGTTATTTAATACTTTTTCGCACAAAGAAGGGACTTTTATGACTTTTCAATATCGAACGATACAGAATTACGTGGGTTATCGATATTTTTAACAAGGATAGCGAAAAGTTTTAAGCTAAGCGGCTTTTCTTTTCTCTTCCTATGGAAATTGGGATTAAATTGTGTTTGTGCAAATTTTTAAATTGAGTTCAAACCTTAGTAATAAGAAACCCTTAAAGATTTGATACAACTTAAAATAATTGTATTTTTTATTTGAGTCATTATGGGTTCAACAGATCAACAAGTCTGTTCATAATTAAATCAATCAAATACATTTGTGATATCTACACATTTAAGCAACTTTGATTGGCATATCAGATTACAAATCTTCGATTAAATAAGAGGAAACTGTTAAGAACTTTACACACGTGTTGGCCTGCCAAATTGGCCGAGCTCAATTTATTGTTATTAGATTTCGCCTAGGCAACATTTGGTAACCCTAATGGTTCGTACATTGGCACAACATGTGTCACATCCAGATCCATCAGCCCATTCATGCCACACACACACACACACACCCGGGGTTTCGAAGAGTGGGAGCACCAACATCTGGAAGCATTTAAGTGTTAATTTTATAACTTTTGCTCAACAAATTGTGCTTCCTTTGGATGAGCCAAGAACGAAAACTACCGAACTACCACAACTCGTTGCTGGACCAGCTGGATTTCGCAGGCTGGCAGGCCAAAAGGATAGCTTTGCAGCTCGGCACAGAGAGGGGAGAATTTACATTTTCAATTTAAATTTGAATTTCAATTTTAATTGAGATGAAATAGACCAAATGAAGCCGAACTTCCTCGCCCCCACATTGTATTATGCACACAATTTTCCATCTTGGCGCTTTTCTCTTCAGCCTTAACCCAATTACGCTCAAATTACTAAGCGCAACGGACGCTCATGGGTTAAATGCGGTGGCGTTGCCTCGGGCAGAAAGGCGAAAAAAAAATTTGTTGAATAAGAATTCCATGCAACGATACCAAAAAGTTCAATTTGCAGCTGTCGCAACTTTTGGCGTTGAGTGCACTTTAACCCGAGTGAACCCAAACCAGCATTTTCTTTTTTTCGGGGGTTGATTCTCCAATTTGGAATGCAAATGCGCATATGCATTACCGAAATATATTATTTTAGAGGGTTAGACCCCTTTTTTTGCTAAAAGGTTTGTTGTTAATGATGCTTGTGCCAAATGGAGAATGAGTCCTCCATCCTCTCGTTTTCCGTTCGCCAAGAGCTCTACAACATATTTGCATTGCTCATTTGAACATTTCATTATTCTCGACTCGAAAAACATTTTTAATTCCAAGTACCAAATTCTGGTTTCATTTCAAATTTAAGTACCAAATTCTGTTTTAATACGTTTTTATAGACGAAAAATTGTAGCTTGCCATTCTGTTTAGGTAAATTGAGAGTTTGAATTATGCAGCTTTTATAATTATGTAGTTATAATTGGATAAATAAAGTCTATGGTTAAGTTTTATCAAAAGCCTTTCCTTTCATTCAAAACCAACCGCATTGCGAAATACAAAAAATACTATCATATTTCAGTTTTTAGCTGAGATTAAAAACAGTATAACAGCAGGATGCTAGCATCATCGTAAAAATAAAATTCAACGCCGCATAAACCGAGCGAAAAGCGTTGAAAAAATTGGTAAAAGGATTTTTCATAATTCGCGCAAACCATAATTTATAATATCAATAAAGCGGCGGAGGGAAAATCGCGGACTAAAAATAATAACCAAGTATAAAACAAATGCCATTAAAATTGTATGCAAATGTAGGAGAAATCCCAAAAAATAGGCATCCATTTATATATGTATGTACATGTATCTCTATGCGTGTTGTATGTACAAATAAATGAATGCTGGAAAAAATGGCAAACATTGAATTTTTAATTGCTGGAAATTTGTGTTTTCGCTGGTTTTTCTGGTTTTATCGCGAATTTCTGTATGTTCGCTTGTGTTTGTGCATTTGCGTTTATTTATTTTGATCCTTTTTATGGCTGGGTTTTCCCAGTTTTACCCAGCGCCACCCACATCAGCCATTCAAATTATTAACTGCTTTTCACTCGAAACTCTTTTTTTAACAATTACCGTTTTTCCTCTCATGCTAAATTTATACGTGTTTGCTATTTTCATGATAATAACTAAATTGTTCGCGTTAAACTTTCCATGAACGTTCAAATAAAAAAATGTAAGGCGAGTACTTTTTATTTTGGTTTCCCTGTAGTTTGTGAATCAAAAGTAAATAGTATTCAGACAAACAACACTATTTGCACATTAATCAAAATTGTTAGGCGTGTTTAAGAGCTTGTTTTAAGCCTATACAAATAGTATTATTAATAATAAATATATACAGTTGATACAATATTATTACAGCACACAATTTTTCGTTTATCGTTCAATCCTTGTAAAAGTAAATAAATATTTAATAGCACAATATTCGAACATGCATTTAACCAAACAGGAAAATTAAGGAAAATTAAATTAACCAAACCCATAAACAAATTTAAATTTCGGCTTGATGTGGTTTTCAGTGCGAATGTCACCCTTTTTCTGTACACCGAGGTAATTTGTCAATTTAATTTAGTATTGTGAGAGTTATTCAGCTTAATTAGCAATTCAATGGACATAAATATTTAATAGAATTGTGTACCAGCTATTTCACCATTTTTTCCTCATTTACCTGCAAACTAGTGCATTTGCAAACACATAACATATATCAAATGTTTTTCATTGCATTTAAGATAAAGACAGTAGATAATGTTATAATATTTTAGCGCAGGCAACAATAATGCATTTATTTGGCAGTAAACATGGCCCTCAAGTTTTTTTTATTCAACAGCAAAAATGTTTGCCATAAAGTCATAAACAAAGAATGTTATTAAACCATTTTCGAACGGAAGCACGCTGATATAATTCAATAGGTTCATTAAAAAGTGTGCCATAAAAAGAACTATAGCCGCTTTTGTTATTTACTTTTTTTTTGCAATTAACTTTACACACGCGAATGGCCATTGAAAAGTGTCGTTGGAGCGGGGAGATGGGGGATTAGGGACAAGGGAGAAGTTCTTTAAAGCAAAAGCTTTAATTATATTTTAATTAATAAATTAATTATATATTCATGGTTTTTTTGCATTGTGCAAGTGATTTTAGATTAAGCGTAAATTTTAATTGCGTTTTTATTGTCCCCCTTAACAAATTCCAATTTGTGCGCCCAATAAATTTTTATGCGGGCAAAGTATTACATTGCATATGTAATTTTAGAACACAAGTTGCCATTCATGTTTGCTTAGATTACGTTTATACAAAGTGAAGCTTACAAAAAGTATACAATCTGTTATCAATAAACATGACTTTTATGTGGTTTTTGTTTGAAAATCAATAGATCAACCTTGTGCTTTCTCTTTTTTTGGATTTAATTAAGCGAAATCCATTTGTCCCTGCCATCTGCCGATTTTACTCAAATCGATGGTAGGTGTGGCCGAGATAGCAGCTCGAATTGAGTGTCAATGATACCGTCAGTAAATCAATCATTTTGGCCAGCCATCCGGCCACTTGCGGTCTTAATTTGGTCAACACGCCAGCCGAGGAATATTTTATTTTCTTACCTTGGCTTCGCTATTTGCTTTTCTCTGTCCGTATATTTATAAGTGTTTACTTTGCTTTCTTGTGTGTCCAAAAATTCTTCGTCTAATTTGTTACCCACATTTCATTTTTGCAGGGCTGACAAAGAAAAATGATTATAATCAAATAAATGACGAAATTCTTTGCTCAGTTTTCTTCGTTTCGTAAATAACAAGCATTGGATATTGACCCGATATTGATTGGCTTCGTAATTAATGTAAGTAATTTATTTTCTTTGCAATGTAATCTTACATTCTTGGTTTTCATAATTAAATCATGTCGATAAATATTGCCACCAATCCGATTGCATATTTTTATAAGAACTGTATGCTGTTTTCTTGCCCATGGAGGATAAATCATGATTCCAGCCAAATTTGGACAAAATAGAAGAAACGAGTGGAATGTAGGGCATGGAGAGAAAAAGAGTTAAAATAACATTTTAGACTCGTGTATCTTGATTAGTACAAAACGCCCACAGCGCAGATCTGGAAAAACGAAACGAATTCAGTTTTTTCCCTTATTTATCCCTTTCTGGGTTGTTGGCTATAAATTCTGGTAAAAGCAAGTCCAGCTGCACTGCGTATTAGTCAGATTACAGAGGCAACAAAATAGGAAAAACATCACTAGATACAGTTAGAAAATGCATAGAAGCAACGAGCGAGATTTAGGCCGTAAAATAATTCATGAATTTATTGAAATTTATTAGCATAAGCATGGGGACCATTGCAATGGTTGGAATGTCTATGAAAAAGTATCTCATGGATGTGACGCTACAGTTTTTGCTCTTATTGCCAACTTGCAGTCTGGTCGAGATGAAATCGTAGAAATTGAATTGAATCGCTTTGGAGTTGGGGGGGGCAAATGGCGAAAGGCAAATGGCAAATGGCAAACGATATGCGTATCAATGGATAACAAAACGAGGAAAAATTGTATCGGTAGACAACAGCATAGCATCAGTAGACAACTTATACAAATAGCAAGCATGGCAAACGAAGAAAAACAGTCCATGTGCTACCAAAACACCCAACTGAGAACCAGTTAGCTAGTTGGAAAGAAACCGAGTTCAGTCAGTGATGATTTTTTGCTATTACATTTACATGTAAGTCATGCTAAAAATTATCACCAGTTGGTCATATATCCAGTCTACGTATATGTATATATACTTTAATAAACAAAACTATTAAGGTTAATTTGGGCTAAGTATTTAATTTTTGCAAATTTATTTATTTCCACCATCCAGCCAACAAAGTAAATAAGTATCTGTATCTGTGTTCCTGTGTTGGCTTTATTTCCAGCACTTTTGCATGCCAACTCAGTTTGAATTTGCCTGTTAATCCATCTATATGTTAGTCTGCTCATTCAATTTCTTTGGTAGTGATAACTTACTGCACGACTTTGGCTTTTCTAGTTTTGTTTGTTGGGGAGATGGGGGATTTCCACCACCCACTGCGCTCAGCACCCGCACATTTAACTGAAATGTAACTTTTCCTTCCGAGGCGCTGTTTGTTGTTGCGCTTTTCCTTGGGTCTTTCTTTCTACACATATTTGTGTATCTTGAACGCGTTTCGTTGTATCTACTTAAGGCAGCTTAAATATTTGTGTAACATAATACAAAACATACGGGCTTCTTTGGTTATACTTAGATACATAGATTAGATACTTGGCTATGAGAATGTGAAATGGGTCTTGGAGTGGCGAAGGAGGTTAAACGCCAGAAGTCCACAGTCGTCTAAACCACAGACTAAGCTCACCCGCCACTGCACAATGGGAAGCAAATTAAATTTTTTACAAAAATATATAATTAATTAAGAAACCGTGTCTACGCTAGAAATTCAACAGGGCATTTGAAGAAAATCACCAATTCTATCACAATTCTTATCAGATACAGATATGTCGTTTACCACCAGAGATAAAATCAAATTACCATAAGAACATGGAATAACATTTCAAGAAGTGACCATTTACAAAAATTAAAGATTATGGGGAATCACAAGCAGAGATACAAAATCCCATTAGGCTAATCTGGGCGGATTAGCGTAGATGGCTGTCTGTTAAATTCCTAAATATGCAAGCGATTAAAAGATTAAAGCTATCAAAAACGATGACGAAGACCATTTCTACAATCGAAATGTATCTCACAGCGAGTGTAAAAAAGAGGGAATCAAAGATAGGAAAAGAACAGATTACAGCTGGGAAATCGGTTAAGTAATGCAGACATAAATGCGGGTGAAGCAGAACTAAATCTAATTCCCGAGTCGAATACACGTTGTTCTGTTTTTTCTGCATGCGTGTCTATAAGTAGGCGCCGTAGGGATTGAGCATATAAAAGATACTCCATATAAAGTGATTAGGTTGTTCACAATTTCAATTTATCGAAACTATTAGCAAGATCTGATATCCAACATATAAAAAAACTCTTTTGGGCATTATAATAAATAAAGTTTTAGTTTTTTAGACACAACCTAAGATATCCGTATCCTTATGGGTTCACTAAATAGCTACCACATTTTTATCAACATTTTCGAATGACTAGTTGTCGCTGTCCCTTTTCTGTGGTTTCTACTGTAGCCGTATCTTAAGTGCTCGGTTCGCCTTTGTTTTGCCGTCTGTCCAATCATCTGCTCCACTGTGCGGGTATCAGCGTGCTTTGTTTACGTTTCAAATGGAAATCGCTCCGTTTTGTATCTCTGTCTGAGCTCCGATATCTCCTGCTGTGTGTAGTGTCCGAGTGTATCTGAGTCTGTCTGCAAAAGTGCATTTCAACCATTTTCGGATCGTCCTAATGAGTCTCGTCCTATACCCATGCACCTATACCATTGCACCCATGCAGTCGTGTGTGCGGCGTACGCAAATATCGAGAACGACTTTTGTTGACCCCTCCCCAAGGAGTGTCCTTCCTTATCCTAGAACGTGGCCAAAGGACAATACGTGCGCTAAATATAGATATGCCCCGGCACGACCGATGTGCATTCACTTATCCCGTGGACAAAGCTAGAAATTTGGGAGCTGGAGGTAACGAGTGCAGTGCTAATGAAATTTCAAATATATCAATGTATCTTGTTTAAATTACATTCCGATTTTCCGGAAAATTAAACAATTAGTCCTAATCGAAACTTAATTTCCTTCAATTGCAAATCATTAGCATATATCTGTTTTCATTTAATCCAAACTTTGAAACTGTCATTTCTGCATCTTATTAAAAACACACTCGCACACTGAGAGAAAACTTAAATGACTTAAGAAATTGAGGCACTTGGGTTTCTTTTACTATGTAAAATATGATATTTATTTCTGAACTTACCTTTCCAAAAACTGTCCAATAGAATGGATTGTGTAAGCCGAAACTTTTGTTCAAAAGTTGAAACTCCTTGGACGTTGGGATCCAAGATATTCGAAAGATTACGCAATTGATTAGTCCCAGCGAGTCCTGCTTATCGCTTGTTTGCTGACATTGATCGATTGATTGGGTTGTTGTTGTGGTTGTGGTGGTTCTGATAGCTCGATTATCGATTTGCACACACTGACGTCGACTGGTGAATTGGAATTTTTTGATTCGCACCGATCGCTTGTCGTACTTAAACAAATTATAGACACTTACACGAGACAACACCGAAGAACACAAATTTGTTATATTTACTTTATACGCAGATTAATGCCAGCGGACGACGATGAATAATAGGATAACAGCAAGAACAACAACAACGATGCACGACGACGACGACGACAAATATTGTACATATGTACAGAGGATACAAGGACTCACGCACACAGATGCAGACGCAGATGCACGGGCGCGATAACGGTTATATCGGCTATATGAACGGGCGAAACGGCGAAGGGGGGCGGGGAGTTGAATTAACGCGACGGCGATTATCCGTTAACGGTACCGGTGCTTCATGCGATAAGTAGGCTATGAATGCGTTTTCTGTGCATATTTCCTTGGTTTATTCGTTTGCTTTATTCAATTTCGCCTTATTCACTTTGTTTCTGGCTTAATTACTGTGGGAAAGGGAGCAGGAGAACTGGATTAGATTTCAGTTTCTTAATCCAAAGTTACGGCCGCAGGCGGAGCTTATCTTGAACATTCATTTCTGACATAAAACCACATTTCACAGATAATACACAGAACTTTTTAAATTATGTAGAGCTCTTTGAATAAAAATCAATATTTTTTTAAATTAATGAAATTAAAACAATGAAAGAGCATTGGGAAAACCCATGTCAAAACCTTTTAACTGATAAGAAACACATTTTAAGTCCCACGGAATTTACAATTCCTACTTTTTTCCCCGATTAATTTCTTATTATGACAACAGTACTTTAGTTTTTTTTTCGGTTGGCAACGCGCTGCGGACAAAGGACAACGACTGCAGAGAGATGCGAATGGGGGGCACAAGGCAGAGCCGAAAAACATTATGCGGGGGGTGTGTGTGTGGGGAAGTAAAATAAAAGAGAGCTACTCTCTCTCTCTCGCACTCTCTCTGAGTCGGTGTGTGGCCAATTTGAAACGCCGCGAGAATGAAATGCAGCGAAACGAATGGTGAGCACAAAACGTGGCCAGGAAAATAGAGAAATAAACAAAATATAAAAAGGATAATCCAGCCAGCCAGGAAGGGTGGGTTAGAGAGAGCAAGAGAGTGGCAGGACCGTTCCATTGCCAAAACGTACACAAAACAGAATACAAAAGCCTGGCTCTTCTTCCAACTCTGTCGCCCTCTCGCTCACACCCGCAGGATGGGTGCGCGCCAGGCGAAAAATCAATGAAAAATATGGGGAAAAATTGCCGAAATTGTATATTTTTGGATTCGCTGCGCTGCGGCCTAAACTTTGGATGAAGCACAGTTTTATTATTTTTTCCTTTTCTAATGTGCCATAATATTCCAATTTTGTTGCGATTGCCAATTGCAATTGGGCAATTTTCGGCTTTATTATTGTTGCACACACGCACTCACACTAGCACTCGATTGCACATGTTTCTCAATTGAGCAATTACCAATTTATTAATTAATGTACACAATGGACAAATCACTTTTCACAATTGCGCTACACAAAGGTTGCGGTGCTGGAATTTGTTTATCAACGCGAAAGATACAGATATATCCTTGTCGAATTTACGGAAATAAACAAGAAAATATCTTGAAAAACAATATTTTTACAAGAAACCAAATTTCGTTTTATGCAGCGTTTTTTCCGGCGACTTATCCAATATTTTTGTTTATTTATTAATGCTGTTTTCAGATATTTTCCAACCGGAGCAACGCGCTGCAGCAGCGCGGGCGTTAAATTTTCGAATGAAAAGAGAACTCGCATGAAAGAGAGTTCAGGCACTTTCCGCGCGTTAGTGCGTTTCTAGCGGTATATGAAAAGTAGCGAACGGTCACTTTTTTGGTTCGACGTCAAACATGTCCACTCTCTTTTGCGCTCTCCTCTCTTAACAGCTGGTCAATAAACAAATATACAAATTTAAAAAAAAACACGCACACAATAAGGAAATTGACCTAAATATAACACTAAGAGAGTGTTAAAAAATAATTAATTAAATAAAAATTGCAAGTAGGCATTATTTGGGTAATATTATCGAGATATAATGAATAAAGAAAAAGTTATTTGTATGGGCATTTTAATAATAACATAAAAAGTTTCAAAAATATTTTTAAAATGTCACTAATTATTTGATAATAATATGTCGTATACTACGCATATCCCCAAACTCTTTTTTTATTAACTCAATAATTCGAAAGAACTTGTTTGCACAAAGTAAAGTTTCATATTTTATAAATATCGTGGCTTTAGTGTCCTTTATGAAGCACAAGGCTTAAGAGAAATTTCAAAATGAAAGGCTCTCTTCAATAAACTCTCTCCTATCACATTCTTTCTCCTCGTCAACTGAAACTCCCCTTTACAAAAATCGGCAACTTTAAATTCTAGTTCTCCCTCGCATTACATAAAATATTTATGTTATTTATTCATGGAAATCAATATATTAAAAGTGAAGTTAAAAGAGGATGTAAAATACATAGTTTCTAAAAAGTTTCTTTACTTAAAATAGAAAATAGAAACAGTGTTTCTGAAAGTTCCATCGTTCCGCTCTCAGTGGGCGGGTGCGACTGCGCGTGTCAAGGGCGTTTGTGTACGAAATTTTAATAGCAACGATTGCACGTGCACAAAAATCATAAATAATTGCACTTATATTTTCAGAAAAATGTTTTTACCACCAATAATAAGTTTAAAGCTTCACGAATAATGTATTTGCTTTGCCCATATAAGCTAGTTATATTGGTAAACATAACATTAGTGGTGTACCTGTTTTCAGTATGGTACCTAATTGAAACCTGGCAACTCTAATCTTTTCCTATTTGGCTCTCTCTAAAAAGTTGCGCTCTCTGTTTTGCCGGCCGTTTATATGTATTGCTTTATTTATAATTTACAATTGAACTAATTCACTTGCGCAAGCTTTTGTTTATATTTGTTTTATTCACAACTTAAAAAATTGTACCGCTCTCTACGCAATTTATTGTTAATGTATTTAGAAGAGCACCTCGAAAATAAAACAACCAGAATGTTTTGTTGTACAAACACACACCAATACGAATGAAAACTGGTCGACTAGCGTTGCCAGTGGGATTTTCTACAACCAGTGCTGCCATGTTGGGTGCTTAGCTGAATGGGTTCCGTTTTCAGTTACCCCGTAAAGAAAATAGCTATTAATTCAAGACAAGTATTTAATCGAAATTTAATATAGTAAAACTTGTATTGCATTACATTTTTTGAAAATACAAGTAAAATGTAAATAGCATGCCATTTGTATATTAACAATAAAAATCCGAAAAAAAAATGTATGCACATCTCCCCGACGGGGAATTGAACCCCGGTCTCCCGCGTGACAGGCGGGGATACTAACCACTATACTATCGAGGATGTTGTTTGAAGGTTGCCAAAAAATAATGTTTTACTAGCGCTCTGCTTTCATAGTAAAAATATGAAACAAACGAAATTGAAACTAGCATTCACAGTGCGCAAATGGAAAAAGCGAGTTTGACAGCCATCGTTCAACATCCTCGATAGTATAGTGGTTAGTATCCCCGCCTGTCACGCGGGAGACCGGGGTTCAATTCCCCGTCGGGGAGAGATGTAAATCTATTTTTTTTTCCAAATTGTTTATTTTCAAAAAAATCATAAATACAGATAAATGACTTTTAACTACAAATATTATTATACGTGTTGGATTTCTTATAAATGTATTATTTTTATACCCGTTACTTAGAGTAAAAGGTTATACTAGATTCGTTGAAAAGTATGTAACAGGCAGAAGGAAGCGTTTCCGACTATATAAAGTATATATATTCTTGATCAGGATCAATAGCCGAGTCGATCTGGTCATGTCCGTCTGTCCGTCCGTCCGTATGAACGTTGAGATCTCAGGAACTACAAAAGCTAGAAAGTTGAGATTAAGCATACAGACTCCAGAGACATAGACGCAGCCCAGCCTCGCACCCAGACCACGTACCCCGCAGCCCAGACCCCACACCCCTCACCCTTCACCCCTCACTAACAGGTATCAGCGTTCTCTCTTGTTTTTTGGGTAAAATACAATTTATTTTGTAATATCAATCATTAACTCAAAATGAAGTACATCCGAATACTGAGGAATTGTTTGGACAAGGTCATTGCTTAGAAGATAATACAGAAAACGCATAGGCAGGTACTAAAGGCTAATACATTTTAAACATTAAAAACATGGACAAAGTGGTTATCAAATACATATATATACACATATATATCTCTAGTGCGACTAGTCAACCTGCTTGCCCTCGTCGCGATTTCGTTTGAAGGACACGGAATGGATAAGTAAAGGCGGAAGATTTCCGCGCAGCATTTGGAGTCGTTTGCTCTTCTCCTTCTCTGGGCGACGCAGCTCGTCCTTGGAGGATCCGGGCGAGGCAGAGGACGAGGCCATCGATGGCGACATGGAGGCCAATGAACTGGCGCCGGGCAGAACCTCAGAGCTCTGGGTCAATAGCATAGCAGATCGACGGAAGTAGCGCGGCATGGAGTAGTCATCTTGTGTGGCCCGTGCAGCGTTTGCCGTCTGAATGGAATAGAGACTCTGCGATACCCTGTACTTCTCGATGGTGGGCGTGTCCTCGTAGTTCTTCGGCAGATTACTGAACGATATCGATGGCACCTCCGGCGTCATGCTGATCTGGCTGCTTCCAGTCATCGTACCGCTTATGGAGAATATATCCGTCTCACTGGCTGAGGAGCGGACATTCATGTGTGGAACGCTCTTGGCGGATCGCAGGATCCGTTTGGGCGTGGTGGTCAGGCCACTGGGATTGGACAGCAGATGAAGATGCCGGTCGATGAGGCGAGGTCGCAGCACCACCTCCTCCATGACCTCCTCCTCCTCCTCATCGGCCTTGTCGTCCTCCTTCTCCTCCTCGGCAATGGCCTCGAACTTTTTGGGAGTAAGGGTCGTCTGGCTACCCGAGGGCGAGCATTCGGCGGAGCTGGGAGCCAATGTGAAGGTGATTCGCTTCTCAGCCGATCCTGTTCTCGCATCAGTGGCATCTCCTGCAAAGGGAAGGCATACGCATCTTAAAAAGTGTTTGTCAAAAATCCTTCAAATTCAGAGATTTTGTCCTGATTTTAATGTACCCCAATTGGCCAACTGTCGGAAATGACAAAATTATCTTTGTAAGACCTCAGTAATATCAAGTTGGTGGGAAGAGTCGGAAAAGTAGATGACAAGTATGACGCATAAAAGGTTGGCAAACAAGATAAGGGTTGAGTTCATGGCAGATAGGAAAGATATTTGCAGATAATAAGTAGCCCTCGACTATGGCTAAAATGAAAATGTTACAGTCGGAACTCACTAGGAAATTACTTTGATTTAATAGTTTTTAATCTTACTGGCCATATTTTTACGTTATTTTACTGTTATTTCAAGATTTGTACATTTAATTTGACTTTTAAATGTGATTTTCACCACAAATACCCATTTACTAGCCAATGCACTTAGCTTAACAGTTATTTTCAAGCATCAAATGAACAAAGTTGCACGATTTTCTTATCAGTATTTTATATAGTATCATTCTGATTCAGTCAATATTTGCAATGAAAACAATTTTTCTTATTTGGATAACTAGAATGCGCTTTGAAAGCACGCCATTGTCAAATACCAACTTGCTAAATTCTGGTTCGCTATTTATTTGTGAAAATAAATTAAAAGTAAGGATAATACTTATAAAATGAGATACCTATAAAATAGTTTAAATTACTCTTTAATAATTCTTAATCGGAAACTACTTAGATCGTAATTCGCGAAAGCAAAAGTTGTTAAATGATACAAGATGACGTATGATGATGATTTAAGTACAGTCAAGCCCCCGACAATAAACGTCACCTTTATAAGGTATAATCTGCTGACGAAATTATATGATGTCGATGGGGAAATACCTAAAACAAAGCAGCTATAAATGTACAGGAGCCCTCGACTGGCAACTGGCGAATCGGAAAAGTCATCCAACATCAGCAGCAGAACGTGATGACTACGTGAATGTAGTTAAGATATCATACACACGTATAACAATATAATTTACAAGTATAAATACAAATAAAAATAGTCCAGGGCATAAAACTGGCATGACAATTCGCCGAAATTGGGGTATTAATTGTTTATTGTTCCGTTTTGCACGGATCGTTGTTAATGTTTTGCTTTATTTCGAAATGAAACCCGAGATTATACGAACATACAAATAATTAAACACGATTTATTGAGTATCGATACATACAACACCTGTTGTTTAAATATTTAAGTCTGCTCTTTAAAATTGAATCGATCAATAATATATGAAGATAAATAAAAATCCAAGTCATAAAACATATAAAATATTAACTTTGAATTCATTTTGTATAGAGATGCCCACGTTGAAGAGTTGACTCTTTTTTAATTAAACTATAACAAGAAACGATGATTGTTGGAGTTTATAAGTGAGTTCTATAGAATGGAATGACAAGCAGCACACATCTACAAATTTGACGGTTTCTTTGCGCCTTTACTTTTATCAGCTGGGGAAAAGCTGAGGAATCGATCGTTAGCATGCAAAAACTGATTACCACCTCGAGGTCTTATCTATAAAAAATATACCCATACGTGTATTTTGGACAACAGACATAAATGAGCAAAAATATTCATATTGCCTGGGTGTATATTTGCTGTTAACACTCTTTTATGGTCTCGATAAGAAAGTCGAAATTAGACTAATTGGGTTCGGTTCGTTTTGCTGATGGAATGGGCTTGGGTGGAATAAGTCTGGCGCAGTGATTAACCAATTTGCGAGTATTGCGATAAATTATAGCCCATTAAATCATCGCCGATTGGCTAAGCTTTTATCTCTCTTCCCATATATGAAAACTAATTATCAGATGTGTGACGTAAAACAAGAAATTTTATCTTTTTTTAACTCCAGATGGAACCGGCACCTTAAGGCGCTGTCTGCGTCATTGAGAAGTAATATTGTTAATTAAATCTGGCTTCAGATCCAGATTTGTTCTTTTCCCCGCTTCCTCGTTGGAGGTTCGAATGAATGAATGAATATTTTTTAAGCTAAATGGAGTTAATGGATTGTGAGTCAAGGCTGCGGAAAAGTTTGGAATGCAAAATTATAATAATTGCTTAAGCAAATATGACATATGCATTTGAAACCTTATTGAAAACTCGTTTAAATATTGTTTATGCGTATTTTTGATTCCCTTTTTAATTTGAATTTCAGTTTGAAATCTGATTATCAGCTTAAACTTTTTTTTAGGAATTGATTTTCGAAGTTTCCCAGTGAAATCATTTGAACCACTTCTGAGAAATCTCCCTACAAGCTGAACGCTTAGAATGTGAATATGTTTGACTAAGCGATCCCAGTCCCAAGCAATTAGTAAAAGCTGTTGAGTAATGCCAACTTGACAAACAAAGCAATTGTTCAAAGTGCACAAAATAATTTGCTGAAATTTGCTGGTAAACGCGATTTGAAGGCAGGATGATGTATTTATCAGAACTTTTACCTCAAATAAAGTCAATCGATCAATTTGAATAAAACATTTCAGAATGTGTAACACCTATATCTAAGATGTGGAGCGTAAGAGTGAAACCCAAGCGAAATTTTTGTTCAAAAAACTTTATGAAAATCATACTGTTTGCTATTTGTCACTTAGGACTAAACAATTACAAGGTCCAACAATTAAGACTTAAATAGTAAACGTTTAAGTTAACTTAAGTTAGGCTACTTAGGAGTACAGATAATACTAAATGCCAGCCACACCGGGCCTTGCTGTCTCTTTCGAATATTTCTTGGCGTTGTTTATACCCGTATGCGATATTGGCAACACTTACAGCTAATTAGTTAATAATATTAAGTCACATTTTGGCGATATTGGTCACTCTCCCATTGATTATATCCGCATAGCGAGAGTTCCTCAATCTTTGGCACAAATACTGCTAGTACCCATTGAACCCCAAAGCCCATCGATGCCATCAATGCCATCAATGCCATCGAGTCTCAGTTCAGATAGAACTTGACCTTGGGCACACCGCTGGAGACGATGCTGCTGCTGCGGGTGCTCTTGCCGCTGCTTTTACCATTACCAGCACCACCCAAAAGTGGGGTGTGTGCACCACTGGGGCCATCATTACCTTCCAGTCGCCGCAGCAATCGATCCTGATCGCTGAGCCGCGGCGTTGTCGGCATCTCGCGATTCGGCGAATGGATCCCGGCCAGATAGGTCTTGGTGCTGATCCGGTTCAGCTTGGTGGGCTGATGGTCCTGGAAGATCTGCGAGTTGGCAAACACCGCCAATATCTCTGGTCCCAAGTTGGGCACATTGATTTGCGTCTCTCGGCGATAGTCCTCCTCGTGGATCTTGGCGCTAAAAGGGCCACAAAAGAAAGTAGACATTGATTATATATACATATGTCAATTGATATCGCCAACAGTAAGCGAACACGAGCATGCCAATTACTCGCTAACCGCCAGCCTCCCAAACAAAGTGCAAAATGCGATCTCTGGATCGGGATTTGATCTATCAATTAGTACCTCATTAGACTCAGGCCCAAGCTCGAGTTGCCCTGCCTCATTTGCGGCTGATCGCAAATCGGTTGTGGCACCGTCAGCGAATTATTATTGTCCGCCGATGTCGGCTGTATGCGTCCAATAATCTGGCCATTCTTTCTGGATGCCAAGTAGTCCTCGTCCTCCTCGGGATTGTAGTTGGCTAAGGGACAAGGAGGTGGCGAAATTAGTATATGAAATAAACAAATAACCTTATAAACAAATTTGTTCCAGAAACTTCCAAGTCCCCACTTCTTGAATTACATTTCCAAACAGAATGTGAGTCTTCTACAGAAACCGAATTTGATCTAAATTATAAGCCTAACTCTACCACATTCACACAGTAAATTGTTTTTTGGTACTTCATTATAGAAACATTACTAACACAACATTATGACGCTAAAGCGAAACTTTATAATATACCATATATGTATGCAAGTTTGGCCAAAAATGCCATAAAACTGATTTATCAGCTTGTGTTTTTTTTCCTTTTACGTACTCGTACTCGATTCCAAATGCCAAACACGTTAAATCGCGCAAAGTCGCGCAAAATCGCGCAAAACCGCCGTAGCATTGTGCGTTTCAAGATCTTATTAGTTTCTTGTGAGTGTGTGGCGCGCGAAGAGAGCGAGTATTTGTATTTCAGTGGCAGTAGCCAAGGTACTCAGTTCAGTTCAGATAATCGCGACCAGCGCGTATCCGTCAACTGCCCCAATCAAAGTAGCTCGAAAACTTACCGATGGATTCGTCGTAGCAGAAACGCTCCTCGAAGCAATTCCAGTAGAAATCTTCCCAGCAGCTACAACACATGAAAAAAAGGGGAAAAACGGCGATTCGGAATGTGTTAGCCAAGTGAATTGTTGGCTCGAATGCGGAGCAAGTTGGTTAAGCGAGTGGGGAGCGGGGGGAGGGGGAACATTCATAGCGTTTACTCACTTTTGACAACAGCGGCACATTTTGTTGTTGGCTCCCTCCTGCTCTTCCTCTTCCTCTTGCTTTCTTGACTTTTTTTTTTTTGTGACTCTCCGGCCGAAAAAAAATTAAGAGAGAATCCGAGTCCGAAAATCGTTTTTGTGTTGTAACAATGCTTTGATTAATTTATGATTTCTGTTTGGGAATAATAAATTAAATTCAGATTTGTTCGACGGCAACGAGCTATGTTGTTATTGTTTTTATTGTTGCTCCGCGGAGGAGCGTGCGGTGCGTGTGACTCGTTCCAGAAATTTTTTTTCAGTGGCGAGCGGTGAGCGTGTGGAGACAGCTTTTATCGGCACATGAAGTGGCCCCAAACCCAAATCGCGCTCTGATGGCTCTCTCCACCCGCTCTCGACTCTACACTGAGAAGAAATTGGTTTTGAATTTTGCAAAACATTTTTATTATATTAAAGGGGTTCTATTCTATATTATTTAAAAAATTGTATATTCTTAAACATAATTAAAAAGTCATGTTTACATAACATGCTTAAATTTTCCATTAGAAATAAGAATTTATTTACTGGAATTGAAGCGTTGTTCAATATTCTCGTTTCACCAAAATATTGCTCATACGACACGTAGACCATGTAGAACCAGAACCTAAAGTAGAACATTCCAAACAATGTCTAATTAGTTTTAATATGTCTTAATTCGTTTTGTTATTCGTTAAGTAAGTAATTGAAATATTTAATTTTATAATGAGAATATTTTATTATTGGAATTTTTTTCGTTGTGTACGAGTGTGTGATAAAAGTGAGCACATTTGAGAGGAGCTACTGGAGAAGGCTCTCTCTCACCTACTTTGTGAACTCATCTCTCTGAAAGTGGAGCCATGGGAGGGGGTGGTTGGCTGTAGCAGTTTTAGAGAGCCATTGATCGATCGCGCATGATAGATTACTGCCAGAGAGTGATGATTTTGCGACAATTTATAACTACTTTTGGCGCTCTTTTTCTCTCCCGATTAAACATTGCCAACTCTCTCTTTCACTCTCTTTTTGCACCGTGGGTCAGATGGCGTGGCGCGCCCCTAACATTATCAGATTAAAAGTGCAAGAATATTTTATAATTTATGACCAGCCGTTATCTCAGTCTATGCCGTTCAGTTTCAATTTCGTTCTCATTATTTCGCAGACTTTTATGTAGCTTAACGCGCAGTTTGTACACAGTGTTTACTTCAATAATACAGATTTATAAAGAAAAACATGAAACTTTAATATTTGTGAACAGGTGAAAAGCAAAAAAAATATAATATTCGTAGTCCATTATGTTAAATTAATGTGCAAAATACAGACATGCTACTAATTTTATACACTATGACCTAGTATTGCCCCACTGTAACCTGTTGCTGTATTGTGACACCTGCTCAAGCCTTGCACTTCTGTCTGTGTGTGCGTGTGTGTGTGGGCGTGTGCTGGTGTTGGTGGAGTAATTGAAACTTTTTAAACTTGCACCGCGCACACACGAAGATAACCTCGCTACACATGTACTCGTGTTTGCCTGCCTGAGTTTACTTAACGCTTTGAACGATAAGCGTTTCTGCAAATTGAGGCCTCATTCTCTGCCCAGGTGGGTGGACGGAAGGGGAGTGGCTCTGCGTTGGGTGGTGGGAGGTGCGGATCTACCCAAGGTTCCCCAATAAGCATACTTTTAGGCGGTCGAAAAATCTCCTTCACTGCCTTTCAACCTAGTTTAGCCATCTTTCGCCTCTTTGTCATCGGCGTTTTTTGTTCGCTACAATCTTATCAATAGATTGCAAATTCAGTTTTGTAAAGTCATATCAATAGATTACTAATTCAGTTTTGTAAGTTCTTATCAACAGATTGCTAATTGAATTTAAACGAGTTGATAACGACAACTCCGAAAACAAAGTTCAACAAACTGAACTGAAAATTGATTTATAATATTTTATAGCATCGAATTACATGTTAGATCGTCAATGGCTACTTTCATTGCCCCAACTGAACAAATTTTGGTTGTTCAGATCTCGTTTTTTGGTTTATCTCCAAGTTCATTTTAGGAACCTAATCTCTGAGTGCAGATAACATAACTCCCCGATTTCACTTGACTTTAAGGTGTCAAGAAGCAAGACAATTGTTTGCTGGTGGTAAAGATATGTTTAACACCGAAAGAAAAAAAAGAAATTGAAACATTCGTGTAAGCTGCTCCAGAGTTCAGAGACCACAGCGAATCATGTGAGACCCAGCTGCGACAATCGATCAATTGATTGTCTTTTGATAAAGCCGTAGCTATACTATTCATAGCATTCGAAGCATTCGGCGACAGTTGAATGGAAAAGCGCTCAACACTCATTAAAGTATATACGATGACGTGAAAGGGGCTGGGGGCGGGGCCATTTGGTAATTGAATGTCAATCAGCTGCGCTGAAATGAATAGCAGTCATTTAGTTGCTACCTTTCCGTTGTCACTGTTACTTTAAGCCGTGTAATGCAATTTGTTGATGTCTACACGTTTTGTGCGTGAAACTCATGCCAACTCGAATGGCGTTATACAATACACCACGAGGGGCGTTGGAGAAATATTGGAATTTATATTGGTAAGCTAATGGAAATTCAGAAACAAGTGAAATTCCATATAACATCATCTTCATTATGGCTCCTTTTTAATTCAAAAGTGTACTTTAACCAAATCTGTACATATAAACTGTCTTTTACAAAACTTAAAAGTTAATTCAGCCTTGGAATTTCAAAAATTCGACTTCACTTATGAGATTTTTTTGATAAACGTTTGCACAAATAGGATTTGCATATCGTGTGCCTATTAAAAATCTCTATAAATTAAACCTTAATTGTAATTATAAATTATCTTGACATAAATTTGCATTACCTTGAAACCAGCCAAACAACTTTTGCTGAAGCTAATTGTAAAAATCATAATTTGTGTACAAAAGCTTAGCCACTTAGTCAGCTTCGATTTGCCATTTACCAACCCTTTTCCGAGTCATTAATTAGGGTAAACAATTAAAAAGCATTCAGCAAAACGCATTTAAGTTGTCTCCGTCTTTTTAATGGGCTGTGAAAAGTTTGCGATTCATATCTCGTTAAGTAAACCTAACAAAGCAATCAACATTTTGTAGATTTCTCGTGCTATATTCTTTTACCCTGACCATTGAACTGGGTCGGAATTGAATTGTTTTGGTAATTTGAGAGAAAAAATCACATGACACAGGTAAAAATTTGCGAGCGAATAACTTCCGCACGGAGTGCAAAACAAATTCAGCACCAAAACTGCGAACTGCGAACAATAACAATCGAATTACAATGTATGTACAATTTCACGAGTCACTCGAGCGATGCATGCAATGCGGTGCATTCTTTCAAACTATATTTTAATAACAACGAAACTGAAATTCATATGCATAACCCATTTCCACAATTCAGATTAACAAGCGAAATTATTCCCGGTCTTTGATTGCACTATTGAAGGGGAAAATCTTTAGCTAAGCGTTAAGTTTCAATTTCAAATATTGATCTACCATCTAATGCACTTTACTTAATTAACTTTTTATACGCCTGTCAGGCATCCCTTCACAACATCAGCCCCTCTCCTTAACCATATAAAACATTTTACGACAAAACGAGTTTTGTGGCAGTAAAAAATATATATGTACATGCCCATATACAATATAATAAACGGCTAAATGAACATTATCTAGAATCTCTCACTGGAAAATCACCGAAAAGTTCAAAAGCGTAAAAAAGTTGGTTTATTAGTATTCTTATTTTTTGCATTACCGGAGAGAAACGTGTATTTTATCAACATGATCTATCATATTATTCATTATTCCATTTCTATCGTTAGTTTGCTAAGTAGAAATTCAAATCGAGTTCCCACTTCATTTAATTGAGCTTGGCATTGTTTGAGATATTGGCGAGGCTACAAATTCACATATGTATCTATGCATATGTATGTAGCAAAATAATGAATTATAACTTATAAGGGTATCAAGAACTGTCGAGTAACTAAACAGCATTACAACTCTAAAAACTTTTTAATGAGTATTTTGAAGAAAAGTGTACATATTAGCTCCAAAATAACAACTATTATTAACACTTTGAGTATTAATATCTCACTGTGATTTACGCATTTTCCGTCTCCGAAAATCAACAGATGCTTGTTTGCTGTTTACTTTTGGATTAAATACAAAGTGTAAATTACAATAACCCGTCAAATAAAATCATTCACACGCATCGGGCAACTCGGAATCAGCCTCTATAACTGCCCAGAAAGATCGAACCCAGGTGTCATTAACCGCAGCCCGACTTGCAACTCCAATATGAACATATGCAGGTACATATATATAAATGAGTATAGTGCCTCGATCGGTTCATGGTAAACTAAAAACCCCAGACGACAAGTGGCGTGCATTGGCCTCGTTTCAGTTTTTAGGCTTTGACAGGCATCAGACACAGAAATCAGACATAAGACATCAGAGACTGACTTGCATTGCGATCGAGTTGGACCTGCTGCAGTGCCATCGAGTTTCACTTGGCAACCGAAAACTTTCCGCACCCTGACGTTTTCGCAACTGCAGATCAGATCAGATCGATTCTCGAATGTTTCAATATATACATATATATATATATATATTTCAGTTTTTAGAGCACGCGCAGTATTCTCTGTTGATCTTATAAATTAGTAACTCAAACTCAAGCGCAGTTTAGCTCGCAAATATTTTCGATTCGTGTCTGGCGGCTCAACTTTCTGCCTTTATAGCCATTTTGTTAGCATTTATACCATTACGTTGTTGTTCGTTCATTTAACAACAACGTGAAATTGAAATATACTTTGCATTAAGCTACCAGATAATTTAAAAAGGAAAGTATCGAAGTTATTCGGACTACAGCTTTATTTAACGAATGAAACCGGAATTAAATGTATAAAAATAAGTCAGCTTCATCAAAATCATTAATTAATAAGGCAAAATAAAAGATTATTTAAGAACATTAAATCAGTTGAACTCGGAAGTGTACATATATTCATACGCCTTTGCTCTTCTAAATGCATTTTAATATACTGCCTTCAATTTCCCATTGAGAAATACATTTCACCTTGTTGCTCCACAACGTGTACCGTAATCAATTATACACTAAAACAAAAGGGTATTTTTGTAATTCACAGAGATAATAGCTTCGATTAACCGCAAAGGTTCCCTAAATTGTTTGCCCATTAATTGACTGGAGAAACAAGACCCTGAACATAAAAGCAATTCCAGCGTAAACGGGAAATACTTTACGTGAATCTTAATCTGTTCTCCAGAATACAAAATCCCATGACATTACATTCCCCTTCTAGAATGGCGGCTAGAGCGATTTTATTGTATTTTTTTATGAATGAATGCAATTTATGTGGACGATCCGCGTTTCATTGTGATCTTTTCAGTTCCGCGATTTTGTGTCTCAGGCGAGTGAGTCACTGGTGTGTCTCATAAGTAATTTTTACTTGAATCATTCACTCAGAACACGTCCCTCCGCCAAGATGCTTCCTTGAAATACATTTCGAGTATACGTATATAGGCACTTATCTCGGCCAAATCCGCGTGCCAAGTGCCAAGTATTTTGTTTGTCAGTCCATTTGCTTCAATTTTTTATCAGTAATCACTTGATTGTTCATGACCATATACATTATAGCAGCTATTTCGAATGACGATAGTGCAAGTTCTCCTCACCACACAGTTTGCACAGCAAATGCAACGCTCGATTTCGAAAGGCTCTTGACTAACTTTGATTTTTAAACGTATGGCTCTAACACGATAGCAGCACTTTTTCGGTTGTCTACGATTATTGATTAGATATGACATGACGAAAGGAAGAGTTTGGGAATGTTAACGGCCAAAAAACTAATCGCTGGGATATACACAATCAATCAAAATTGTGTCGAAAGGCATGATAGCCAGAAACGGTTTTGGCCAATATATACATATGTATACTTGGTAGTTCCTGAACATGTTTAGTATTTCAAATGTGTTTATCTATCACAAATAATGTGCAGTTCTTTAATTAAAGTCTAGACTAGTCTAATATGTAATGTATAAATGTTTTCATATGGGTGATTAATAACACTTATTTCTGTGAAGTACGAATTAATCTATTTAGGATTGAATGAGTCATAAACAAATGAACAGCTTCAAAGTTTTGTGTGGTGGTGGTAAATTGTTTATTTGGACTCGTATTTAAGGCCGTGAAGAGGTAAAACAAAAATCCGGCATTTTATAATTGTTTGTTTATTGGCAACATTTTATGGACGAGACACATGACAAGGCAAGACAAATCAAAGTGAAATAAATCGCAAATATCGAATGGAATTCTCGCATTGCATTTGCAATGAAAACTGAAAACTGACGAGCACACCATGTTTTTTATAGATGCCTTATGGGGTACGTAAGTAAGTGTTTCGCAGAATTCAAGAAAATCCCGGGCGTGACCAAAAACCGGAACACCAAGTAAGGTGGCAGAATCTCCTTGCGAGGCGCAAACGGTTTTTTCCAGAAACGGGAGGCAGAAAGAGTGCAACAAACTGCAACATAAATTCTTATGCTAACCATCATCGAGTGGTTATTTTTTTTTTTGTTTTTGTTTGGGTAGGGGGATTGAAAGGGGGGTGTTCTACTTGTTCTTGGAAAATCACGAGGCTCTGGCTCTGGCTCAGGGTCAACAACGTGTTGTATGGCGCATTATTGGGCTTATATTTTATACATTTTATTCTTGCCTGTATGGGTGTATTCAAGTGCGTTTTCAATTACAGGTTCTTAAACAACGCCGTGTTGTCGTACTTCACTTATTGTGTTTTATTTCAATTCAATTATTTCACTCTCACACTCACACGCAACTTCGCAGGCGACGGCTCCTTTCAATTAGTATACAACTTTCAATCAACTCCTTTTCGCAGGCACTTTCTTTTCACTCACAAGGGTTTTTGTATGCTGATCTCTCGTTTGCTGGTCCACAGAACCTTTACCGAAAACTGCGTCACACATGGGGGGCAAAACACAAAGCAATTTTTGGCAGTGATCACGCTTTGCACGCGAAATTGTCGAAAAAAACACAGTGGGAAAAACGGGTAAGCTCGCCGATCGAGCTGACTGGCTACATGTGTAGTGCGCGCACGTCTGTCGGGTTCAACAATCGTCGGCTGACTGAATGCGAATAAACCGGAGACAACAACTCCACCGGCCCCCGACAACAACAACAACAACAAGAACAACAAAACAACACAAGGCAACCCCAGAGCCCCATCAAATCCCAATCCGATGGAGCATGAGCATAAGCTTTCGGAAGTTGTTTCAGACATACGATTCGCCGCTCGCATTGCTGATTAAAGATTTGACCTGAGTTCCGACCCGTCGTTACCGAAAATTGTAATTGATGGCCCTGCGGCTTCGAGAACGTGGCCTTGATATTGAAAATACTACTTAGGCGCTTACCGATACGACCAAAGAATAATTTATTTTACCTATATTTACCTTTTATAGGTAGGCTTTTATTTTACTTTATCAATAATTTCATTCCGAACAGCTTAGAGTTTAAATACTTTCCGCCAAGGAGCGATATCACTTTAAAGTACGATAGATTTCTATATAATATCGATATCTCTATCTAGTGCTTGCAAAGGTACAAAGCGACTTAAATGTCAAAGAATAGCACTAAGTGCAGATCAAATTTACATTGTTACAACACTCAAAAATAAAAGAAAAATATCCATATTAATACCATAATAAACAATTAAAAATATTTCGTTTACCACAACAGGGCATCGCAAGTCGCACTGCTTGACCGACAGCTTAGCTCAGCCTACACTGCGTCCATCGCTAAGACCAATCGGGCAATCGATATCCGGACCTATCGACCTATTTTCAGCAGCCTAACTAAAGAAAAAAGGCAATATTTTGCAAAAAACATTCGGAAACGGTCGAAAAACACCCGCTTCATTGGCCAGAGCACCCATATTCCATGCAACGCAAAGCGGGGACAAACCAGACAATTTCAGTGTAAGACAAATGTGCGCAAAATGAAAGTGACAATCAAGTCATGGACGGGAGTTGCAACTTGGCGTTGGATAGCGAATGACGAGAACTGCGGTATCTGTCGCATGTCCTTCGAGAGCACCTGCCCGGAGTGCGCTCTGCCCGGTGACGACTGCCCGCTGGTGTGGGGTGTCTGCTCCCATTGCTTCCACATGCACTGCATCGTCAAGTGGCTGAACCTGCAACCGTTGAACAAACAGTGCCCCATGTGCCGCCAGAGCTGGAAGTTCAACGTGCATTAAGCCCGCGTTATAGTTCTAGTTACTAAATACCCGTGAGGATCAGCAGTAAGAAGAAACCGTAGAGACATAGTAAGCTTTATCAAATGATGGAGAACAGCAGCAACGATGCCCAGCCGCACTTGACGGGTCTGCCGCCACTGCCAAAAAGTCTGAGCGCCGCTACGGCGGCTCCTGTGGCCATTGGCCCCCATCCCCGCACGGCCTCGCCAGCGTCCAGTGTTTCCGCACTGACAGTAGCCGCCGGCGAACTATACCTGGGCCCCTCCACCTCCTCGTCGGCGGCGGTGGCGTCCCGAAATCGCAGCTATAATGGACACGGACACAGCCAGCGGCACGGTAGTCTTTCGTCCACGCAGGAGTCGCTCAGTGATCGGGAGTCTGTGCACAGTCGCGCTTCCAGCACACACAGCGCTGGAGCGGTTCATACGCCCACTAACAGCTCAAGCAGCACTGGAGCCACCTCGTCCACCATCGACAACCAGTTGGCCATTCTGCGACGGGAGATGTACGGTCTGCGGCAGTTGGATTTGTCGCTGCTATCTCAGCTGTGGGCGCTAAACGAGTCGATACAGGGATTCCGCGTGTTCCTGCAAGAGCAGGACGCACTGTCGCCGCCCTCGAGGTCTCGCACTCCATCGGACGCGAATTCCTTGAGCTCCGACGAAGAGGACGATGGCTCCTATGCGCCAGTAGCCTTGCCTAAGATGACAGATGCTGCTGGAGCTGGGAGTGCGGGAAATGTGAACTCCAGGGCCATGGCATCGCCGGCAGCCAGCGGGGGACTGCCCACCAAACTGGCCACTGGGTCGACCACTTCCCACGCCTCCACTAGCTCCACTTCAGGAGCCTCCGGCTCCTCATCCGCAGCCTCCTCGATGGGCAAGCACCAACAAATGCAGCAGCAACAACAGCAGCAGCCGCAATCGGCTAACCACTACCACCAGAGGCCAGCGCCACCACCCGCACCACCAGCTCAGCACAAGGCGCATCCACAGTTGCCGAGAATCCTGCAGCAGCGCATGAGACAGGCACCGCCTCCGCCGCCACCCACAAGGCAAAAGGCGGGCGGCGGTGGTGGAGGCGGTGCGAGCACCAGCAGCAGTAACCACAGCATCAGCAGCGTCACCCAGCCGCATCCACATTCACATCAACATCCCCAACATACCCACCATTCGCGACCTGTATGACAAAACCCGTTCTTGGACTAAGCCAAGTTCAAGAACATAAGCAGATTCAAATAGCAGCCGCTGCCAACACTTCGGAAAGGGTCAATTAGACGACATTTCTCCAAGAGTCAATTCAAATTCAAGTGCAGAAAGATCCCACACACACTCAACACTCACTCTATCAACTTTCAACTCATAAAGCTTGCCATGGTCCCTCGTTCTTGATATTGAATCTCGAAACATATGAACGGTTTATAAATGTTTTTTGCAAAACGATGAAAATGTCTATGAATGTAAGCGTACCACTTTTCACGTTTAATATTAAATAATAAACACAAGAAATTTGTATTCAATAATAATCGCTAAGTAGTAAAGGATAAGATCCTTATATGCATCTATGTATTACTCAAATTGTATAAACATAATTCTAAAATGCTTGAAATTCCGCATCGAATTCATAGATCTAGTTCTATTATTTGCATTGACTCTGAAATGTTTTGTTAGAATGCATACTATCCAACAAAAACGAAATCAAATTGTTCCAACTCATGTAGCACTAACCAAAACTAAACTCTTGGCCTATACATATGAATATCTGGATTGATTTTATAGCCCTGTTAAGTATTAGTTTCGTAATGGCGAATCGTTTGGAAAATTATATAATACGAAAATGTATCTGCATCTCAAAGCAAAATCTAGCTGATCTTACTGTTAGTCCAATAATCCTATCATTAAAAATACAACAAAAAAACTAGGCATATATATGTAAAGCTCAAGTATTGGAGCAAATCCCCCGAGCAGTTGTACAGTGCGTTTCAGATCTATAAGTCAGTTACCTGCACGTTGCACGTTCCGTGAAGCAGAAAAGCATTTTAAACTATTTTTGATTGTAAATTTTCCCAATTTGTTCCAAAGTCGCACTCCGCAATTGGGGCTAACTGTCTTATAATTCTGGAATTGCATTGCATAAAATATTTATATCCTAAACACATATACAATTTTTACCAAGTAACAGTTAAAGCGAAAATTGATGAAAACGCAGTAGATACCATCGGTATCTCCCATATCACAAGCATAAAGCGGGAGATTGCGAAATGAAAACAGATTTACATATATTACCTAATCAAAAATTATACAATTTCCAATATTTATTGTTAGTTTTTAGATTGTTTTATTTCTCAAAACAAATTCCTTATAATCTACTAAAATTAAATCACCCTATGAAGTTAAACGATTGGAATTAAAATCCACACGATCATAATTAACTGTTCCTTATTTCATTCTCAAATACACAACTCCAACAGAGACTACAAATCAAAATGTGCGGAAATTCGATACGACCAGATCACAAAAGCATCGATATATTAGCAGAACATAGAACATATACTGCAGCACAAGTCGCAACATATAATCACTGGCCTAGCTTTGAACAACTCGGGTGGAATATGACCTATAAGGATTCAGTATAAGGATAACCAGTTAACAAATACACTTTCTCAAGGGCAATAGTTTACAGTTCTTGTTAAACAAACGGTTTTAGAACTCATGGCTTGATTTCAGTTTCAGCAATACCTTTGTTTACTAATATTAACCGATAGTTTTTTTTTTTGCAGTTTTTTTTTTGTGTAGCCAATCTGAATTCAGCTTAAATATTCAACAGGTTCCATTAACACTGATATTAACGATCATATCTTATCCGAGTTATTCAAAGGGGCAACCAGTTAGAAGCATCAAATAAATTTGAGATGAACTTTTGAGCGCTTTTGCTGTGTACAAAAAAGCAAGCAAGATATCGAAAATTTACACTGACCGAAACATATACAACTTTGTGGTTGAGATGGAAACACAATTCACAAAAGGATATAATTTATACAATTTTGTTTATGACGAAAGGTGGTGAGATATCGTTAAAAAGTGTATTATGTAATGGCAATTTATTAATGAAAAGAAAGAAACGATACGAATGAATCGATACAATAAATATCAATTTAAATATCAATGCGCAGATGTAGAATTAATTATCGTTCTTATCAAGTTTATTTTGTTTGTTTGTTAATGACAGTCTAAACCACTATTTTTTTTGCGGGTCCTAATAACCTTTAGTCATGTTTTGGATGGCTCAGTCTAGGTGCTAAATGTTCCACAGCAATCAGAGGGGATTTCTGCAAAGGAAAGGTAATTTGTAATTTGGAGTAACTTTTTTAAATTTAATTACTTACTGTCTGTTGGTCCCCAGCCCAATGGCACGCCCAAGCGACTGTTCTCCTGCTTTAGCCACTGGTAGAGCGGTTCAAAGTACTCCAGCAGAGCGGCTGGGTCCATTTCCGTTTCGCCCGTGAACTCCTCCAGCACCTCCTTCCAATGGCGGGAGCTGCCCTTTGAGAGGAACTGGCTTAGTGATCGTCCAGCTGCCTTGCTCCCGAAGATATCACAGTTGTCCAGAGTCAGTCGACTGTCGTTGGGTGCATACTGGCCGGCCTTGCGGCACAGGGCCTTGTGGAACTGAAACTGGAAGATGTGGGCGGCAAAGTAGCGCAGGTACTCCACATCTGCATCAATGTGGTACTTGGCTGGCGGGTCAAAGTCTTTTTCGGTGCGGAATACTGGTGGCTCAACGCCGCCAAACTCGGATCGCATCTGCCAGAAGCCGCAGTTCCATTGCGACTCATCTAATTCATTGCGAAAAACGGCATAGCGATACTTATCCACGGCGTAGCCAAAGGGCAGGAAGACAATCTTGGAGAGGGCCTGCTTGAACAACTGATTGATACGACTCTTTTCGTCTAGTCGACCATTCTCGATCAGCCCAATGGCCTTCAAGTGCTTTGCCGACATCACCGATAAGGCTATCACATCGCCCACAGCTTCATGGAAGCCAGGATTGGGGGCTCCCCGGTAGACAGCCGGCTGTTGCTCGTATTGCAGATAGTACTGGATATGGCCTAGTTCATGATGCACCACATAGAAGTAGTGGGAGTCCACTTCGGTGCACATCTTGATCCGCACATCGCTGTCTTGGTAAAAGTCCCAGGCGGAGGCGTGGCAAACCACCTGACGATCGTCGGGACGGGTGAGCACACTCAGATTCCAGAAACTGAGGGGCAGGGCGCGCATTCCGAGCGACTGGAAGTACTGATCACCCAGCTCAAACAGCTTCTGCACCGTGTATCCCTGCTTCTCCATTTCGGCCTTCACGTCCACAAACGGCTTCTCCGGATACGGAGTAAACAAATCGAGCAGTTCGTTCCAGGACTGACCCCACATGTTGCCCAGCAGACTTATGGGAATGTTTCCCTCTGCCGGCATCACATCCGGACCGTAGTGCTGCCGCAGACGAAAGCGAACGTAGCCGTGGAGCTGTCGGTAGAAGGGCAGTAGCTGCTTAAATGTGGCATCCAGTTGGCGCTCAAAGTCCGGGTCCTCGTAGAACTGAACCCAGTAGTCGGCATAGGAGCGGTGACCTTTAAGCAGACAGAAATATTACGTTATAGGCAAGATTTGTAATGTGAATTCTATTAATATTAAATCGAAAGCATTTGTAAAAAAAAAACTATGTTTTGTAATTAAATCAAAGTCTGAAAAAGTGATAACCCCTTTTAACCTATTATTAAATATTAAATTAATTAAAAATAATACATAAACTTTGGTAGAAACTATTTTTAGAACTATTATAAGGCTTCAATAATCTTTCAGCTTTTGTGGGATGGATATAGAGTTATTCAAACATATTTAGATATCTAAATATTTTGGGGAGTTTCGTTACACAGGAAAACATTCTTTGCTTTTCAAATTTTCTTATATCACGACATTGCAAAAAGGGGACTGAAAATACCCAACAACAGATAAATATGGAGTGGTTAACCCACTTTGAATGCATTTCTCCCAGTGCTGGCGGAACAATTTCCTCCGATTCGGGTCAGACAGCGGGTTATCGGGGCGTCCATTACTTACCATTCAATTGGGATGCCTTGCGCGTCAGACGCACGTACTCGGCGAAGTTCTCCCGCATGGGAGTTCCGGCCTTATCGTGCCACTCCCGCCAGTACCAAGCCAGCTCGGCAGGATCACGGCTGTGGGACAGACGCTCCTGGATGTGCGGCTCTAGTGTGAGCGAGCAATCGCTGCGATTGGTGTAGGAACACACGGTGGCGGTGGCATAGTTCGTCTGCATCGAACTGATGGCATTCTGCAGGGCCAGGTAGTCGTCGGCGTTCAGGGCAGATGCTCCCAGTTTGGAGAGATGCTCGGCCTGTCGTCGTATATCCGCATCCTCCGACAGGATGTAATCGGAGGCCTTTATCCGCTGGGCTAGGAGCTTGTTGAGCTCGGCATTGCGGGCATACACTTCGATCATGGCCTGGCGGTTCGCCTCCGTAACATTGGTGTTATAGTTGTAGCCGGACAGGAATTCCTCGTGGAAGCGCTTTCGCAGTTGCTCATTTTCTAGCTCGAAAAATCTGCGCGCCTCCAGCACCGATGCCGAGCAGCTATTGCCCATGGACAGTCCATGGGGTAGCTAATGAAATATATACATATGTTTAAATATAGAAATTAAGAGAATTCTTTGCGGTTTGTGATGGTATAACTCACCCACAACATGATGACCAGCAATAAGACGGTTATATTGCATGCCCCCATCTTTGCCGCCTTTCCTGGGTCAAGCCGCGCTTATCAGCTACTTTGCACTTTAAATTTTCAGTAATACGGACCCAAAACTAGGACGTATTCAATCCGGATTGCTTTGTCTTCCCGTCGCTGCTGTGGAGCTACTGAATTCTCGTTTCGACGGAGAACGGTTTTTATAAGAGCGTTCACGAGCATCGTACAGTAAAACGAGATAAAGCAGTCCACAGTGCTGCCGACTGGGGGCCGAAAGAAATCGCTAAAGTCTTACACGAGCAGTGTACACATGTTTTAGTATAGGCCATAAAAAAACGAATACAAATTAATCAACTATGATTATTCTACAATTTATAGTGTTTATGGCTAGTAAATACATCTTTGTGTTGTGTTGGCAAGTATATAAAATTGATTAGTAATCTATATATTAAGTACGTATGTGGCGGGAAAATGGCTGAGCTAACAGCACTGCTGCTCAATGCGCTCCCGATGTCGATACAAATGCAGAACTGCTTGCCGTCTCGCATTCATACACAATCACAAGAGTTTGCGTGTTCCGTAATTTTACACCTGCCCTCCAATCTACCACTTTGCTATACTTTTTTTGTTGTCTGCATTATCGGCGGCTGAGCGCCGCTCAGCTGTTGAGTGCAGCGCTAACGGTATTTTTTACGCCAAACTCAAATTATAAAGCCGTTAGTTGTGAGTGTAATTGTTAAAAAAAAGGAATTTATATTTTCGTAACAGTTAATTTACAAACAAATTTATGTTTTTAAATTATTATAACACTTCGTATATTAGCGTAAAAAACGGTCAAACGCAGACTGCGACAATCAATTTACGCACGGACACAACTTTTTTTTTGTGATTGATCAAAAAAGAACAATTGACTTTCGATTAAATATTTGGAGAATCGAAAACCGCAGACGCCAGGTTAACCTCAACGCTCTGAAAGTAATTATTAGCAATTAGACTGTACAGGATCCACACAAACTTTCCGAAAACCAGACACAGTACAAGTTGAAGGAATCGATGCAACAGGTAAAATCTGAAAAAGACATTAAAATTGGATAAGCAGTATTATTAAATTGTATCAGTATTATACGCACCTGAATAATCGTTTTTTTGCGTATTCCAAGGTGTCCCAGGATTCCTTGAAGAGAAACACCCGCATTCCGGACAAGATGCGACTGTAGTACTCCTCCCAGTTGAGAGTGGCCATGTCGAAGGGAAATATTCTTCTGTCCTCCGGCGACATGGAATCCCATAACTGATTGGTATTCCCCATATCCATCGTGTACGTTATGCCGTTGAAGGGAAAGAGCAGCAATAGTGCTTCGTGGATCTTTTGATAACTCTTCATCAGAATGGGCTTTTTACCTTGAATGCGCAGGAGGAGATCAAAGAAGAAACCAGGAATCAGATGATAAAATATGCAGCCCAACTTGAACAGCCACGAACAGGTGGTAAAGTGGGCAAAGGGATACCAAATCGTTTTGGTGACCGGAATCTTATGATTATGATCGATGCCCAACTTGACCGCTTCCCCGAAGGTGATGGAATTTGACTTCGCTGTGGCGAGAGTATAAATGGGCGTCTTTACCGCCAACTGAGAGGCGGATGGCGATTCAGAATGCTTTGCCACCTGCCATCCGGCGGCCAGCGCCACGTTGGCACAATAGTCGCCGGGAACTATTAGAGCATCGGCCTTAGGATTGACATATAACAAGCGAAGGATCCCATGGGCATTGCCGTATATCAAGGCTACGATGCCGTGAAGGTTGTCAATCCATCCGGACATCGGTTCCTTGAAATTTGCCAGGACTGCAACGGACAAAGGTGTTTAATGTTAACTTAAATCACACATATGAAGATATTTAATCCGTAATCGCTTTCAGAGCAAGATCACTTACTTATCGCAGGACGAAATATGCAGATAGGCAGATCCTGCGCCTCCATCTGGATCACCTGCTCGGCCAGTGCCTTGGTGTATGTATAGGTGTTCGGGAACTTGCCCATCAGAGCCGGAGCCATGTTGTCCATCAGATCTGCGCTCAAAGTCTCGTTGAATTCGAGCACCTTGGCGGCCGGGCATGATAGGTGCTCCGGGTAGAAACGCTCCTCAATGTGCTGCGAGGGGCAGTTGGAGAAGGCCGTGGAGATGTGCACGAAGGCTTCTAGGCCCTTCATCTCCTTGGCCAGCTGGATCAATAGGCGCGTGGCACGCGTGTTGGTGTTGAGAGCCCTGTGGAGCGGCTCAACAAAGCGAATGGAGGCGGCACTGTGGATGATCACCTGCACATCAGTGGTCACTATTTTGTGATCCCCGTCGCTGAGACCCAAACCTGATTCGCTGCAGTCTCCCGAAATGGGTGTCACCAACTGCAGGGCCTTCGGCTTAGCCTTGAGTAGGGTCTCAAAAACCTGGAATATATAATCATTTAATCCGATTTTATATCAGAAGAGTTCGGAAGTCACTATAGAATGGTTATCCACTTGCTGATCATCCTCTAATTGGACTCACCGGTTCATCTTTCCAGGCCAGAAATCGTCCCTCCACAGTGTCATTCTTTTTGGGCCTTATTAAGAGATAAACTCGCCTTACATCAGTTGAACGCAACAGTTTTTCAATGATCACTGAAATTAGGATTGGAGATCTTGGTTTGGGACTTAATACCGAGGGATTTATCACAACCTTTTCCCAGAAATCCAGTGCCACCGGTTACAAAAACCGATTTGTTTTTATAAAACTGTAAAATGTCAGTCTGCATTTTGGATTGAAATGATATTGGTTTCGTCAGCTCGCCTACACAAATGAGCAGGTGCTTTCACTCTTTATCCCATTTATAATCGAATGCTAATGTTCTTGTGCCCACCATTGCGCTTCAATTATTCAATTTGTTTCACTTTGTATTTGATTACAAAATGCAATTACGAAGGTGAAAAACTGGTGGAACTGATCGGTGTGTAAAGGTAAACGTGTTGTAAAGGTTAGTTTTTTTATCAGCATTGAATTAAAAGGATATATATGGATATATATATTTATAGACTGAAAATCCATCGCTTCACCTCTTGCACATAGAAAAGTATGTAAGGATATGCAATGCTTGGGTGTCCATACTTTTCCACTTTTATAGTTCCCCTTTAGAACCCGGAAGACGTATTTTTCCATCAAATTTATCGTTATACTCAATGAAAAAAGGGAGAACTGAATTATTCATTTTATTACACCAGCTTGGTATTTGTGATAACAAGACAGACGTAGAACTTAGGTAAATACAAAAAAAAGCCAATGCAACGCAGGAGAAAACAAGAATAAATCAACATATATGTCTACGTAGAACTTTCGTCGGATTAGTATATGGGAAAACTGGGGTCTACGCTGTTCGTCCAGGCGTGCAGTCCGCCAATGAGGTCTCGAACGGAATGCATGGGGAATCGATTGCGCACATGCTGAACGGCGATCTGGGAATCATTTCCACGACGGCAGAGCAGGATGATGGGCAGTTCCTTATCCTCCAACTGCTTGCCAAACCGCTTGAGATAGCTGTCGTCTAGGATCTCCACTAGTGGCACGTTCACAGCCTCGGGCAGCTGGCAAATCTCGAATTCCGCCGTTGGCCGCACATCGATAAGCAAATGTGGTTGAGCCTGGAGCTTCGCCTGGTAGTCCGTCACGGACAAACGCTCATCCGACGACAACAGTTGCAAGGGATTGTCCTTGTCGGTTGCATGCATGCCGCAGAACATTTCGTAGTCGATCAGCTCCGTGATCAGCGGCTGGGCGGAGCACACATGGCAGTTGGGCCGCTTGCTGCGTATGCGAATATTCCGAAACAAGCTGCTACTGCCATCGAAGATGAGGAGGCGTCCGGCGAGGACATCGCCCAGTCCCACAATCACCTTGATGGCCTCCAGTGCCTGCATAGCACCAATTGTGCCCGTGACAGCACCCAGTACGCCGCCATCTCCGCAGTTGGTGACTGCTTCCGGTGGCGGAGGCACTGGGTAGATACACCGGTAGCAAGGTCCATTAGCGTAGTTGTAAACAGTGAGCTGACCGTCCATCTTGAGTGCACTGCCGGAGACGAGGGGTTTCCTCAGCATGACGCAGGCATCGCTGAGTAGATAACGGGTGGGCACATTGTCGCTGCAGTCCAGGACCACGTCGTAGCCACGGATGATGTGCAAGGCGTTCTGGCTGTACAGCAGCCTGGAATGGCAATGGATCTCGCAGTGCGGATTCAGTTCGAGCAGCGCTATCCTCGCCGACTCAGCCTTAGACATACCGCACCGGTCCTCGGAGTGCAGGATCTGGCGGTGAAAGTTGCTCCGCTCCACCTCGTCATAGTCTATGAGTCCCAAGCGTCCGCATCCGGCTGCCGCCAAGTATTGCGCCGCCGGACATCCTAATCCGCCCAGGCCCACAATCAGCACAGAGCTGTTCTTCAGCTTTAGTTGTCCCTGGACTCCGAAGTCGGGCAGTATAAGCTGGCGGCTGTATCGTGCAATATCGTCATTAGTCAACTTGGTGTGGACAGCACGTCCAGGAGATTCCAGAGCATTTCCGACGACCTGCTGGTCTGCGCTAGCGTGGCTGTAAACAGAGGCCTCCAATTCCCGGAGGCACTGCTCCTTCCGGTTGAGCGCTGCGCGCAGCTCGGCGATCTCCCGCTTCAACTGGCTTCGCTCGGAATCTACCTCGGATTCCATCATTGGGATGCTGCAGATGGATTTTGCGTTGGTCAATTGAAACAAATGTTTTGCTGGGCAATCAGCTGTTGAATGTCGATTACACTTACCGGCACTTTCGATGGTCCACTGTTTCGATTCCTAGTTTGCCGTATAACTTGCACTCTCTATAAAAGCTTATTACATCGCAAATTTAAATTGTTATGATTTTCATAACATAAAAATTCGCTTATATTTACCTTCCCTACTTAACTTATATTGCCATATGCCTTGTACCGCACTTAGGTACAACAACCCATAACATTTTCCAACACTGCCGGCATGCCAGCTAGAACAGCTGTTCTGTTCGTGTTTTTTCACCCATTTCCAGTCGGTGTTTACAATTATCTAATCGTAAATTAAAACATAGCCATGTCCTGGCTGGGAAGTACGATTCAAAAGGTGGGCAGAGCCACGCTCCTTGCTGTGGGCGGAAAAGCCTTGGCTCCGATGGCATCAACAAGCTACACCGTGCGGCAGTTATCCCATGCCGAGCGAAGAGCACGCGGTCCCACTGTGCGGCGCTATGGATACGAGGATAAGATCTTCAAGAGCGGTCTACTACCCCATGTGGACAACGGACATAAGCTGCCCATGCCAGTGTACCGCCCGAAGAACGCCTGGTCAAAGAAACGTGCCTTATTTGGCCAGAACGACTACATCGACATTCTGGGCAACGATCGTCTGCATCCAGTCAAGGTGCTCTACTCCCTGCCATCCTGGCTGCGCGGTGTCTCCGGCAATGAGTACCAGGTGCTTCTCCGTAAGCGTAAGCTGCTCGAGAAGTCCAAGTATCCAATCGCCCGACCCACCAAATGGCGGGAAATGGAGAAGCGCATCCTGTACTTGTACAGATTCCTCAACCGCAAGACTAAGACGGGCTATTCACATCAGTAAAACCATTAGAATCAAATAAAATATTTTGTTTAATCTGATATTGTTCGGAGTTAACTTATCTTAAGAGTATGCCTGGCTGCCATTAGGAAGCGCATTCTGCATCTGTACAAAGTTCCTGGATTCCGTCTGTCATACTGATACTGTTTATGCTTACTTTAAGACTATCCTCGCTTCTTCGCCATCGATCAGGATCTTCTGACCATTGAATAGGCAGAACTCACGTTTAACGTGGGCGAACAGCAGATCGGTGATGAGAAATATCTGGCCGGTGGAAAACGCCAGAGTGGCACCGAAATAGAAATTGGCATTTGCCGAGCCTGCATAGATCCACAAGTGCCAAAGGGCTCCCATCATAGATAGAGTGACCAGAAAGAACGTAAAGACCACAAAGCCATGGGCCATGACTGAAAAAAATTCCATAATGATTAATAGTTGAAATTACTAAGTGAACCAGATAACTTACATTTCCAACATCTTTTCCACAGAGGAAGCAAGGCCAAATAAAAGCCCACATCGCCCAGGCTGGGATACGCCCTAAAAACGGCCATTAGGGCTACCAATACCGTGGCTAGCAGTAGGGGCTCCTTGCGCAGCTTAATACTTAGTGGCACCAGGTATAATACGGTGGCATTTAATTGGAATGTGATCAGGAACATGGTGCGGAAGTGTTCAAACATTTCAGTAAAAAAGTACCAGAACAGGCCGATATTCGGCTGCAGATCGCGGAAATAAAATCTGCAAGACATTAAAAAACATAAAATAAATTATTATTATTACAATAAATAATTACATAGAGATACATATTACATATTATTACAAATAATTATTAGAGAAGTTATAGCTTACATGAAACCCAACGTTCCATCCAGGAAGTTCCAGCTGTTCAGCACAAAATAGTTAGCAATTGCCACGATTAGGCAACTGACGATGAACAGCACCGATATAGCCACACCCCTTCTGACCGAGTTCCGTGAAAAGACGAGTAGCAGTGGCGCTATCAGTACGATGGGATAGAAGCTGCGGACGGTCTCGAAAGCGAGGACCAGTACGCATGGAAGGAGCAGTCCTTTCACAAGGCAGTAGAAAAAGAAAGCCAGGAACAGATTGCTTATCACGGTCGATGTCATGCCGATGCAACTCATTACAGTCAGTGGGTTAAAGAGATATGCAACGATCACAAGTTCCGGAATGTCAAACTTGTCCAGCGGGTTAAACTGCAGCTCCTCCGAATCCTTCGCATATTCCTTTCGCTCCACGTCCTGCTGCTTCTGCTTTTGCTTTACGAATCTCAGACTCATCGCATACAGCAGGGCCGCCGTGCAGACATCCAGGAATATGTAGAATATGGGCAAGAAGTGCGGGAACTTTTGAAACAATCCAGAGAGGGCGCTGAGTATCAGCGGCGATTCGTGTACCAGGTCGCCTTCATAGGGATCAATGCCATTCTGCAGCAGGAATATCCCCTCTTGCACTGCAAGAATAACTCCATTCAGACTGGTGCATTTATGTGATGTGTATTTTGTTTACTCACTGCGCTTGTGTGAGTTTAAAGGCGTCGCGAACTCCACTCGGTTGCCAATCATCGGAGCCAGCGGCGTGCGACAGAAATAGAAGCGCACGGCGCCGCCCAGGAGCAGCAGTTTAAAGAACTTTGAATCCATCTTCTAGTTGGGCATAGTTTTTTAGGAACGGACTCCGCCTGTAAAAAGCCGCCTACAGCTGGCTTGGTGGTGGCACAGGCCCTCGATAAATTATCGATTTCCCTGTCACAATATATGGCTGAGTTAGCAAATGGGATATTTTACTAAGCAATGTTTTCCCAAAGTTTAATAAAGTTATTAGAGTGGAAATAACAAATTTAGGCTTAAACTTTTTGGCAAAACTTCGTAAATGGTTACTTGTAATCGTTCCGTAGGTTTCAAATCGTCACGCACTCATCTCTAGGTATCTGGTCCATCTCTTGCCATCTTGTTGTTGTTTCTGGAACCGCTCTTGCACTCGAATTGTTGAATTATATATTTCATTTAATTAAGCACAGAAAGCGAGATTAGCAATGATTGGAAGTAAAAAACCTAAGAAGGCGAATGTCTTTAAGGAAATCGCAGAGAACTTCGAGCAGCTGACCAAGAATCCGGAGCGTTTTCTCAAGTTTGTTTTCCTCCCAAAGACCGCGCACGTGTTTTGTTCAAACGTAGTCTAAACAATTTCCATTTTAGGCCACAGCCGGAACAAGTGGAGGCCATCGAGCAGCTCATCCAGCAGACATACGCCGTTAGCATCAGCGGGGATGTGGCGAACAAGAAGGCACTGCTGCCGGAATTGGTGCTGGAGCAGATGGACAAGGAGCAGATCTGGCAGCAACTGGAGATGCGCAACGAACTGGTGTTCCAACAGCTGCTGGAGCAAACCGCTCAGCTGACGGCGATGCGAGAGCAGCACCTGGGCATCGAACTGGACGATGGTGAGGAACAGGAGGAGGAAGACGAAGATGTAGAAGCTGAAGACTCAGTTGATGAGGAAGAAGATGAGGATGAAGACGAGGAACCGGACTTCAGCGACGAGGATGGCGGGCAACAAAAGCAGAAGACCACGACGCCGAAAGACAAAAGAAACAAGCGAGTACGCAACTCTGTGGTGGACGATACCTTTTTCAAGTTGGAAGAGATGAATGAGTTCCTGGAGCAGGAGGATGCCAAGGAGATGCGCCGGCTGAACAGCAAGAAGCGCGTTGAGCAGGTCGATGATATAGATCACTATGCAGAGGATTTTGGCCTTGGCGAAGATGAGGAAGAGGACGAGGAGGGCAATGTCAACTATGCGGACTTCTTCGACATGAATGAGGAACTCACAGAGCATGCTAAAAAGATTAACAAAGGCAAGCAGAAAGATTTCTTCAATGAAAACGAGAGTGAAAATGAAAATGAACCGGATGAGGATGAATTTCCCAAGGAGGGCGATCCGGATCTAAGCGAAGGAGAAGAGGGCCACGACGAACCTGAAAATGATCAAGAGGAGGCGGCCAGCGAAATAGACGAGTCTGAATTTGTGGCAAAAAGTGGCATAGAACCCGCCAGCGATTCAGACTCGGACTCGGAGAAAGACGAGGAGGAGCCACAACCCACAGAGCCACCATCCCAATCATCCAATGAGATGAGAGAGGCTCGTTTGTTCCAACGCATCCGCGACTACGAAGACGTTGTTCTAGGCGAGAAGCCTTGGCAGCTCAAAGGTGAAGTAAAGGCGGCCAATAGGCCCCAGAACTCACTGCTTGAGGAGATTCTCGACTTTGATTCGACCACCAGGCCAACGGCACCAATTACGGAAGAGGATAACCGCTCCATCGAGGACATAATTAAGCAGCGTATTCGCGACAAAGCATGGGACGATGTGGAGCGCACTGTGCGACCAGTGAACACCCCGCAAGAGTACAGAAAACAGCTGGTGCTAGATCAGGAGAAGTCAAAACAATCTCTGTCGCAGATCTACGAGGCGCAGTATCAGCGCGAAATGGAAAAACTCGATCCCAATCGCGATGGCGATGACAAGTCTGGTCCGGAACCAAAAGAACACCAAGAAATCAAGCGGGCAATGCGTTCGCTGTTCCTTAAACTGGACGCTCTTTCCAACTTCCACTTCACTCCGAAACCGGTGGCGCCAGAGGTCAAGATCGTAACCAACACACCAGCAGTTCACATGGAAGAGGTGGCACCGCTGGCGGTGAGCGATGCCAAGCTATTGGCACCCGAGGAGGTGTTCCGCGGACCCAAGCACGCTCCACTTGGCAAGACCGAACGAGATCGGACGGACAAGAACCGCGAGCGCCGCAAGAAGAAGCAAAAGCAGCGGGCCATCAACTCGGCTGTGGAACAGCGCGAGCTTCAGCGAGCCAAGGAGGGCAAGGCGCCCACAAAGAAGGAGGCGGATGCCAAGCTGCTTAAGACAATCACCAAGAATCGCAATGTTCAAAAGGTAAATACAATGTTACTTTATCTTCATTTAAGTTTTGTATATAAAATGCTATTCTTGAGCGACTTAAATTCTAAATGAACATTTTTCTTGCAGATCAATGCTAGTAGCAACGACCAGGGTGCTCTGAAGTCCTCAAAGGCCTTCTTCCACAAACTGCAGGATACTGCAGCGGCTACAGCATCCAACAAGCGACCGAAAAAGGATCCCGCCAAGGCGGATGCCAAGAAGCTAAAGCTTTAAACGTACATGTTAGGACTCCTTCATATTGTAATTGCCTTAAGCCAGCAAAGTTTTTCGTGTCCAGTCACGTGCCAGAAAGTTGTCACAAGCACACACGTATGCCCACAAAGCAATCCCGGTTGCAAGAATATCTTTAGCATGTACTGTGCGTCTGGGGAGTCCCCAATTTGGTGCTCAATGGGAGCTCCCATGTGCCGGTACTTTTAATGTTCCATTCTGCGTATGGGTATGTGATGTGTGGGCGCTTTGCGTGTGGCTGTCTGTGAGTCAAGGACATTCTGTGTCCTGGTGAGGCGATTAGGCACGCGTGCAGTTTGCAGAATATGACTATTTTTAGAATTATTTACCTAAAATAACTGTTTGCTATGTAAATAGTACCCTAATTAAAGAAATCAAAGCAAATAACGTAGCATTTGAAATGTTCATGTTCTTTTCTTGAATGGGAGTAAAGTATTCAAATCGAATTGATTGGTTATGGTTTAAATAGGCTTTTGGATTATAAATACTTTTTATATTTGCTATTTTATATTTTGTTTGGCTGAATTTAGAATTTTTTTTTAATCTTGCTATCTTTATTAAAAAAAAAACAATTGCCTTTTCTATGCCGTCCCCATGCCCCTGCCAATCCTTTAATTTTTTAATAATTGATCAAACTAAAAAAAGAGGGTTGCCGTGCTATTTTGTCCAACATTGAATCCCTTGGTAAGTTACAATTAAAAATTTGATTTTATCTGTTGGCGCCAAAAATTAAAAGGATTTAGAGATGACATACAAAAATATACTTTTTAATCGATTCCTGCGATACAGCTGCAATTGGTGGATGTATTGGCTAAATTTGAGACATCGTTAATCGAATTAGTTCCCGATATCGACTGCAGCACCGATGTGCGAATCTGATTATATCGATATTATAGCGTAGCACGTGTAGTTGTGTAGCATTTTAAATATAGTTTTGCTCGAGTTTATACGCATCTGCCGCAAAATATAATATGGTTAAAGTACAGAAACCGCAGCCCAAGTCGCTGAACAAGAGCGCCAGCATCGAGGGCGTGGTTAAGAAGAAGAGCAAACCAGAAAAAACCAAGAAACTCGCCACAGACGCCACTCTCGAGCTGGCCAGCAGCAAAAAGGGAAAAAACGCGGCTCCGGTGAAAAAAGATGGCATCAAGAAGGAGCAGGTGGTGTCCAAGAAGGAAGCCGAGAAGAAGCAGGTGGTGACCAAGAAGGAAGCCGAGAAGAAGCAGCCAAAAGCGGCCAAGCGGCCACTGATTCTGGCTCCTCCTGAGTCGCCGGCTGCTCCTCCACCAGCGGCGAAAAAGTCCAAGGCAAAACCAGCGGCTTCAGCGGTTACTGCGGCTCCTGTGGGCAAAAAGGTCGCATCCAAGAAGGCTTTGATTTTGGCTCCTCCAGAGTCCCCAGTGCCACCAAAAAAGCAAGAGAAAAAGACTAAAGCTGCTCCCGTGGAAGCCAAAAAGGAGCAAGCACCAGCAAAGAAGCAAGCACCAGCAAAGAAGCCTGCTCAAGATCCCGCACCTTCTGTAAAGAAGGCCGCCCAGGTGGCTCCTGCAGCTAAAAAGTCAGGGCAAACTGCTGCACAAACTAAAAAGACTGCCCCAACAGCAGCAGCAGTGAAGAAGCCAGAAGCCCAGAAGCCAGCTACTGTAGCACCAGTAAACCCCCAAAAATCCGGAAAAGCAGCGGCACAAGCTAAACCAGTTAAGGCTCAGCCGGCTTCGCAGCTCCAAAAGAAGGCAAAGACGGTGCAGAAGCTGTCTAAGCCTTCCAAGGCACCCAAATCCAAGAAGCCAGCGAACAAGTCCAAACCAGGCCAGGCCAAAGGCAACGCTGTCAAGAAAGAGCCTGCCAAGACAAAGAAACCAGTTGAGCTGACCTTCGAATTGAAGTCCTTTGACGAGAAGCGGTTCCAGGAGATTGTCAACGAAAATAATGTGACAAAGGTGTGCGAGGCTCTGAAGTCTGTTGTGTCTGAGGAGGTGGCCAAGAAGAAGAACACCTCGATCTTCTCTGATTATCGTTACGTTCTGCAAGTTTGCAGCTACAAGATTCCCAGCTGCCCAAAGCGCATGGTCAAGTTGAATCTGAAGCATTCGTTGGTGGGTAAGGATGACGATGTGGCTCTCATCGTGCCAGATTTGCAGCGGGGAGCCAAGTTTGAGTCTGATCCCACCAAGCAGCACTACGAGGATCTGTTGCGAGAGGCCGGTGTGAAGCAACGACTAACCATCGTTCCATTCAACCAGCTGCGCAACGAGATGGGTTCCTTCGAGGCCAAGCGCAAGTTCCTCAACACCTACGACTACCTGTTGTGCGACGGTCGATTGTCAGGACAGGCTACTGCCTTTTTGGGCAAGGTAAGAAATTCTGCCTGCTAATGTAATGAGTGTGTTCCAGGAACACACAGTACCTTTCTTTTGTCCGCACATAATCCTCAAGGAAGGTCGCGAACATTCCTATGTATTGTTAAAAGGTATTCATATATGTAACTTTAGATTACATATCTGAATCAGGGTATCATTTGTGCTGCTTTATAATGAAATCATTACTTATTTACTTTACCAATTTTAAAACGTAAAATCGGCCGACTCCATTAGTAAGCAACCATATGAAATGTATTTTAAGGTTTTTTAATATGCAAAATCATCAAATTATAAACTATTTTCAAAATTTGTAAAACACTTGTTTCCTCCATTCGCAGAACACCCAGAAGCCCCGCAATGTACTCCACGCTGTGCGTCTGAGCAAGGACAACGACAAGCTGCCAGAGGAGGTGACCCGTGCTCTGACCCGCACCGCATTCAGGCAGTTGTCCAAGGGTGATCTAACTGCCATTGCGGTGGGCAACCACGAGATCACCGCCGAGCAGTTGGCTGAGAACATCCTGCTGGTGAGCAAGCAGCTCCAGCAAGTCTATCCTGGGGGACTGGCCAACATCCGTTCGATGTACCTCAAGATCGACATTACGGGCACCAGTTCGCTGCCCCTATATGTCAGCATGTGTGCACCACCGGAGGATGCACCCTATGTTGTGGGTCCTCGTGAGCAGCGTATGCTCAAGCTTAAGAAGCAGGCCAACGAGGTGCTGTCCAGATTTGCCATGACCAAGGATGCCGAGTTCATTAAGCTGACCAAGAACCAGGTGCAGCGCAAGGCCGAGTTGCAGGCCGAGAAGGCAGCATTGCTGGCTGCTGATGCCGCCCCAAAGGACAATGATGGCGAGGACACAGCAGTGCCCACAAAAAAGGCTCGCAAGGATTCGGGCAGCGAGGGCGCCAAGGCCGAAGCAGAATCCGATGAGGAGGAGGAAGTCGAGGAGGCAGAGGACAGTGACGGCGCTAGTGGCGAGGAGGGCGAAGATGGCGATGATACTGATGAAGATGACGATGAAGAAAATGAAGATGATGATGATGACGATGAGGACGACGATGAGGAAGATGACGACGAGGAAGACGATGATGATGATGACGATGACGAGTAATATGTCAGTCGCATTGCTCTTTCTTAGTTATAGGTTATTTCTATATATGCAAACCAATCTTGCTATAATTCCGTTTGCAATTTTTACAACAGTTTTAAGTAATAAACGAATGTTTTAGGTATGAAGACATAGCTCTTTTTACTTAAAAATATTTTCAACAAACGCGCATTTAGCAGCATATTTACAAATATTGCCCGATTTCAACTCGGTTTTGGGCTGTGAGAATATGCATGGGAATATGCATGGAAATCAGAACGCGATCAACCCATGCCAGTTTTCTTTGTCATTCAAACAAGATTAACATTACTCATCCGCCATGATGGTTGTGTATGTGACTTAATGGCAATGAAACTCAAATATTTGTCTTGCTCTGTATACATTATATTATATTAAATAAATAGGACTGCTTGGCTACAGTTGATCCGAAATATAAACAGCTATTTTTACGACGCCAAAAAACTATCACGAACCAATAAATATATAAATATAATTGTGATAGTATGCAAATATCGCTTTTAAAATCGCTTTTTGCCTTATGACTTGCAATTGATTTCCATGCATATTCATTATATGAAATCAGGCATGGACATTTTACCCTATGGTCGCCGATTTTGAATGTCTTTTCCAGATTGCCGGCTCGCGGTACATGGCGCAAATTCCTGTTCACATATCGCAGTTCAAAGTGGATGCCAACAACCCTTACCCTTCGTGGCATCCTTTTGAGGTCATAAAATCCCAATATGCATTATGGCAACGGTCTTTGCCCAGCGGGAAGTTGCAACGTGTACACAACAGAGTCAATTTCAATTTTCATAAGAACCGATTTATATGCATATACACAATTTTCTATATGTTTTCGTAGAGCTCCCTGAATCCGAACCATCCAGTGGGAGTACAGCAAAATGCAATTTCTTTGATGTCTCGCCAGCAACGAATTATGTATTATGCGGACTTTTTTGATGAGGTGGCTGACCAAAAGTGGCCATTTGCTTGCATAATTTCTCTTAATTAGCCTGGTGATTCAGTTATTGCTCCTGGCTCGCAGGAACTTTGACAGTTGAACGTCCATAAGTTGGCCAGCTGTCTTGTCCACTTCCATTGTGCGAGATCCATTGAGTTCTTTTCCAATGGGCAAGGTCGCGACTCTAGAGATTAGAATCACGTTCCGTTTGTGGTGACCGCCGAATAAATGTGGCAAAAACCAAATACCAAGCCGGACACGTCGTCGGAAGCAACAAAAACATTGTAAAGCTTTTATCAGCCCAAATTATCATTAGCCGCGTTCTCTGTGGCTGCCATAAAATCCATACATATATGTACATATGTGCAGATAAACATGCATACTTCCATGTGGATATGGGCGGTCAGGATTCCCACATAGGCATTGGCCATTTTCCCATTTCCGCCGGCCAACCTTTTGGTACACATGAATTAGCTTCAGTTGGAGCGCTGAAAAAATGTGGGTCAGTCAAAGGATTGACATGGATTAGAGGGTATTAAGCTAGGTTACAGAGCAAAAAGAACTCCTAATTTTTTACCATAAATTGTCGAAATGAAGCAATAAAAATACACTGTAATAAAATACTTTTCCTAACATTAAAGAAATCACCATTGGTCTCTGCGGAGATAAAAATATTATTATATTATTAGAATATATTGTTATCAATGAATATTGCATAATTTAATTGTAACCTTTATAGTAACCTTTATGCACTATTTATGATTGGGATTGCCACAATTCAAATATCAACAGTTAGCATTCACATTACATCAGTCAGTCCGGTGATAGCCAATGATATAACTTCCTTATCAATATGGGGAATTATCACATTACGTTATATGGCTTTTAGGGACGACTAATTGTGAGCTTGCAAAAATAACCGAAATAACCAAAATAACCAAATAATTGTGATGGTAATCGCATCTGATTAGACAGAGTTGCCGCGGGCAAAAAGGCAGAGATAGTTGATGCACTGCCAATTATGCGATAATGGCCGTAAAGTTATTAATAATCTGGAATATTGGGGGGATTTATATTGGATTTGACGGCCGACATACGGCAGCTGTCCAGGCACTAATTGAAAACAATCAGATGCTGATTAATCCAATGCTGATACCCATGATCGATGGACATGGACGGTGGACGGACTCGATAAACGCTTCGATAATTGTGCGTAATAGATGATTAATAAACTGATATATCTAACTGCTTGCCCCATTGGCGTAGTCGTAGCATTCGTAGCCGTAGCAGTTGCCCTTTTGCCACGTGTTGCGTATACGACCAGTTGGCCAGCACCCACCGACGTCCCATGACTGCGCAAAATCCCCATCGAAATTGGCCAAAAGCAACGCAACAAAAGCAGCAAGTATCACGTCGTGGGCGGCAGTCGTCGTGTTGCGAACTTCGGAGTTTCCACTCGGCTGCCACCTGAACGCGTTGAAATCTTTCGTATCCTGGCCTCGTATAAATCGCGGTCTCCTTGGCTGCCGATTTCACTTGCGTTTCAGTCTCAAAGCGGTGCAGTCAGCAGCCACTAACGGTTAATATTTTAGACAACCGATTCCAAAAGAGTTTTTCAAAATCCCATCGACCGTTGCTCAACGTTTTTGAACTTGCTTTCTGTGTTTTGCAGTGGAATCGATCTAAAACATTTGAACTTTGATCGCAATTAAAGCAAAAGTGTTGTGTGCATTTGTGAAAAAGGGTGAGTGATAATAAAGTTTCAAATGTTTTATAGCATATTACAAAGATATTCAATTATTATTTCAATTATAAAGTAATACACACAAATTTGGTAAGGTTTTATAGGCTTAAAAAGATCTTGGTTTAAAATATTAACTCATATATTTTAATAGTCCCGTTTAGATAAATTATTTTAATGTTTCAAGAAGTATCTTAAAACTGATCAAGAAATATAAAAGAAACATATTATTTTTACTGAAGGTTTTGTAAAAAAAATTCAGATTGCAAGATTTTTGTTTTTGCCGACGGGTAAATTATTTCTCAGCTAATACTAAATTTAACAGAATTTTTTTGTTTTAATAGAAAAACTAGGTTATTATTTTAGAATACCATTTATACTCGGTTTAACAACATTTTCGAAATAAAAAGTTTGTTAATTTTTATTAGTTTTAAATATGAAATTGCTTTAATGAAGAGAATATCTTCATCAATTTAACATAAAAAAGGCAATGAACTGCCACTCCCAATTTTAAATATTTTTAATCTATGAAAGCCAACCTATTAATCAAATATGTGTTTCCGTTTTTTCAACTTGCATTTAATAATGTTTTCATGGCTCAAAATTGCCAACGTTTAAAAATCAGAAAATGAGCCGGCCTTTTGTAAATTGCTTCTTAGCTGGCCTAAGCCATTAAGTCCACATGTAGGCAGATGCCCAGGACCGATGCAGAGGTCCTTCGACGATGTGTGTTGAGCCCAGGACATTTGTTGCATCCCCTTTGTCCTTCCGAAATGGGCTGGGTTCTCTTTGGGCTCTGGCCTAGGCGACCTTTTGCCCCTAGTATCTGGGAAAATCTTTATTTTCTTGCTACAAAATTGAAGCTGGCTCCCTGGCTTTATTACCTCTTGGCTGGGCTCGGGCCAAGTAAGTCCTTTGGATTATCGCAATCATTTGGAGCTTTATTTTGCTGCCACATTAGAGTGTCCTTATAGTTTTATGATCTTACGGGTAACGCTCTTGGCTGTTTCAAACTTAAATTGCTAAAACTTCAGTGCGAGCTTGTGGAACTTTTGATCTTAAAGTTTGGTACATGAAATTAATTTTCCTTTATGAGGAACAACAGTTGGGCAATTCGAGTTCGCAGAAACTGCTCAGTTGTTCAGTGATTCGAATGACTTGATGCGCCCCCCAAAAACTTAAAGAAAATTCAATTGAAGTTGCTGACGAACACAACTTCAATTTCAACGCTTAATAAATGAGCAATTTAATTTCGTTTACGTGGGCATCGAAATTGAAGACCATTTAACCATGTAGATGGAAAAAAGCATAATTGGAAAATGATGAAATTTAAATTGTATCAAGTGCGGTGCATCGCAAAAGCCGCTTAGCTGCGGCAACAGAAAACGTGAGTTGGTTTTGCACAGTGTCCCAGGCAATTGCTTCTAATCCTTTTCATTTTTTACATCCGCTTTTTAATTAAGCATTCGGTATCATGAATGAAATTGTAAACAAGGCGGATTATGTTTTCACTGGCTTTAAATCGCAATTCGGTTACTATTTTGAGCTTCACTTTTAATTGGTTGCAGTTCACATGATTTTGCGAAGATCAGACATTAATCACTAAGCGATTAATAAAAAACTATAAGCTTATAGCCACAAAGTATCTCAGGGAAATCTCCCCATACTATTATAATTAAGTTGAGTTCGCCATTTTGTACCATACAAATCCAAGATCGTGAACTCAAAAGTAGTCTTATTTATGTACTATTTTGTTTCACATTTCAAATGGAAAAGCTTGACTAAGCTCACATTCATCACTCTTCGCACTAAAAGTGTTTTTATTCACTGTTTTCACACCTCCTGCGACCTTTGATCGTTTTGTGTTGCCTACTTTCTTGCGTAAAATGGCATTTCTGGAAAATTCAATTCTCTCGCTCAGGTGCCTTGGATGAAATAGAGGGCGTGGAAAACTACTTATTTTCATGTCCCCTCCCCTGCCCTGCGGTTGTTTATGAAATGCTCTCTACTGTGACGATTTGTGGCCAATTCTTGTTTTCTTTAAATTTACAAAAGGGAACACACTGCAGATATAAGACAGTAAGAGGGCAGATGATTTGGGTCTTGGGATTTCTTTTCCATGGCCACTCGCTTTCTTTTATCCCTGGGTCTGTGAAAACACTCAGAGGCGGAAACTTTCATACTTAATTAATTCGTGCTGGAGTAAAGGAGTTTACCTCAACTGGGCAACAATTAAAAAATGCTTAAGCGAGAGGCTTTAAAAATTCACTTAAGCATGGCGAAAAGGGACTTAAGCCCACAAAATACGAAATACATAGACGCCTAGAAGCTTAGGCAACTTTTGGGCCAAAAATGTTTCGCCACCAGTCTCCTTGAACTGCTCTCGCTCTAATTAAATTTGCATATTTTTATTAATTAAATTGTTTAGCCAGTGTTTACTGGCAGCTTGCGAACTTGGGGCCCCGACTCACATGTGCATACTAATCACCGCAGGGCAGGGGAATCCCCTTCGAAAATTAACACCCAAGGCCCCAAGGCCATGACAATGCAAACAAAACTGGGGACAATTGCAGATGAGATTCGGATGCTTGCCACGCTTTTCATTGGGAGCAGTCCTCTTTATTCCCTGCTAAAACTCAAAGATTCGGGGCCACTTTTCAGGCTCATCTCCCACATTTATTGCATTCTTATTATGCGGAGTATTTGGCTCATAATATTTCCGCTTTATATTTCCCCAAACGACTGCCTGCATGAATTTAATTGAGCACGATTTTCAGTCCGAAAATGTTTACGCCTCTAATTGGGCGAGTTTATGAATTCATAAACTCTCAAATGCCAGGGGTGTTCAAAGTCAAGTGAGGGGCTTTATGTAGTGCGTAACAATTTGTTAAAAGTTGCTTTTAATATGACCGGCCTGTGGTGTTTGAGTAATTAATTATTAGGCTAGATATCAGGTTTTTAGATTCTTTCTGTGAGCATGAATGGTATTACATGCAACTATAATTGTAAGGTGAAATAATAGGGGAAGAATAGTGTTTCCTTCAGAAATAGTTAAGAGAAATAAATCAGTTAAATAGTGCAACAATTTGTCAGACTTTTGCTTTAATATTCGAACTGCCATACCTTTAAGCACTATTTATCTAGCAGATACATTTCGGTTGAGCTACTCTATCTGCCATTCTGCAACCAATATTGGCGCTTAACTGCACGTGATTTCTCACCCCATTTGACTCATTCTGAGCTGCTTACGCCTTCGTGGAGGATAAATTCACTCTTGCAGTGTGTTAACCTCTTAACATATAAATTTTCACTTTCCTTCTGCATTTGCATCGACATAAAGCCCGCCAACTCACCATTCGAGCTCCACGAGCTCCAAACGCTTTGATGGTATGCCACCGCACAGCTGCCAAATATTTATTCGCATTTAAAAAGTATTTTATGTTGCATTTTCCCATCAGCATTTTCCGGGCACTCTTGCTCCTGCTGCCACGTGAGTCCTCCGTCCAAATACCAGTCCTCGATGATAAGACATGCATTCAACCTCGCCGGAGGCCCCCAAAAACATCCTTAAACCCCCCGTCCATCTGCTCCTGAGTCCTCAAAAATGCTTTGGCGTTGGGTTTTATGCGTGCTCCTCCTTGGAAGTGTTTGTTTTAATCCCACCCATGCCCGAGTCATGAATTGTTTGTATGACAAAGTTCGCATTTTGTAATAAATTTGCTTACAGAAAATTCAAAATATCCGAATGTTTATGGTCGGTATTCAAATTAAATACTATTCGCCAGCTCAGCTGGCGGTGCAAAACAAGTAAAGCCGAATATTAAACGAGGTCCAATATAATGTATATATCGCGGATGTGAGTGTTTAAGTATTTGCCTTTGCGTTTGGCCACTGCTGAAATTTTCATTATTATAATGGTTTTCTTTATGACGGCAAAGAGAGCAGTTTCAAACCGAAAAACAATTTAAATAAAACGTATTACCTTAATGAAAACGAGGCCCACGACACGTTCCAACTGCATTCTCGTGTTTACTTTTTCGGCTCAATGGTCTCAGGCTCAAGGAGCCAGGATGTGTGGAATGCAAACTTAAATGCCACGAAATTAGCAGAGGTCGTTCCCATTCCCATTCCGGCTGGCAATTAAAGGCACTTGAGCTGCTGAACCAACTGCTAGGGTAAATATCACAATACACTGGCAGCGAGAGCTCAAAGTAAGGCTTTGTGTTATCGAGGAGAAACATTTACATTTTGCAACTGGCGAACAGCAATTCAATGCAAAATAAGAGCAATCGAGCGGGGTTAGGGGGCAAGTGTGTGTGTGCTGCTGCTGTTTGTGTTGAGCAAAAGTTGTGGCAACAATGCTCATAAAACATAAACAAACAAACAAACGTCATTGAGACCGGCAGTTTATCAGCCAGCGGGTTGAAGTGGGTGGCTCCGGGTGGCTCTGGATTGCATAATACATGTGTGAGGAGTGGTTTCAAAGGGGGGGATTCTAAAGGGGGTTACTCACCGCACCAACCTGACAATGCAATCAAGCGAAAGTGACAGAGCAGCAGGAGCTGCGCCACTGACATCGATATGTCGACAACTGGCAACTGGCAACTGGTCCCTGGTAACTGGTAACTGGTGCACATGATGACGGCTCTATGGGGATTTGGATTTGCGGCTGACGGATGTGGCGGATGTGGCATGCTGGATGGCAATACTGTGTGGCACAACAAAATGGCGGCGCCAAAGTATTTAGCCAAACTTTCGACACAAGTTTTCCTCTTCGCATTTTTTGTGCGCTGATTCCCTCCCCAGTGGCATAGTTGCTGGTCTTCGTTTGATTTGAATATTTTGTCACTCTGCTGACGCACTTGGCTTTCGGCTCCATTCTTCATATGAGTTACGTGGAAGTTTAGCAAGTGCGAAAAGTATTTGCAAAGTTCCTCTTTTTCCAGTTTATACTTTTTTAAGATATACTTACTTGGCCTCGTCGCCGTAAAACCGAACAGAAAGTTTTTGCGCACTGCCCTTAAAAGTAGGCTAGTATATTTTTTATTTCGTTTTGTTTTCATTATTATGTATATGAATATTTCCAGCACAAAATATACATATTTTATATGCAAAAGTGAAACGTAATCGAGGAATAAATAATATTTTTTAGCACTCTTCATTACCGAATCTCCTGAATAGTAAAAATTTGAAACTATCCAGTGCGTTTAAACGCAGTGAAATCTTTAATTCATATGAGCCTTTTTTCGAAATACACTCGACATAAATAAAACATTTATAGTATTTTATCGAACATACCTTGGGGACATGCTTTATTTTCTCTTGCATTTAAAATCATCGGCTTGTCCAAACAACGAAAACTCATCAAAGAATAAAACACTGTATCGAATTGTGGCAGGCAAAGAGCAAAACCCAAAACGAAAAAGAGAAAGAGAAAAGATCCCAAGAATTCCGAATCACCGGAGGCTAATTCACAAATTCCCACAGTTTGCATACAGAAATGTGAAAGAATAAAAACATTTGCCTAACACCAAATTCCCATTTGGCCTAAAACCTGTTGCCGGCATAATTTGTGGCTTGTACGGTGTTAACCAACCGCAAAATCCAAAACCAAAACCAAATCCGAATCCAAGTTCAAGTCCAAACCCGAATACCCCATGAACCGACATGAAAAACTGAAGACTCTAGTTGAGTGCAATTATTTTAATCTGTTGCCGACATTTTCGGCATAATTTTTCATCAATTTTAAAGATTCAAGGTTGGGGCCGAAGTAAAATAAAAGAATTCCTTGGGCCGCAATGAATTTTTAAGTAAATGTAAAGAGTGCCGCCTGTGCCCCACTCCCCGAAATCTCATCCAGACCTCATCCACATCCACATCCACATCCATGTCCTCATTCTCATCCACGACCTGAAAGTCTCGGGCCCGAAGGAAACCCAAGGCGGCGCTCGCGTGGCAACTCCCAGGAGGACGTTATCCTGTCGGTTGTTGTGGGCAATGCTTTTAGCCTCCTGAAGTTAAATGCTCCGACCTTCCCCCGCACTTGCTCCTCACCTCTGTGCCCACCTTGCGTTCGCCTTTTCCACCTCATTGTCTTTATGTGTGCGGCAAAGGAGCTCCTTACATCATCCCCACCCTCTTCCATGTTGGGTCAACAATTTTTACATTGTTTTTGGCATCCGAGAAATGCTCGGTTGTCTCTGCGCCGTGTCCTTTCGACGGGAAGCGAGGCAAACTTTCGCTCCAAAGTTCAGATCCCGCGGGGAACGGGCCAAAGTTTTCGCACAGCTCTTTTAATGGTACATAACCATTATAGGTTATACAATTATAATTACTAGTGGTTTATGACGTGACCTTTTAGGCCAGCGTGTGTGAAGGATAAGTCGTTTGTCTGTCGTAAAAAGAGCGTACTCAAATGTATAAAAAATACTACAGGTTACTGTGTTTAACTGAAACTGAAATCGTTTTCTAATCATTATAAATCATTATAGAAATGCACAATAAATTTAACTTGAATGAAAGTGTTATTGTTGAGACTTAAGTGCTGACGTCGCGTGCTTTAAAGTGTTAACAATTGTGGCCATAACCATAACCAGCTTAACTGACGCGACAACCAATCTAATCGGTTGAAGATTATTGCCTTGATTGAAGTCACAAATCGCTGCCTACAGATATTCGACACTTGAAGTGGTCGCGTTTCTGACTTGTTGATATCTCCCCGATTTGCACCGGATTCCCAGTAAATAATATATGATTCGAACTTCGGAGTAGAGGGTACTTAAGTTTGGGAAAACTCACTTCTGTCAGCGACTTTGGGGAAGTTAAGTGCGAGCTCATTAGCCGTTTCCATTAGCCAGTTTCTGCACAAGACTTTTGCACCTGGCAATGCGGAATGGCAACTCACATGTTTGCGGACTTTCAGCCGACTTAGGCCCAGTGGCTTTGCCAACTAATCAGTTAAGATGGCATCGCTTCCGCACACAATGCGTTAACCGCAAGGACGAAGGACGAAGGATACGCTCGGCTCGGGGATCGGGGATCGGGGGCAAATCAAATGTCTGCCAACACAAATCCAAATCAATCTTCTGTCTCCGACTGTGCGGGTCTTGTTTGCTTAATTTGACAAACGGAATAATTTGATGTATATCTAAAATGGCAGCCAGCAAACCAGCGGGGCCACCACCTCCTCCTCTTCCACTTTCGGAGTCCAGCGGACACGGACACGGACACCGCAGAATCATCCGCCCAATCCGCCGACTTTGTCACTAATTCAATAAGCATCCAATTACAACGCGACGGGAGTGATGCCCTCTCCCACCCTCCACCCTCCGCCCAGCTCCCAGTGCCACCCCCTTCCATGCGTATACGCAATTTCCATTTGGTATATGAAAATTTAATGCAACTAAAAGTGGAAAGCTGTCGCGGCAATAATTTCCCCTAATTATTTTGCCGCTTCCCTGCCGTTGCTGGGCTTTGCTAAATTACCTGCAATTTATTCAATTTCAGGCTTCAACGAAAGTGAAAGTAATGCAACGCTAATTAAATAATGGTTAAGGGTAAAGGCTAAAGAAAGACAAACTACCTGTTTTGAATAAGTAATTATTAATTCGAGCCTGGATTTTCTGTTTTATTTCTTCACAAACTAATTTCAAGGTAAAGTTATACTTTTACCAAGAAGGCAGATAAACCACTTTACCCTTTTTACTAAATTTAGAAATATGCATATTCAGTTTATAATTAAGTCAACTTATTACTTTAAAACATTACATAGAGGGTTTTAATTCAAATCATGTTTTAATGTGGTTTATTTTTGGAAATACCTAGCTTTAACAGGTTTAACAACTAAAGTTACTTGTGGATAATATTAATTTGAAACAATCTATCTTTAGATGGGCAGTTTCTTTTTTTTTTAGCAATCAAATAAAAGAAACTGATGGGTAATTGATAAGTCCTTCAAGCAATATACATATCAAAGTCAATCCGTGCTGGGTATTGGGATTAAAGCACGTGAAACCATTTCTGATTGTCGATGCTGCGGAAGGAAGTGGGCTAAAGTCCTTAGCCCTGGCCTTGCGATTGAATGACCCAAATTCAATTTGCCCATTTGTGTGCCCAGATCCCAGTACCCAGTACCGAGTATCCAGATTCAGCACCACCTCCGAACTGGCCCCACCCAGCAATCATAAGTACGTTTCCAGTTACCAACGCAGCGGGCCACCGAGCGACCCACAAAAGCCGGGGGCTCACAGGGTGCGAGTGTGTCTTGTGTTGTTTGGCCACAATCAAGGCAATGCAATTTCAATGTCTGACTCTCGTGTTACACTTTTGTCCAGGCTGCACCCAACCACCCACCTCCACACCCACCTCCCAGCTCACAGCTCCCACCATCCACATCCAGACCATCGCCATCCACACTTCCACTTGGCCAAGGTGAGAGTTTTGCGTAGCAGGTGGGTCTGCCAGTCAGGAATCTCATCTCGTTAGACAAATGCCCGTGCTGACTGGGCAACACTTGATTTGGGTTAACCACCAGGCAGCCCACACTGTTTGGCCTATTCCGCTTGATGGGATTTGAATGCTGCGATGCCGAGGCATTCCGACCACTGGATGGAATGGGTTTGCATACGCGAAGGGGGTTTTCAAACGCCAGATTATGTAGTCAGCTTCTGATTGCTGGACGTCTCTTTGAAGTTCCTTGGAGCAGCTTGTTGGGCGATAAGATCTCCATTCCTGAGTAGTTCGTTGCGAAAGTCAAACTCTAACTGAAATAATGATTGAAACGAACACAATCATCCAACAGATTTAATATACCTCTCATAAAACCAAGCAAATGTGCTTAACTCGTTTTCCACTTGACTTTAGTTAATTGAAAGCATAAACTATTTTCACTTGTTGAACCTATCTGTCATCGCAGTCGGGTTATATTTAATGTGCTTATAGGCCAAAGGTCGCCGGCTAGTGTTCATTTGAAACAACAGTGCGAGTATCTGCCCGATTAATCGCCTGGCACTTGAGTGACTCCGAGGCTCATAAACCACGAGTGGGTGCATCGCAGATCAAGCAAGCTGTGAAAATGCAATCGGCGGAAAGAAGGAGGATGTGGAGGAGATGGAGGAGTGGGTGCTTCCGGCTGATGGAACGCCCCACCCACATTGGTGACTCGGAGGCAAATGCTCACTGACCGAACCGGATACTTTCCATGATAGCAATTTATTTGTTCACTGGCTGTGTGACGTAGGAAATATTTACCAATTGTGAATGTTTGCTGATTATTTTTTGGTTAAATATTATTTGCATCGCGCTCTAAGCCTTTAAGCCATGTCCACGCACGGCAAATACGAAAAAATAAATCGAAATTCATACAAGCGCACACAATTCGGTGAGTTGTTCGGTTAGTTGGCCTGCCACCCCGGGCGTATACTTTATTTATGTGTTTACCGACTACAATCAACTCCAGTTCAATCCACTCGCCCGGGCCCATAAATCAAAAATGATTGATAAACGGTTGGCGGGGGGGTACGGGGGGGTAGGGGCACCATTTGAGCAGCCTAATAATTGCACATGAAATGTCACCGCAGGAGCACAAGAAACAAAAAGGCAGGCGGCCCACGTCGGTAATCATACGCCCCGTGTGCCCAGTATGGCCAGTCACCAAAATTGGCCGACGGTGCGTGAAATCCGTTGATTACTTTATTTGGGTCGAAAGTGCGCAACGCACTCGCCCGTGGACACCTCCATGTGTTGTCCTCGTCTCCCTCTCCGTGTGCCACTAGCCCTTGGCGATAGCAGCGGATGCTCTGCACCACAATTAACCTGTGGCTGACCGACCACACAGCGCCAGTCGAAATCCCACCCAGAAATCCACACATTACTGCCCACAATCCCACATGGGCAAACAGTCCCCGTCCAGCTGGCAGTAAAACGCAATCGAACCCATGAATCGCCATTGTCCTGCTTGGCCAATTGGAGGGGCATTTTATTTGATTTTAAATCTGATTTCAATAGGGACTTAAGCTTAATGGTAGCAGCCTTGGCAAGGCAAGGCAAGACCTGCATTTGCTTTTATCTGGCAAAACGAAATTTATATTTTTATATGAGCGAGCAAATCGCTGGTGAAAGTGCTCAAGTGTGGCCACTTGATTGGAAGGGAATTTTAAGCCGCAGTGAAGACGTTTCCTCTTGGCTGAAAGCGATCCAATTGCCACGTTTCTTTAAATTAACCAATTGAAAAGAGATTCTCTTTGGTATGGCGCCGCATTTTGTGGCTCTTAAGATGGTTGCATGTGTATTGAATAAATAAGTTATGTAGTAAAACCTGTGACTGTTAATGGTCTAGCATTTATTTCATCACCCTAACAAAGGTTTTTTGCTAAACAGAGGATTTGCCCATGACTTTCCTAAATTCTCGGTTATTCCCAAAACCCCAACTCACCTATCGCTATCTCCAATTTATTGGCTTATCTGAGAGCTTAATGATATTAACGCATTAGCATGGAGAGTCACTTGTTATTATCGCCTAATGTAACCCATTATCAAAGTCACTCAAAATGCGCAATCAAAACAAAGTCCAGCTGCCTAATCGAATTTCAGGATTCACTTCTTGAGAACAGCGCTATCGCGAAGAAAGCCAAAATATCACCTGAAATGATAGTATGCCAGATTAAATTTATCGGATGGGCGAGCATTAAGAACTCATACTGCTCAAGACTGGAGTGGTCAACAAATCTTATCGCCGCACAATTTGGGCTGTGATTGATGGCAAGTGCTATAAATTAGAGCCGCCACACCGATCGTCAGTTAGTCAACCTCGTCGAGTAGACGACAAACCAAGAGAATGTGGAAACCCATCGCAGTAGTAGTGCTCCTGGTGGCCTTGGCCAGCGCGGAGCTGCACCGCGTGCCGATCCTCAAGGAGCAGAACTTTGTGAAGACGCGCCAGAATGTGCTGGCCGAGAAGTCGTATCTGCGCACCAAGTACCAGCTGCCCAGCCTGCGCACCGTGGATGAGGAGCAGCTGTCCAACTCGATGAACATGGCCTACTACGGAGCCATCAGCATCGGCACTCCCGCCCAGAGCTTCAAGGTTCTGTTCGACTCGGGCTCCTCCAATCTCTGGGTGCCCTCGAACACCTGCCAGAGCGATGCCTGCCAGACGCACAGCCAGTACGACTCCAGTGCCAGCTCCAGCTACGTGGCCAACGGCGAGTCCTTCTCCATCCAGTATGGCACTGGCAGCCTCACCGGCTACCTGTCCACCGATACCGTCGACGTCAATGGCCTGAGCATCGAGAGCCAGACCTTTGCCGAGTCCACCAGCGAGCCGGGCACCAACTTCAACGACGCCAACTTCGATGGCATCCTGGGCATGGCCTATGAGTCCCTGGCCGTGGATGGCGTGGCTCCGCCGTTCTACAACATGGTGTCCCAGGATCTGGTCGACAGCTCCGTGTTCTCGTTCTATCTGGCCCGCGATGGCACCTCCACTTCCGGTGGCGAGCTGATCCTCGGTGGCTCCGATTCGTCCCTGTACTCTGGCTCGCTGACCTACGTGCCCATCTCGGAGCAGGGCTACTGGCAGTTCACCATGGACGGATCCTCCGTCGATGGGGAGTCTCTGTGCGATGACTGCCAGGCTATTGCCGATACCGGCACCTCCCTCATCGTGGCTCCCTACAACGCCTACATCACGCTCTCCGAGATCCTGAACGTGGGCAATGAGGGCTACCTGGACTGCTCCACCGTCAGCTCTCTGCCCGATGTCACCTTCAACATCGGTGGCACCGACTTCGTGCTGGAGCCCTCGGCCTACATCATCCAGTCGGATGGCAACTGCATGTCCGCCTTCGAGTACATGGGCACCGACTTCTGGATCCTGGGCGATGTCTTCATTGGCCAGTACTACACCGAGTTCGACTTGGGCAACAACCGCATTGGCTTCGCCCCAGTCGCCTAAACTACCTACGATTCCCAATTAGTAATCAATAAAGCAACGAGCTCTTTGAATTTTACACCGAATGTCTGGGTCACCTGAAGTGGGGCACCTTCTGAAGGCTGGCGGTGTAACAATCTAATCTCTTCACGACTTCGTAAGTGGAGGGATGGATGAGTAGGCGGTTCCAATTGCGTTTTACATTCATGGTTATTTATGCTTATCTATTTGCCATTCATAACAAATTAATCTCGTTTTGTTAATTAACTTCTGCGACGCACTTATAACTTTGTAATTACTCTTTTTACCTGATAGGATTTCAACAAATGGGTTCAATGCGTTTAATGAAACTATATATCCCTATCCTAAATGGTTCAAGAGTACATAATGTATAAACTAATTGACTTAAGCTATTACCTAAGTACAATTCACAACTAAACCACTCAGAATCAGAATCAGATCTCGTGGCTGTGATTTATCGACACTTAAGGAGACTGAAGCGGTTATCCAACTGTGTTATCCGGCAGTCCGCAAATCCCCAGCTGGCAGTGGGACAAATGTTGACTCTGCACCCAAAGGGGATGATGTGCGATGGGTGGTGGTGGTGGAGGAGGAGACGTGTTATGAAGGCAATGACAGAAACCATCAGCTCCGGGAGCCAATTCATTTGTCCAGCCTGTTGCCCGGGCAATGAAGTGTGTCACCGGGTGTCAGGCGGGAACTGAGGGACCTCGGAGACAGCGGAGACAGCGGAGACCTCGGGGGAATGCCACAGATGTCAGGGATAGTGGCGGGGTGTCAAAGGATAGCCGGTGATGTCAGGGAATTGTGCGGGACTATAGTTTTGCAATGGCAAACACAACACAGTGACAACACCGTTTGGGAGCAGCGGCGGAAGGACGAGGGGCATCCGTGCACGATGACAGGAAGTGGAAGTGCAGTTGAGCAATGCAAAAAGTGGAGGTGTCCTGACTCCAAACTCGGTGGAAACAGGTGGACAACACAGGTTATATTGGCCCTGCTGGCCAACTAGTTGGCAACGCAAATGAGTGTAGCAGTGTAGCAGAAAGGACGGAAAACAGGAAGGGTAACCCAGATTGGGAATGCTTCGTTGAGCAGTTAATGAATCACTTAATGGAAAAACCTGGTCGCCACTCGACTTCCGTTCCGTTTCGCTCCGTTCCGTTCCGGGTGTAAACTCAGCCCCCACCATCGACTTCTAATTGATGTTGACCTTAGAACACTAAACCGCTTGGCTTTTCAAATAGCTTATGAAGGCACTGGAAAAACGGCCACAATGTCTGGCCACGAAAATGTGGAAAATGCCTTATATAAAATTGGGAAAGTCACTACTACTTAATTTACCTTTGCTTACATTGCACTTTTTGAGGCTTCGATGTTTATTAAATTATTATTTAAACCATTTCCTTTCAGGAGACAGCCGCACAAAGATGACAAACCGATGCACTTGCTTCGCCTTGGCCTTCCTCCTCTTCTGCCTCCTGGCCATCTCCAGCATCGAGGCAGCTCCGATGCCCAGGTAGTTGTACCCTATTCCCCCACACATCCCCCCTATGCAGACATATCCCTTCCAATTTTGGCTGAACACATACATACATGGTCTAATTAAATTCCGTCACTTAAGCTGCGAAAACCAAAAATGTGCCACGCAAATATTTGAGCAAAGCAATTGCCCCACTGAGTGCGAGTGGGTGGGGAAAATATACTTAGGCAGTCGGAAAAACGAAAAACGAAAAACGCTCACATGGCGAACGAAAATTTTCAATTAACAAAATGTAAACGTTGACAGAAAAGTGTCTCAAAAATTGCAGTACTTGCCCATACACTTAAGTCGCTTATGTAGATTGCAGATATTCCAAGGACAAGTGATGTCCTGTGTGGCGGGTGTAAAACTCAATTTCCCTTCATCAAAGTAACTATTAAAAATTCATTGACCCCAGCCCAACTAATTAGCGATTGCTCGAATGGAAAACATTGCTCGGAAACATTTGGGCTTTAACAAATAATTGGGTTTCCATGCAAATGAAGATTTTAAGCCAGTCGAATGTCAAGTTCAGCGGGGCCAACGTAATTGGATATCCTGTTCAGCGGCATTATGCCGATGTATAAATACGAATACAACAAAACAGCCCCACAAGCCGCACTCTAATTTTCCATTTCGTTGACTTTTAAATAGCCAATCCAATGGAGGATACGGTGGCGCTGGCTACAACGAACTGGAGGAGGTGCCCGACGACTTGCTCATGGAGCTGATGACTCGCTTCGGGCGCACCATCATACGGGCCCGCAACGATCTGGAGAAGTAAGTGATGCACTCAGCTGGCAGATAACACTAAAGTCTTGATAGAAATTGATTAATACACATAAGCACCTAAAGTACCTTTATATATTTGAATGCTACCCGTCCAATCTAACCAAATCATTGCTAACTACGAAACTCATTCGTTTTCAAAGCTCCAAGCGAACCGTGGACTTTGGCCTGGCCCGCGGATATTCGGGCACCCAGGAGGCGAAACATCGCATGGGTCTGGCTGCAGCCAACTTTGCCGGAGGACCCGGGCGGAGGCGGCGATCCGAGACCGATGTCTAAGCTGCGAATCCTGTGGACGCCAAGGACGACGAGTGTCAACTACTCCAGCAACTAAACAACTAAACTTGACCCATACTTTGAAACTTTCCTAGAGCTTTCATTTGTTTGTTATTCATTGTACATAAATATTTATTACGGAAATGTCCTCATGCATTCATCACATTCTCTTCCTTCAAGAATTATACAAAAATACTATTCAACAGATATCGAAATTATATCTACCAAAGGCGAACAACCGAATAAAAGCGTTAAACTGTTGCTCCGAACGAAAATGTTGAACACTATTTATGCCAATTTCCATCTCAGTTTTAACTCTGCAACTCTGCTATTAACGAGCAATTGCTCGTTTTAACCCAAAATCAGGGGCAAAGGTATAAAGAGAAGGGAGAAGTTTAAATAAATATCCTAAATATATATTCAAGTGTAAGCATAATCGCGCAAAAAATCTTTAACTAGGTATGTCTTACATAAACTAACAAAATCAAAAAAATAAAAAAGAGCTACACAAACATACACAACATACATACTTATATGTGCTACACACTTTTGGCCCCCAAATGAAGCCAACAAAACCCCAGCAAAGAAACCCGAAAAGAAACCCCAACGAAACTGAAAGTTTATTTTACCCATAGCCGACTTGGTCTCACTTGGTCTGACTTTTAAGTATTGTAAATATAAATGATTGAAACACACACGTACAACTAATGCGATACAAATATATTACGGAATTCTACTTGCATATATATTTAATAATTATTGTGTCTATGCTGCAAACATATATCTTAACGTGAGTCGGACATGATCAAATAAAAGTCTACATTTTGAGAACTGGCTTGAATTTCATTTTCATTCATTATTTCTTTAACGGGGGGTTTCCCCAATTCGGAAATGACCCATTTATCTTTGGCCCCAAAACCAAGCCAAATCGCACACCTGACGCAGCTGGCCATCCAATTTGCACAGCTCACAAAATGTATCTTTGCATCTGGGAGTTGCAGATGCATTGCATTCGCTTATTCGCACAGAGCAGCCATTAAGAAAGCCACCGAGCTGCAAATGCAATTGATTTTATTTATGTATGTACTTACGGGCGAATTAGAATCGGCTGATTTATGCATGGAGTTCGAAAGGTTAGCTGGCCGCATAAGTGGACTTCGAGGTGCCATAAATTCGCCACCAACTGCGAATTGGGTAAGATTAAATATATTGTGCAAATATATAAGAGTCAAAGGTAACAGCAATCATTAACTGAAATGAAGAGCAATGAAAACCTTTATCAAATACTGAGTTTGAGTATTTGCGTTCTGTGATTCAGAAATATATTTTTATAAAGTGTGACGCCGACAAAGATAAGCCTTATGTTTTAAGTGGTTTGTGTGTAGTCGGAAGCGGCTAATGGCATACAATATTATTTTCGATAAATAAATTCTGATTTCGAGCAATCAACAATCAATAGAGAGCCAGGTAATCAGCCATTAGCTTAATCCAGTTTGCGTCCGTATCGCTGCTCTTGGCGAGGGCATTCGAGCTGAGGGGACACCATTCCGACCGAAACTTGCTGTCGATGGCTGCGACGCTCCTTTCGCGTTGCTGGATCCTCATCCCAGTCCCTATGAATCACACCCACCTCCTCGGCCTTCAGCTTCAACAATTCATCGCGTAGCCACTGATTCTGGAGGGCCAGTATATCAACCTGTGCGCAGATAGAAGTCCATTGAATTTTCTGGGAACTCGTGTGTTTATGGCACACCTTACACTATCCAATTCGAATTTTATTTCGGCAATAAAGTCATTAGCTTCATCTAGTTCCTTTTGAACCTCGAACAATTTATACTTTAGTTCGTCGGCCTCACTAAGTCCGCAATTCAGAATCCGCCGTATTTTATGTATGAACTCCTCCACATATGTCCGATCCATTGCCAATGGTATCCGTACCTAAGAAGTTTTAAAGCACAACTGCATTGAGGCAAAATGTTTGCCATCCATTTAGCTTTTGCAGGTAAACAAAGGTTGGTGCTCTTGCTCCAATAAAGATAAATACTTATCATTCTTAGACATTATTCTTGTGAAATCTTAGCAGCCAATATTGGTTGCCATCTATGGAGCTTTTTAATGTTTAAAAATCGAAAGTAGTACGTTTGAAGTTTAAAATACATTGTAATATATTTTTTATTTATTTACTTGAATTTAATACGATCCTTTTTGTCAAACAGCTTTGACACTCTACCCTCGCAAAGGGTATGATACTTTAGACAGAATGTATAAACTGGATCTCCATCACCAATTTGATTGATGTAGACATCTACGCCTATTTCTATTGAGGTAGAAATCTCATACTCAATTGATACTACGAGTCTGGACTGAATTCGATCTCCACAAATCGGGAACTCCAGATATTCAAATGGATGGGCTCAAAGGAGATTTTTAGAGCAGCACAATCGAAATCCCGCAGAACCTAGGCAGATAATTAAACTTAGTAGTCATTCAACAATTTGGTGTGCCTAACTTACTTTACTAGGATCCAATCCAGTGTTGTGGAGATGCAGGGTCAGCGGAATCCTGCGATTGAGCAGAACCTTTGACAGGTAGGGGTTTTTGAGATCCACCGACTGGCTGCTCAGCTTGGTAGACGATAGATTAAGGATCCTAAGAAGGTGGCAGTGACCTACGGAGTTCCACAGATGGCTGGGAGAGGGAACTTTGCGCATTGCCAGAAGGTGCAGCTCCTCCAAATTTGGCAATTTGTGGCAGATGGTGTGCAGCTGCTGCGAGTCGATGTCATCCTCCTGCAGGACCAGCCGGCGTAGATTGGTCATATGCAGTATACTGTGCGCCACCCGTTCACTGCTCCAGAAGGAGTCGTTGAACAGAAGCGATTGCACCTTCAGCGGCTTGTGCTTGGCCACCGAACTGAGTATGAACTCATAGTAGTCCCGCGTGTAGAACGCCAAGCGGCGGAAGTGCGGCAGATTCAACAGTCGGGGCAGGAAATCGCCCAACAAATGGTGGTCGTCGAGGTGCAGCTCCTCAAGCATGGTACACCGGGTTATGTCCACAACCTTTTCGCCCAGGTTCACGTTGTATCCGTAGTAGAGCATAGTCAGCTTGGTCAGCTGCAAGCTGCCAAAGATCTCCTGGAAGTGATCCGGGTCCAGATACTCACACCAGGTGAGATCCAACTCCTTCAGATGCCTCCAGTGCCACAAATGACGACCTGTGGTGCTGCTATGGAGTGACAGCTTGGTCAGCAGCGGAAACAACTTGGTTAGCAGAAGGGTCTCCTCGTCCGCCTCCTCGAGATTGTAGTCCATGCGGCAGTCCAGCGTTCGGAGGTGGGCAAAGCTGTACTCGGTCCACTTCCTAAGCAAATCACAGCTGGCACCTTGCAGATTCAGATGCTCCACCGTTGCCGACCAGCCGCCCAGACATTCCTGCATCAGTTCTAAGTACATATGGCATATATTATTATGGCATTGAATCTATAACAGCAGCACTAACTCCTATTCCGGTCCAGAAATTCCAGATCCTCGCGGTACAGGGTCACTGTTTTGAGGTGACCCCATTGATACTTCACGTAGGAGCATATATTCTCGTTGACTTGGGTCAGCGAAAACTGATCGCACATCGGCAGGTACTTTAGTATGTTTATCCATATATCTTCGTTTATTTGCTCCATCTCACATCGAAATTTTTGTTCAAAACGAGAGATCAACAAAAACAAATACTGTCAGCTGTTTGTTTGCATGCTTGCCGATCGAGACTTGAACCACTTGCATTTGCACTGCTTGAATGCAATGCGGCGTTTTCTAACACTACGAATATATGCACATTCAAAAACAGCGCGGGAAAATTGAGTACACATACACTACTCCTCTAAATATTACCTATTATTAAACAGCATGTAATGATATTAGTTAGGAGTTTCCTTATACATATTTTTCTACCTAATTCAATACTTTTTTCTTATCATAAACAGCGACAATTATCTACAACTAGTTATTTAGCAGAAACATCGCCTATTTATGTAGTGAAACAAGATACTTTAAATATTTCAATGTATGCTTCGTTTATTTGAATGACAAAATGAACCGTAGTCTAATAAAATGCACAATGCTTAAGTGAAATCAATAATAATAATTGAATGGTGTTGTTGAAACTCACTTAACTAATTACTTAACGCAAATAATGTAATCTCAGTAACATGTAAAATACTTATGAATTAGATGGAAGAACTTATTTGATTGGCACTTGTGGGTATGTAATTGAAGCTACAACCTATCGATTGGCGTTTATTAATAAACACGACCGTAATAATACTACGTAAGTCCGGGCCAATTGGAGCACCTCAGTTAGCATGCGCTTCGTGGAGAGAATGCTTGTTATTAAATCTACCAAGTGGAATATTTACAGTCTTAAAACATTGGGCACGTCTATTATCGGGAAGAGTTGAAGACGTGGAGAACTTGTTACACCAATGGTCTGGCCAGGCAGAATCATAACCAGTTCGTTTCCACCAGTGGACTCCTATTATTTACTGAGTGTCATGAACTGGAAGGGAACATGGAAGCTCTGCCCCTTGTGCTCCACCATCAGGTGACCCCGACCGGTGGAGGCCCCCACCACGGTCACCGCCTCGCCCTTCTTCAGCTGCGGCGCCTCCGACTGTCCCTCCTCCGGGAAGTTCATCTTCATAACCCGGTTTTGGGGATAGCTTATCTTGGAGTTGCCGGTGATTGTGTAGGAACGAGACGGCGGAACTGGCGGCGGACGTTCCTGCAAAATGAAAGTAGTCGGGAGTTCAAATATATACATAATCACATTTACAAAGAGCAAGAGGAAAACACCTACCAAATCGAGTCCAAACAGGTTGCAGGTCTGCTGTATGATCTTCTGGTCGCACTTCTCCTGCGGATCCGGCGGCGGAGTGCCAGCTATGGGCTGTGGCCTGGGTCTGGCCACTGTGCCCCCAATGCCCAGGTTCGTTGTCTTGGCCGAGAGGCGTGGCACTGCATCACAGAGTTTGGGGATTAGATTGGCGGAGTAGGGGAATACCCGTGGGGGGTTCTCACCAGAAATGGGAGCAGCAGCTGCCACCGCGGCAAGGGCGGCCATCGTGGAGGATGCGGCCTTGCTCTGCGCGGCGGAGTTCGGCGTGACCTTGGAGTTCGCCAGTGGCGCCTGCTGATGACCTGGGAGCTTAGAGCGCTTGGGCCCGCCACTGCCCATCTTCTTGCGCCACCACCAGCCGCGCCAGGTGGCCTGCATCAGGGTGGCGCTCTTGTGCCTGATCTCGGTGCGCAAGTGCTCCAAGTGCTGGCGAATGCCCTCGCTGAGGAAGGCGTGACGCTTGCCGGGCGCCCAGGCCAGGGTCACCGAGCCATCCAGCACCGGCGGCTGCTCCAGCGCGTACTGCAGTATCAGCTGGCAATCCTCCAGAGCCTTGTCCTCGCTGCGACGCAGCAGCCGGAATGGGGCCAGCATCCGGTAGCGGGCGTTGAACTGCTTGAAGCGCATGCGATGCGGAAACCCACTGGCCATCAGGTTGACCGTCTCCAGGACCTGCAGCGACCTAATCTGGCGCACCACCGTGGCCCTATCGAAGCTGCCGGCCGCCTCGGTGCCATTGCTCCGGATGCAGCGCACAAAGTGCGGCCTGGCGTGCACCAGGGTGCGCAGCAGATTGTCCAGCCTGGTGTGGAAGTCTTGGGTCAGCGTGGAGACCGGCTCGTCGCCGTTCAGCAGATCCGAGTGTGATGTGGGCGAAATGCGGAAGCTAAGACCCCGCGGAGCCTGCTGCTGGGCATACAGGGCCTTCAGCTCGGAGCCAAAGAGATGGGTGGCGAAGCCAAAGTTGCAGGTGTGCTTGTAGAAGACGCCCACCAAGTCGTCGGGCACCACATCCCGATTGGTGTCCAGGAAGTCCGTGGTATCGTACTCCACCCGGCCGGCAAAGTGACGGATGAGAAACATGCGTGGATCGTGTGGCTCGGCGGTGGGTTTCGTCTCCAAGCGGCTGGAGCTGCGGTGCTGCACCTTCAACTTGGTCACATAACTCTCGGCAGTGCCCCTCACCGAACACTCCGCGTCCAGCATGCTGAGCAAACCAGTTCGCAGCGAGGATATCAGATCAATGCAGGGCACATTGTCCACGTAGTCCACCTCGGTGTCGCACACGATGCCCTCGTCGCGACAGGACTCCACGGAGGACTTGAAGATGTGCGTGTTGTAGAAGTGCTGCATGGTCTCGGCGCACAGGTTGATGCACAAGTGCTCCAGATGAGCATGTGGCGAGGGCTCCTCGAAGCCGAACATGTCCAGGATACCGATGAAGCCATCGGAAGTGGCATGGCGCACCGCATTATTGAGGGCAGCCATCGACTTGGAGCCCGCATTGCCACCGCCAATGGTGGAGGCGTGTTGGGAGGCGACGTCCGCCTGGTTGTGCACCGATTCGTTGGAGTCCGAGCTGAGGGTGCCCAGCGTGGAGCCCAGGCGCTTCAGGCTATTGGCCCGGCGCACAATGGTGGCCACCGTGCGGCAGTACAGCGCCTTTGCCAGGCAGTCGCGCGTCATGTTGGCATCGCCGTCGCCGCACACGGACTTCACCAGCTGGCCACGAACGTTGTGGGTGCGGGTGGTCAGTCCACGGAAGAGTGCCGCCGGCGGAACGCCCAGAAGACTGGCCACCGAGTTCAACTCCGTTTCACCCTTCACGTCCACCTCGAGACCCTGCAAATGTAAGTGAAACCATAATTAGTTAAGGTTATCACAACCGTCATATTCTTATATAATGCTAATTAAATCACAAAATATTCAAAATATTTCTCGCTCAGAATGTGTTGTCAATCACGGCATTTTCAGTCGTAAATTACCTCCATTATTGTGACGAATGGAATATGGCATCAGCGCAAGAAATGTTGCATTCTAGAAATATGAATGCCAGAGTGGGATTCGAACTCGCGCGAGCGGATTCGAGAGCCAGCACTCTGACCACCACACCAATGAAGCATCAGTATGTTAAGCGGCTAAATACAAAGTTAGCTAGGACCTAAAATTGGCGCTAGGTGGCGTTGAAGTATTGAAATGAAATACAGGTGGAGCTGTCGACGCATTGGTTTCAGTTTTACTATCGCTAAAGTAAATATACTCTTACAAAATCGAAAGCTGAATATTTGAAAATAAAATATTTTAAAAATATGTATAGTTTGCAATTAGATTACAATTATATTTACAATTTTTTAAGAGTCTGCAATAATTTCCCTCAAGGGTAAAATTACTATTAACTAATACTCACCCCTCCATCAATAAACTGAACATTTCCCAGCAGCAAAACGGCGGCCAGCACCCGCACGACATCCAGGAACGGAATGCCCAGAATGCCTAGGCAGGTCTTCCAGGCCTGGAACCGCGCCGCATCCTCCTGCTCGTTCTGGCCGATGTCTCCACGCAGATAGCGCAGATTGGCCGGCGAGTAGCCATCCAGGTGGAGCTTCTGGCGCTCCTCTCGGCTGAGACCAGCTAGGAGTTGATAGAAGATGTGGTAGTTCTTCTCCTTGGGCAGTGGACGAATGACGCGCGTCTGGTCCAGGAAGTAGCAGTGGATCTTGGTGCGATAGAGCGCGCCATCCGTCACCTGCACCTCGATGAACTGGCCAATGCGACTCGACTCCGAGTTGGTTGTGGTCTTGGCCGATCCCAGGGATCTAAGTACTGTGAATGCAGCTGCCAGGTGCTTGAAGGCATCCGTCTCCGGACCTCCGCCGGCGATGGCGAAGAGCTGACGCAGCATCAGCATCGCATTGGCCGTCTTTCCGGCGCCCGATGTGCCCGACAGGATGATGGCCTGCGGATAGCCCGTCTCGCTCTGCTGACGCACTGCCTCCTGGACGATCTTCTGCAGCTGCGGGGCCAGCGGCATGGCGCGCGTGGAGGTGAGGGTCAGCGGGTTGCCCACGTCCAGGTACGGATTGATGGAGAGCAAGATCGGACCCACGTTCGTCTGAAACAGCGCGCAAGATAAATGATGAAATGATGGCACATTAATTAGCCCGGTGAGTCAAAAGCTTCGGGTCATTTGATAAATTCGAGGAAAAAAAGAAATATATGAGTTAACAATGGGGTCAACAAGCTATTTCGCAGGATATTTGATACCCAAAGACAACAAAACTTTGTTGGATAAATTACCTAACTACCTTCGTTCAAGTCACGATTATATTTTTGGAATCTACAGAGCACTTAACCGAAAATAAAACAAGAATGGTATTAATTGCCAAACAAGTGCTTGCTTTGCCTAATCAAATAATGTTTATAATTACACCTATTAAAACTGTTAGTGGGAAACTCCATAGATATACTGCGATAAAGTGAGAAAGCTAAAGTGAGCTGAAAACTAACATTCTGCAGCCCATTAATTGAGTAAAGACTGCCAGCAAATGTGCCAAACCCGATCCAACTGCTCACACCTCATCCGCAGCTCCGGTTGTCAAACTCCGGTTCGCCAAGGGGAAGACCAGATCATATCGACTTCCGCGGCCTTCCGCCAAGTAATTGTCGAAATTAGCAGTTAATCTGAGGCTGAGTGCAAACGGAGTTGGGCTTTAATGACAAACTATCAGCATAATTGCTGCAGACCCGTCTAGTGTAGATCCCCGGACCGGTTCCAAATGGTTTCTGTGGCTCTGTGTGGACACAAGTGACTCGCAGGGGCGGATCCCGCTAATACTCACAAAGTACCGCTGCTCATTGAAGCGGGCCTGCAGCGTCCGCATCACGGCGTGCTCGGTGAGCGGTCCCGACAAGTGGATCAGATCCTGCATGTCCTTGGGCGAGGAGTTGGCCGGCGGCTGCTTCTGCTGCTGCACCTTCTGCTGACTCTCGGAGTAGCCGAATCCAAAGGGCAGAGTCTTCACACTCTGGCAGGGATTCGTGTGCTTCGACTGCGGGATGAATGGCAATTGCTGGCTGTGGGCGTGGCTGAGATGGTGTCCAACGCCTCCGCCATTGCTGCCCAGGTGTCCAGAGTTCGTGGAGCGCATGGGCAGCGTGTTGGAGTTGTTGCTGTTGACCGCTGCATGGGAGTGGGAACCTTGCCCCAGGATGCTTCCCATGCCGCTCATGTGCGGCAGTGTCCCAGTGGACTGGCCATGTCCGCTGCCACTCTGCTGATGCGGCAGACTCGGCTTCTCGGCCAGCTGGTGCGGAAGTGGGTGTGGAATCGAGGTGTTCCTAGCCGACACCACCGTCCCACCTCCTCCTGCTCCTCCTCCCCCGGAGCCCGAGTGGCTGAAGCTGTGATTCTGTAGGAGCAGTAAAAAAAAGAAATGAACATCTTTATGTCAGGTGAAGACGACTTCAGAAAGAAGTAGGAAAGTACTAGATTGCGTATCAGAAGTCTAGTTTAGACAAACTGGTTCTTTATTAAACTTTTATACTTCAAAATCCATCGTTAGGATGAATTTTTTTGCTGTCTAACTTACCTTCGATGTCGTGTGGTGTCCATTGGTGTGCTGCTGCACGGCGGTGGCTGAGAGTCCTGCGCCGCTGGAACTCAGGTTGAGATTCGGACTGGATGCGTTCAGGTCAAAGTTGTTGGCCTTGGGACCCGCATTGGGACCCGGAGGTACTGGCTGTGAACCATTTCCTCCCTGGCTCTGACCCTGACCGGGTCCATGGCCCACGTGTAGCCGATTTCGCAGAGTAACCAACTCGGTGCTCAGGCTTTTGAGCCGCTGCTGCAGATGAACTGCCTCGTTGGATGAAGATGCATCTGAAGATAATAAAATAAGCATATGTATCATTAAAACATTTATTTTAATACATTAGATTTTACTCCCAGCTCTGTGATTCGTTGACAGGTGAACTGAGATGACCTGCGAGCGCCTTTCTGACCACCAAGTGCATTCACCCTAATGGAAAACAAAGACTTCGCAAACAATCTCAGCTCGCCTGCAATCGCATAAAAATCAATTTCCCTAACGATGAAATGAGACACAAGACGCCTTGTCGTAGTGGCCTATGAGCATGGATGAAATCGGTATGCCCACCATCATGGCAGTGTCCCTTAAAGAAGGATAGATCACTGGCTGTCGCTCCTTGACCCAACGGATGGGCCGGGTCAAGTGCTGGACACTGGTGTCCAGTTTGATGCCGCACTTTCCCTGATGTCGCCGAAAACGGGGCGGCTTGTGCAGAGTGTTGTGCGGGTCGCGGTAATAGTCCCGGTACCTCTGGCTCTCCAGATAGAAGTTGTCGATCCTGTCTAGATCGTCGTAGTCGACAGTGAGCATTGCGATCCGAGGAGCAAAGCCCAAAATGCCCCGTCGATGAGCCTCTGCATTTTTGGCCACCATTCTCATGTCCACTTCAGGAATGGGCTCCTTTATCATATTTAACAGTTTTACGTATTGGAAAGTTAACAGTGAACGTGTAGGCCCTTGCTATCTAATACAACATCTGTCAAAAAGTGCAACCCATGACTGGCAATTCACGGAATGTGTGATAATATAGAAAGTTCAAATGAAAAATCAGATGCCTGCAAATAATTGGTTGGTTTGTACAGGTTTAACTCATTACATAGTTTTGGTAATCTGTTTAATTAATCTATATATTTAATCTCTTTAATTTTATTTATATTGGCTTGAAGTCTTAGTGCCAAAATTTGCAGTGAGAACACCATAGAATCGCAAATAGAACTATTGGCAACGGTCGGTCAACATCCTCGATAGTATAGTGGTTAGTATCCCCGCCTGTCACGCGGGAGACCGGGGTTCAATTCCCCGTCGGGGAGATAGGATTGATCCTTTTTTTAATTTATCTTTTTAACTTAAATACAATTAAAATCTAAATTTAATTGTTGAAAATTGGAATTATAAATATTATATATGTATATATATAATAAGTGAAGGAAATACATGAGTCTGGCAATATAATAGTTGGAAATTATTTTTATTTAATGTGTTCAGGTTTAACAATTTCAAAATTATTAAATATTTTTATAAATTTTAGGAAAAAAAAATAAAAAGTTCGCTTATGCGTCTCCCCGACGGGGAATTGAACCCCGGTCTCCCGCGTGACAGGCGGGGATACTAACCACTATACTATCGAGGACGTTGAACGCCGCTGGCCAATAGTTCTATTGGAAATTTTTGCTTCACTTGAAACTGTGTAAACCAAATACATAATAAATAATAATTATTAAAATAGATGAGTTTCTACAGATTTAAAATAGTCCCATTGCCCTAAGAAGCAATCCTTATAGTGTAAAGTATTTTAAGAACAGTAAAATAGTTGTATATACACATTTTGTCATTCTATTAAATAACTTAAGCCATTTCTTCCTTTATTTAATTAATTATTTAACTCAAATAAATATCCAAATGAATTGCAGTTTTATATCCAAGCTGAGATTAATATATTTCGAACCTCTTTGCATTTAATAGTGGTACCTTTGGCTCTCACTTAAAAACATATAATCAGCAGACCATATGGAAATCTTCATTATGGCGAAGAGGAATTTAATTAGTTCTAATTAACAACTCAATACAACGAAAATCAATTCGCACCGATTAATTTCGCCGCGGCCAGCAGACTTTTATGCACGCGAATCGCTTTGGTAGGCTTGTGCCCATGGAGCAGAAAAAGTCATTTTAATAGATATGGATGGTGAGCATTTACATAAAATGTTAATGAACCAATTTCGCCGGAGTTAAAGAAAAATAGAGACACCGAAAGCGCTAAGATGAAACACAAATTGGCGGCAGGTGGATACAAAATTTCAAAGACGTGTGTACATCGAGAATAGAAGTTCAATGGGCAGACTCGACGAACAGCTTAAAATGCCAACTGATTTATGAAGACTTTCAAAACAGGGCCGAGAGGTCATTGTTACAGCCCAACACCCCGAAAACGCTGACAAGCTAACAAGATTTTACGAAGCTTATGCGTTTCAGAAACCTGTCTACTATTTTGTACAGCCTTCAGCGGGAAATCAAACTAATTAGCTAATGAAAAACGGAGAAAAGCTTGGACGAAGAGTACTACCACCAAAAGGTATACCTTCGACTGAAGTATCGGCATCGGTAGGCCACAGCAGTGAGGCAGACTGGAGCTTATAACAAAATCAGAGTCGACAATATACAAAAAACAATATCATTGATGACTTGAGCTCAGACAGAGGAAACCAGTTTTGGTGTAGGTTTTTTTTAGTGCTTTCTGTGGCCCAAAGTTGCACTCAAGAAATAAGACAAAAGCCACAGAAAAAGGTACAGAAAATCTTCCAACGAAGTGAAGCGTTAAGTTTCGAGTCTCTGCTCCAATCAATTAATTGCTGATCATTTCACCAACTAGACTAATGTACTAAAATTAATGTAATTAGCAATTAGCTTTATTGGCTTTTCCTCTACGCTTCGGTTCTCTGTGTTTTTGCATGGAGCGGGCGACAAAGTTTTCGTGGAAGCTGAGTAACCAAGTTGGCCCAAACTGGTCCCCAAGCACAAGTTATCTGCTTTCAGTGGGCCCAGGGGCTTGGGAGGGGAGAAGAAGGTTGGTGTGGAAGAACAGTCGCGTCGCTCAAATGAAATGTTGCAAGTCGAGAGGCAAGCGACACCCATACAACCAGGTATCCATATAAGCGGATTCGGTTTGTAGTTATTGCCGATGATTATGAATATGAATGCGATCGACGGCGAATGCTCATGGAGGTTGATTGAAAAACTCAAACGGGCAGCCCAAGATGGCAAAGACAAGTAAGTCGAGAACCAATCAACTGACACTCTCGACAGATAGTCCAGAAAAGAAATCCAGCAAATGGCTTGACCATTAAGCTTAATAAAAAGTTATGCTTCTGTTTCAGTCGCATATGTGTTTGTTGAAGAAGAAAATGGACATACATATGTATATAACTTTAAAAAACAGCAGTGAACTATTAATAAAATGAGTAAAATAAGAAAGAACACATATAATAACTTCTCATATTGGATTAAATGACTTTACACTGAGATGCTTTAAGATCAGTGCTTCTTGTTCATAACTATCGAAAGACTTAGGCAACAAACTTGAAAGTACCACCTCAGTTCTTTCAGCTGCAGCATCAGTTTAAGTGATGGTCATTAAAAACTGTATGTTACTAATCCTTTTTCTTTGCTGTTTTGAAAAGAAATTTTGCTTAGGCAACTAACATTATTGTTCAAACGATTCATGTGCATATGTGTTCCCGTGAAAGTTGTTTACTTTCAAGAAATGCTCTTCACACTGAAGATGGTGATGGATATTTTCCTTACCATATACAAAAGACTTGGAAAACAAACTCGGAATTCCTGTCACTAATAGACTAACTTATTCACAGGGATACTGTGCAACTTACCCTGCAGCTTCTTCTCCGTCTCCCAAAATTTTTGCAATTCGGTAAAGTATTTATCCAGTATGAAGACTTTTGACAGGCCCAATGTGGCCATCGTTGTTGAACATTTGTGTGGCCACGACTACGACGACCAAGACGGCGATTTTCTTATTTGAATAATTCCGTATACAGGCTCTCACCGCGCCACCGATACACTCGCAAATGGCCGGAGGAACAGGTTTTTAGTATTCGTATTCGTATTCGTATTCGTATTCGTAATTCGTTTTTCGTTTTCCGCACAGGCTCTGGCAGGCACCGTATCTATATCTATGCCATACAGACCGAACCCGAAACCGAGTCCGAATAAATATATATACGTATGTATGTTGCGCGAGGGATATATGTGTGTATATATGTATGTATATGTTTGGGCGAACGTATGTGCAGCTGCAACAAGTGAAGCAGCCGCACAGCACACGAAAATAAGTAAACAAGCGAAAAGAATGCAGAAGGGCGAGCGGCGGCCAAAAACCAAACCAAACCGAACCAAATCACTGGATGCCTGGCCGTCAGGTTTTGGTTTTGGCTTTGGCTTTGGTTTTGCCTTTGGTTTTTGGTTCTGGATCTGCTTTTGCTTTTCCTATATTATTGCTATAGTTGCTGCTGCTGCTGCCTTTGATGTTGTTGTTGTTTGTGTTGTTTTCTTCGCGACCGCGCTTATTTTCTCGTTTTGTGCAGACTTTTTTTCGTCGTTTTGGTTTTGAAAAACGAGTTTCCGTTTCCAACTTTAACTCCAGGTCCAACAGGCAGCCAGACCCAGTGTAGATGTGCGCTTAGATACCTCGATACCACGATACCTCGAAGGTACACACGAAGTATACAGCCAGCCACACAGATGGAGATGGATTGATAGTTTGGAGTTGGAGTTTTCAGATCGAACCCGAACCCAAACCACTGGATCCGCGATTTTGCTGGTGGCACTTTCAACTCTCGGCTAGCGCGTGACCTCTTCGCCGATTAATTATAAACTTTAATTGGGTTTTGTGCGATCGTTTCACTTGGTTTTTACTCAAACGAGATCGAGAGAGCGGGCACAGTGGTATATGCACAACATCCGAACGCGAGCGCACTCGATGCGAACGATTCAAACTCCGGCGGCAGACTGAACGCGATCGCTTGTGGTGCTGCTGCTGCTGCTGCTGCTTGGGAGCAGCTCCCTAAGATCTCGGCTTCTCCCGCTCGGCCAGGTAACTTTTTGTTTTTTGTTTTTGGTTTTCTAACAGGTAAGAGGCTCTACCCTGCGCGATGCGTTTGCAGTTGCTCAAATATGAGGTCAAGTGTTTGAACCTCCGCCCGCCGACCATCTCCATCTCGACTCTTTTCGCTGGTCGCGTGATAATTAGTGCCGATTGTTTGTTGCTTTGCTGCATTTCGCAATTCCCACAGCACTGCAGTGTGAATGCCCATAGGTTCACAAGGGTGTTTACATAGCTGCTAGGCTAGGCTCAGAGAGACACAGCTACGTGACTTTAAAAATGCTCGGTAACTATTAGAACTAGCAACCCTTTTTTCACAACAATTTGTAACCTACCATTTAATTATAGGCACAAAAATAGCTTATTCCCCTTTAAAAATAACGGTAGACAATTTTTGCGGTTACGACTGCTTCGCGGCCGATCGTCGAGTGTGTTATCGACTACTTTATAACCGCTTCGCGGACGCAAGCAGTCCAACTGCTTAAAGAAAATTATTGTCGATTGGAACTGCTTATTTAACGCCCTAACTCGCCGGCAACTGCTTGCCCGTAAAAGCCGTTTTTTTCGAATTTCTATTTAGCCACCCAGCAAGCATTTTCTTTTTTACTTAATAATATTAGAGTTGTCTTCAATTATAAACTTTTGATTCATGTAATTTGGTTTTACCTGTGATATTTCCTGTGGTTTTGTTGCACGCCTTCTTCCTCTTGGGCACTGGAAGCGTGTAAATGGCTGAGAACTTGGCAAACCTCTCCACCACAGTACTCGTCCTGCTCGTCGACTTGAGGTCCTTTTTGTCCGCTGGCACTTTTCCTGGCGGGGATACGGACTTGCACTGCACAATGGGAGTTGAGGTTTTCGTTTGCTTTGGTGACGCCGTTGTGGAACTAAAAATAAGAGACTTTATAAGTATCGAGTTGAAATACTAGTATTAAATCTTATGAGAACATGATATGAGGTGAGATAATTTTATACACAGTAGTGAACCATATCAGTTGTCAAATGGTATATTCAAGAGCAATTGCAATAAAAATAGAAATACAAATAAAGATTTCTCTATTCTAAAATTTTTGTAAGCATTTTTGGTATTAATGGGATTACAATCACTCACCTGACTGCCTTGTGGTACTGGCAGAAGAAGTCGGGTCGCATGCGATGGCGACAGAGGAAGTCCTCGCACAGTCGCAGGACATCGTCGTCCTCGCAGTTGTCGCTCTGGCTGCTGCTCTCGCTATCGAGGTCCTCGTCCTCATCCTCCAGCTGATCCCGCTCCAATCGCACCTCACCGCCCCCGCCCTTCGACTGGGCATCCTGCTGCTCCGGCGGACTGTAGAGAAAGGTGGGAAGCGAATCGCCGAGGAAATCCGGAATGTTCTCGAAGAAGTCCGCCGTTCGCTCGTAGCTGCTGCTGCTGGCATCGGAGCTCTTGGACCGCTGCAGCTTGGACTGGGACTTCAAGCCGCGACTCCTGCTCTTGTGGTAGGTCAGCAGCTTGGGGCGGCCCACATCGTAGTCGGCATAAGTCTGGTCCGGCAGCAACATAGCAGCCTCATCCTGATCGACCCATCAACTGGTCAACAGCTGGAAAGGCAGCAAACTTCAGTCCATGGTCATTACTATTATGGTGATATTAAGTTATCCTCCTGTAATCCCATGCAGTGCCACCAACTCTGATTGACACAATTTCTTACAAAGTTACTTTTCTACTAGACAGCTTATTAATACATATTTGAGTTATAGGAAATAAAGCCCAAAATCGGAACTGAGCTGGATCATTTCCATCTGGCGAAAGCAGGATTGAGGATTGAAGATTGAAGATTGAGGACTTGGCCCGCTTTTGGCATTTGGCCAGCATAGATCCGACGAGCTAGGCGACTGGTGAAAAATCGATCGTGACATCAATTCGCATTTTAATTGCTTTTAAATCAAGTGCGCATGCGTCTGGTCGCAGGAGGCTTCCGCGGCTTCCGCGTCTGCAGGTCCATAAACCTGTCGGTTTATTGGCGCAGCCGATTACCACGATTAGCGTGACCATGACGAAGGTGACAGACACGGACGCTAATGCCTTTTACTGCCCAGCTCAGATGGGTCTGGGTCTGCGTCTGGCTCTGGAAGTGGGAATGGATCTCGTCTGGGGGCGGGGTCGCTGGCGGAGATGGAACTGGACGCCACACCATGCCCCACCATGCCATGCAACATGTTGCAAGTGCGTCTAAACAGATGAGTTTGCTTGGCCAAATGAGACGCAGTATTTACGCCACACGCGGCCACTTCGCCGTGTGGTCCACCGAGATCCACTCGGTTCGTTGGCAATTAACTGAAATGATTGTCATAAAGTGTTGGACGTGTGCGGAGGAACATGTGGCCGCCAGCGGCAGCAGAAATCGGAGATCAGGCCGCTGGCTTCGGCATTTTTCAATGTCACCACAGCGGGCGGCGGCGTTTGATTAAAGTCACAGGAACACAAAGAAAAAGGTTCTAACGAAATCGGTCAACAGTTCTGATTCGTAGATCTCACAATGTCTGCCAGATAAGACACATAAATTATATTGTTTTTGACAAAAATAAAACTGATAAATTGAATAAATAATGTGCATATTTGAACAGATTTATGAGTTTAATTTTGTATAGTAGTTGTGGTCTTTCTTGCAATTCAAGTACTTAGCTTCTTTTCTTCATATTATTCTGAATAAAAGTGTGATCCATCTGATGTGATAATTTTACGAGAAAGTGCCCTTTTTCTCTGCCTGTAAAAGTCAGTTTGAGATCAGCGATATCTGCGCCACTTGTGGTTTATGATGCAACATGAGAGAAGCAGCTTTGAAGGAAGGGGGTCACATTAAAGACCTATTCCCTCGGGGCCAACAATCTAGTACTTTGATATTGTCAATATATATGGCTGCTGATTGGCTCCACCTGCCCCCCTTCCCCACAATACCCCTCTTCCACAGCTCGAATCCTATCTCTCGTGGCTGACAGATTACACGGCCAAGGAAATGTTTTGGCCATAAATCGGCTTAAGCAGCGGAAACGAAACGGCAGCCATTCCATCCGGAACAATTTGGCTATCTGAACATGGCTAATCGCCATGCTCGCCGCCGGTCCTTTTGGAATGAATAAAATATGTCATCTAATAAATGCGCACGGACAGCGGGAGCCGGAGAATCGGAGTATCGGAGTATCAGGTAGCGACATCGCATAAAATAAAATAAATCTCATAAATATGCAGGCTGTGTGGAGCTGGACTTGGAGCTGCAGTTGGAGCTGTAGCTGCAGATGCAGATGGAGGTGGTCCATCTAGAATGGTCCGTTCGCTGGAATACCTGGGCTTTGGTCTACCTGGCCACCAACCAACCAACTGACTGCTGCTCGGTGGTACGACGGGAATTTATTTATTCTAACCACCAGTGCGATATACAATTTCCACTCCAATCTGTAAAGTGGAAGACTGGAAGACAAACGCTGCTGTGGGTCGCTCCACTCCAAGCCGAAAACTTTTCCAAGGGAGCACCCTTCCTGGCCTTCATGGCCTCCCTGGACTTTCTGGCCAAGACTTCTCATGTGGGGGGCCGCTGGCAATTTGCATTCGCGGCCATTTCAACAAATCAGCATTCGTACGCCGAGGCCGAGTTCAGGTATGAATTAATAAGTCAGCTGAAGTTCAGACAGATGGAAATGTTTTCTTCCAGCTCCATTCATATCGAGTGGGAAGTGGACCACAGTGGGAATGTAGATCTTAGTAGCTACTCGTATTTAAACTAATGGAAACTGTCAAAGACAATCAACACTAACTACCATTCTATTCATAGGTTTTAAAAACACCTATCAGTATATATGTATATACCCATAAATTATATTGTCTGCGCTCTTAGTTCTTAAATGTATTTTGCTATGATTAGATCTTCATATATATATATTTCTTATATAAGCTATTAAAATCCTTTCTTTACTTTTAAAGAATGATCGAAGTAGATCAAACTTCTATAAAACCTTCTTAAAAACAACACGAATATCTGATGAAGTTCAATTTTTTGAGCTATACTTTAAGACCGCCTGGGCAAACATTTACAATCAATTTGAAGCCATCGACTGAGCAATTTCCCAGGCCTGCAGATGATTGCAGTCCTAGAATGTGGCCCTTCATCTGCGGGCTCCGGAGCTCCTCCCCCGAGTAAGAAGTGCACTTTTGACTCGATGCAGGGAAATTACATGATTTAACTTAATTTAATAAAGAGCCAAGGGCGGCAAGTCCAACTCAAGGCCTAGTCGGTGCCCCCAACAACAAACTGCAGCTGCTATCGCATCGTGGTATCGTGGCTCGCTTTTGTGATTTACCGCATGTTTGCTCCCCGCTTCCCGCGACATCCCTGCCAAGGGTCGAGCGCCGCCCCCGCCAATCTCCACCAGAGCTACACTGCACAACAGGGTTGAGTTCGAAGCTAAACACGAATTAAATGCAGACAAAGTGGCATCTATGAGATACAGTACTAAAGGATAATTCGCTGTTTTACCAAACAAACTTATGAAATTAAGACGTTGAACTCTTGAAGAATTATAAAAGCTTTCTTGGGGAGTTCTTAAAGTACATAAATGGAATATAACCAAAGTTTACAATAGATTGCATTTGGTCTATCAAAAGAAACAGAAACATCCCAGTTTTGTTGATCTGTGTAGTCAGAAACGAAGTTTTCGGCGCAGTCAAAGTCGGAGCCATGGCGTCTTGGTCGTCCATCAACGTGGAGGGGCTACGGCTGTGGTTGTGGATGCTGTCCTCGAACTTGGCCACACTCCAAAAAATAATCTTTTAGCCACCCATTCATGCTGGCATCCCATGACCGAATATTCGACTGCACCGCGATTTCTTGCAGTGCACGGATTTGTGTAGATCAAGAGATTTTGATTAATAGGTGGTGGTGGCCAGTTTCTGGACGAAGGCAGTCGAAGGTAGTCGAAGGTAGACCGTTGCAGATCCGGACGACTCCTTGGCCTCCTTGGCCATGGCCTCGGGTTAGACATTGAGAAATATTTTCGCGAATCGAGTCGACAGACGAAGGCAGTCGAAACTCAATGAATTTGGCGCGGATGCCATGTGGTTGAGGCTCTTTCGTTGATTTGGTAATCGCGTTTGTTCTGCGCCGTTGTTCCACAATTCAACCATTGTGAGCTAATCGTATTCGGGACATTAATAATACTTTTCTAAGGAAATCGATATCTGCATTCGTATGTGATTTTCCACGTAATTATCAACTATTATTTCGATCTAAGTGGAAAGTACTTTTTATGCAAGGCAAGCAACCTTATAGAATATAACAGCTGGAAACTAATCTTATAAGTTGAAGTAGTAGTACTTCTTTATACTGAGCTTCTTAAATGAAATGACCTCTATTTACTCTCGAAATAACCTGTGTAGTCGATCTTATGATGGGTATCTCTATTCTCTGCTCAGGTCTGCAATTAAAACCTTACGTGGCTGTCAGTTTAAAAGGCGAAAAAAAGAGGTTTATCCCGCGAATCAGCCACAATGTATGCGAAATTCGAATCCGCTTTCAGTTCGCATTCGGCATTAATATTCGCATTCCTGCCGAACATTTTCAACGGAACTTAAATGCATGAAAATTGCAAATATCGTCACGTTTCTGGCTTTAAGGATAATTACGTGTGCATAGCTCAGCAGGCTGTGAGGTTGTACGCCACTGCGGCTGTGAGGCTGTGAGGAAAAAAAGAGGCAGTTGGTCTTCAACCTGTGCAAGATTCAATTTGCGAATTTCACAGCCATAAACAAAGAACCAGCAGCGACCAAGGCAACGACGCTGAGGCTTCAGTCACGAATCAGAAGGAGCCCAGTGGCCGAGGGCGGCAACTGAACTGCGGATCTCTGGAGCTCTGGAGCCCAGAAAATGGAAAGTACTTGCTCCCGCTCCCAATGAGCGCGGTTTCTAAGCAGAAGCCCAGCAGCGGAAGCGGATGAGGAAGTGCACAGAGGAAAGCGGAAAACGGCTGCACCATCAACGTAACACGTAATGTGCTAATTTATGTGGGAGTCCCGCTGCATTCGCCGTCCCGATCCCGGGGATTGGCACACCTGACTTCCAGGCCCGCCATCTCCATCTCCATCGCCATCGCCGAATGAGGAAAGGTGTGTGAAAACTTTTAATCGAATCTTAATTGCATTAGGTCCCAACAAGGCGCATCTCTGCAGCTTTAAATCCGACTGCAGCAATGTCGATTGGAAGCACGACGATCGCTCCATAATAGATCGATCTAAGTCCACGCACAGTGGTTGGCATACTATTAGGTACATAGGTTATAAATTTGTATAGTGTAATTTAGAGAAGAGATAATCTTAGCTAACTTCTTAAGATGCATGCTGTAAATAGATTAATTCTATTTGCATTTTAAAGTGGTTGAAGTTATGCCTCAGCTAATTGTAATCCATTCTTCGCTTCAGCGATATATTTCAAACAACAAACTTATTCAGTTATAAAGTATATTTTTTACTATAAGAACCTATTTGGTTGACCGCCGCTGTGCCCGCAACGATCTAGCCGCATTGCGTTAAATTTCTTGTCGCGTGCAGGTTACGCAATATCGCTGCGATCCACGATGCAAGTGGATGTGGATGCCAGCACGTGTAGCCCGCTAAGGACCTGGCCAAGATCACAATCGTGGTTGGCCCACAAAAACTTGTCCTCGCCATTCCGACGGCGCTGCCCAGTGGCATATTGGCAGTGGCAGTGGCATTGGATAGTATGGCATTGGATCGATGGCCAATAAAAGGAGGCAAACAATTAGACGAGTCTTCGCTGGTTTTTAAAGCCCGACTCTGGATATTTATGAATTGCAGAGCTCGCTGTTGCATAAGCCATCATCAGTCATTTCTCCTCAAGATATACAGCCTGTGAATGACTTCGACTTGACCTCTGGCTTCCACTGATCTTGGATCCTAGCTGTTTGGGAGCCACGGGTAGACAAACCAATCAGCGGAGTCTTAACGATTGAGTTTTTATACTAATTGTGGGTTTGTAGCCGTCCGCAAGGCATTGTAAAAAAACTTCAATTTGCCAAAAGTGGTAAAATATTTTATTAGTGGCTGAATTTGTTGTAAACCTAGAGCTGCTCTGCGAACCTGCCTTACTTGAACATCAACTATTTATTGATACACGTTTGTTTTTAACGATAAGGAATAAAACAGAAACATTTTCAATTTTGTACCTTGATTAAAATTAGCACTGGAGGAATTTACATAATTGCAATTTCCTTTCACAATCAGTTATGAAAGTGCAATAGCCATATATGATTCCTGGTTAACTAATCCCGACCCAATTTGGCTTAACCAGTTTGCAATTACTCAGTGGCTTACTCTAATTTTTTGCTATCCATATAGATTCTCTGGGAATATGCGTGCAAGAAACGAGTTGGGATACCAGTTTACTGATTCTAAAAATTGTATCTTTTTAAGTTAAGAACAAAGACCATAAATAAATAGCCAGATATTAGATGCAGCCTTCCATGAACTTGCCGCCAATGTAGAAGTGGTAGTACAAGTAAGTAACCTGCCATGGGTGTATTTCCTATTGGCAACCCCATATTCATCTATCTCTCCCACGCGGCAAGTCAAAGAGCACGAGGATTGCAGCAGGAACAGGAATAGGAACAGCAACAGCAACAGGGAATTCCTCAATGGAGCTCTGTGGCCAGGCAAATGTGGACACGTTCGATGGGCAAGTGACCCGAGGAGGCCCCGGCACAGCCTCACATACAAATATATGTAAGTTGGCCAAACCCCGAGGAACGTGAAATATTTTCGTAATTTGTGCAGGATGCGATAAAGAAAATGCAATCGAAATTGCCATGGCCAAAGAGCTACGGCTATAGCAATGGCTATGGCTATGGCCATGGATGTGGATGTGGCCAAAGCAATTGCACACCCTTGGCCACCATTTCCGCATGGGCACTATGGATCACCGGCTGGTTGACAGCACACACAGCTGCACACCCACACCAGATTCTGGAGGTGATTCTTGGCCACAGCACAGTATACTGCCGCTTCGGGGCCCAATTCCAAGATTGGACCTCACCTCGCATCACCTGCGCACTTCGCTCGGTTTCCATCGGTGGACCTGGGTCAAAATTGCTTGCCGAGGAATTTATTCGCAAGGGTTCTCCAATTGCAATTGGTCGCTGGATCGATGTGCCCAGTTTCAGTTGCTGGCCCACTAATTTGTGACTGCTCCTCGCAGACAAGAGGTATTACTACGAGGTATTACTACGACTATATGTATTACAAAAGTGGAAATGCCGATTCGACACAGCAAAGCAACGACTCGAGCAATTTACACAATTATGGAAATCACCTGGCATGAGCCGTGGTTAAAAATATCCGATCCTTATAGTGCAAAAGCTTTCAATTCGGTAATTTATCATGGGTCCTAAAGTGAAAGGTTATATGATCACCAGAAAAAAGTATACTTCCTAGATCTAAAAGAGGATTATAAAGCACCCACTATTTACTTCTGAAGCTAAAAGCACTTTTAGTTGATAAATTTTCCATTGCCACGTCCATTTGCAGCTGGGCATGGAATTTCCTACTTATCTGGATAGATTAATAAGCAGTTGGCTGAGCACTGGGCACTGGGCGCTGGGCAGAGGCACTCACGATTGACATTGGAGCTCCAGTGGCGCTCATTAAGTATATAGTAACATATATCCGCGAAGGGCAGGCGGAGACACTAACAACTAATTAACACTTCCAGCTACTTCCACGCCCACCGAGCCGGCTAACCGTTTGCCGGCTGAATTAATGAACGAATTAAAGTTTGCGTGACGACATGATGTGATCCGAGGACTGGCCAGGGGATGGGGGGGAGATGGGCAGAGACGTCATAGCCATCGTCACCAGAATCGCCACCATGGAAAAGTCGGAGGCGTGCCGCAGTCATTCGGAGGGGCCATCAGCAACAGCACAACAAGCACAACATCGCCGCGGCCAAGAAGCAAATGTCGTGCCAAACAAATACCTCATGAGGAGGAGGAGGAGCAGGAGAAGCAGGAGGAGCAGGAGGAGGTATCGTCGGGGACAGGGAGCCAAGGAACTGGTTTCCCATGGAGGCTCATCGGCTTCACATCGCGACAGTCGGCGAAACGAGGAGAAAAGTGCCAAGGATTCAGCTCGAAGCTGGGAGCACCTTTGATATGGTGATCATAAGGGGATATTTATGTTAATGGAATGATATTTAACAAATTATTAAATTAATGCCTCATTAATAAACAATGAGGTATAGACACTTGTTTTGATAGGTTTTGATTGGATTCCCTTTGAGCTAGACGATTAACCTTAAATCTAGCTGTCGGAACTTCTTCTCTGGATATATCCTCTTAATCTTCCTAATCATCTAAGCAACGATCCTCATAATAGCCCTACCACTTATCAAGCTCATTAACTATAGACTGCCACTCTCAACGTCATAACAAAACGATCCACTGAACTCGAAGACCCCTTGTGAGGGCAGAAAGACATAATGTTGGCATGAATGTTTATGATACAGTAAGCGGATGGCGACAAAAACGACTGAAGATGATGAAAAACCGGAGGTCTAACACCGCCTGTCAGCCAAGTGGAACGTTATACTCGTACATGCAACATTTGCTTGCTGCATCGCATTGTCTGCGCAGAAGAAAGTGAATTGCAAATTGAATTGCATCTGATCAAAATCAAGTGAAACGGATGTGAAACGAAAACGTCTTTCTCTCACCGGCGAAATACTTTTCAGCGAAACACTATGGAGTACTTATGAGAGATTAGCTGGGGACTGCTGCCACATATATCTACATCTACATCTATAGGGGAAACGGAGGAAGAGGAGGAGGAGGAGACAGTGCCTCCGCTCCGATTGACAGATGTAAAAGTGTCGTCTGTCTGGCTGACATTGATGCATTCGAATTCGCATTCGTATTCCCATCAGTCCACCGATTTGCAATACATGATGCTCAATGTTGGGATGGGTCGATAAGGTCTGATACCCCGAAAGGGAAGACAGCCTGGGAATGGTGCAAGCTTGAGGGGATCTCCAACACAATCACTCCAAATGATGTATCTTTTGGGAGTGCAATAAGTGGAAAATCTCGGTCTCGGTTCAGTGAGTTTGGCAGCAACGAAATCAACTTATTCAGCTTGCACACCAAAAAGCTGGTTTCAAATTCAGTTGTAAACTCATAAAAAAATAAGTTTAAATAACTGGAAAACTTCTATAAACATAAACATATTCAGATGTAGAATATATCCGCCCAAGGGGATGTTCCCAGTTCGTGTACAAGGTGAGTAATTAAGTTGTTGCTGCTCTACGGCTTCAGAATTCGCGCCCGAAGGCTTATATGGCACAATTTCTGTAAGATATTGTAAATCAGTTCTAGGTGCGTGCTAAATTGAGTTTTCCATCAAACTAGAGTCCATTTATCTTCCCAGGAAGTGGAATCGTGCGTCCGTCCGCCAGCTAATCGGAATGGGTAAGACTTAACCCTTTGCATCCGCAGCAATAAAATCATTCTCGCAAATGTTCGCGAGTCCACAATCGCGCCACTTTCGCACCACAGGTGGTTCCACGGAATCGGAATCTCGTGCAACCCAGACACGCAATCCGCAAAGGAAGCTAACGAGTAAATTTCACTGCGGTAGCTTAGTTATCGACGGCTTCAAAGGTTCTAATAAAAGCTGTCAAGAACTCGAAGGTTTTGCTACTCTATTGGTTTATGGTTGACTAATTCTTATGGGGTAGTGAGACAATAAAGACATTATCCTATAAATGAAATAAAAAGGAAATAGCTTAAGGACCATAAGGAAGACTTAGCAATTACATACATAAAGGCAACTTCAGTTCTAAGCAAATATATGCCAGTACTTATATAACAATCGGGTACAACGACAACAGCTCTTATTATAAAATGATTAAGCCTGCAACTTAAGCAGAAGGTTAGCATGGCTATACAAAAGAGAACCCCTCGCATTCTTCGAGGTTTAAATGGACAAAAAGCGACGACACGAAGGACTCGATGTCTGGCAACTGGGAGCTGCCTTCTACGTGCGACTGCCACTGCCTCTCGTGCCCCTTATCTTTTTGGGAATGACAAAAGTTGCTGGTGCTACTCAAATCATGCAAGCTTCCGCGGCTTCCCCGTTCGATGGTCCCCGAACCTTGTGGATATTTCAATTCAATCAAAGGAAAGCAACGCGGACCGCTGATCATGCCCCGGCAACATGTTCATTTGTCATGGCCGGGGATGGTCAGAGCCCCGTTCGAGGATGGGGGACTGGGAACTGAGGGCGCCCAGCGGGAACGCCAACACCTAAACACCCAAGACCCCGGGCCAGCACAGCATCGACATACACATAAATCGCCTGCAAAGTGACCCTTGCCAGTGCCAAGGTAATTGCGTACTTACCGCTCTCAGCGGAACCTGAACCTATCCAAAACCAAGTTGGTGGAACCGTAAGGTGGATTCGAATTCCCTCGATTGCGTGCCCGATTCGGGAATAGATTTATCGTCTCGTTTGAAATCCGCACTTTATTTATGGCAGCTTGGCCACATTTCTTTGTGGATCTCCCCCTTCTTGCTATTCTTATTATTTATTATTCTATCAAGCGTTACACTGTCAGCACCAGCACAATTCACTATGCGCACTTCGAGGCGATTACGAGATCCGAGATCTCCAGGCGATCGAGATCCGAGCGCAGGTCGAGGCACTACCGTACGAGGCGACCTCAAGAAAGAATCTGCAGCGTTGCTGTTGCCATGAAGCTTTCGGTGAAGACAGTCTTCGTGTCGGACAACTTGCAACTTGTTGCACGCAACATGTTGGTCTGAGATGACTGCTGAGATCAATAATTTGAAAAATATTGCGTTTTCCAATAGTATTACTTAATATTTTATTTATATATTAAATAAAACCGTATATTTAGTCCAACATCTATAGAGAAGTTTTTAGATACAGCAGAAACCTTACTTATATATATGAGGAAAATTAATATCTTTACAAAATCAGTCGATCTCAAAGATAACTTTTTCACGTTTGGCCTTTTATTAAAAACCGCTAGTCTAAATTTTGGCAGACATTAGTCAGATGACTTAAACTATACAGATCCATTTCCGTCGATGGAACCTAAGTTGACCTGAACGACTAAAACAGCCATGACCTACAAAACTTTTCCAACCTATCAACTAAGCTTGTTAAATATGTAAATATGTAATTCTACTCCTCGGGACGAGTCTCGCTATAGAAGCCCAGATTCATTGTGGGAATCATGTTGCTGTAGAACGACAGTTCCGCTGCCGAAGGTCGCATTGGCTGGGGTTCCTGAACTACCGGAGCTGCCATAGCCACTGGAGCCTGTTCGGGCATTTTCAGGGGCAAAATTGAAGCCTCTTGAGCCCGCTGGGCCATCTTGTGCTGCAACTGATGAACCTTGAGGTGATTCTCCAGCTCGATTTGATGCAGGAAGCTAATGCAGCAGATTCCGCACGTAAAGCTGGGCCCATGGGCCTCCAGTTCATGGCGCTGCAGTTGCTCGCGTCGGTTGAAACCTTGATTGCATATCTTGCAGGCGAACAGCGAGTCCATGTGAAGAGCTCGATGGCGTTGCAGGTCCCTCTCCCGTTGAAAAGTTCGATCGCAGACATCGCATCGGTAATTGCGCGAGTTTTTGGTTTGTACAGGAGCCTTTTGTTTTGCCTGAAACGCCTGCTGCTGCAGGTCACCCTCCATCGGGGGAATTAGGCCCATATGCTGCTGCTGCTCTACGTCCCGCCTGGTGTGGACTTGCTGATGGGCGAGTAGTTTATCCTTGCGCGAAAACGAGTAAGGGCAGCGGCCACATTGGAAAGCCTTTACCTCTCCGTGGGATCGGGTATGGCGCATCATTTCCACTGCCGTCTGGAAGGACCGCGGACACTGCTGGCAAACAAACGGCTTGACACCGCTGTGAATGCGCATGTGCTTGGTCAGATTGGTGTTCCGCGAGAAACTCTTTGAGCAAACGTTGCATGTGTAGGGCCTGACGCCAGTATGCACGATTGTGTGCTTTTTCAGATCGGAGCGGCGCACAAATCCCTTCCGACAGTGGGCACACACATACGGACGCTCCGGATCATGCAGCGTCTTAATGTGCGAAATCAAAGCGGGCCGGGTAACCAGCTTAAGATTGCAGTAGGTGCAGCAGTACGGCGCGTTAGGATCATGTGCTGTCCGCTCGTGCTCTTGACAGTCGGCGGGCAGGGTGAAGCCCAGATCACAGTATTGACAAAGGAACGCCCGTTTGGGCCGTGCCTCTGTGGTGTTGGCGTTGGTGGCAACGGTCTTTTGAGCCGCCATCTGGGCCGCATCCATGCCCAGTGGCATGTCGACGTCATCGCCGTTCTGGCCATCTTCTTCGTCCTCCTCATCAAAGTCTTCCTCCTCCTCATCATCATCGTCGTCATAGTTATCGTATTCCCCGTCGGAGCCAAGTGCGAACTCATCTTCACTGCTCTCAGCCAGCTTCTCTGGATCGACGTCCACAATAATGCAGCCCTCCTCGGGCACAAATAATCCGGGGTTGCCGTTTAAGCCTGGACGGTACTTGGGATCATCTTTAATCAGCTCCATCAGCTGCTCCTGCAGGGACTGTTCCTGCTCCTGCATCCGTCTTCGCAGTTCGAAAGCATCTTTCAGGATCTCCAGACACCTTGAGCAAATGAGCTCCGACAAACATTCGTGGCGATCGTACTGCAAGTGGATAAGTTATTTATTCCCTTTTTCCCATGGATTATAAAAAACCTATCACCTGAACGCTCCAGAGACCCTGGGAAACCTCTGCAACAGACAAATCCTGGCAAAACTCCACAGTGCCATCGAAAATGTTTAGCGAATTGGGATCCGTTTCACGGTGGCACAGACGGCAAGTGCTCACATCCTGATCCTCGGTCATGTTGGTCTCCGATGAATGCATTCTTCGATTATATGCATTTAAACCGTAATTACATTAAATTATCAAATTGTTCAAGCAAACAAAAACCGCACCGGTAGAAAGTAAAACGCGTTGGTTAATCCACCACGATAGTATCGATATATCGCGAAATTTAACAACATGGCCCAATCGATTGTCGGAGGAAATCGATATACCGCTGCACAGTGGGTTGCTCAATTGAATTATAGGAATGTTTGAATATACCACAACCAATTGAAACTAAACTATTTTGCATTTCAAAAAATTTAGTTATTTTTATTCAGTTAAGATTTATACTCTTCTATTTTAAAAATTGTTAAGCAAAATAATATATATATAGATAAAATAATAACTAATAAACTTATTTATTCAAACACCAAATCTGATGCGCAAATGTCAGAAACGTCAGAATTTTTGACTGCAGAAACGAAACTACTTATGTGTAATTCTTGGGGTTGAAGATTGGTGATGCGCAAATACAATACAACGTAATTTCATCCCACGCACTAAATTTAAAATGAAACGACTTATATAAATATTTATTGCAGTTCACAGTTAAATAAAGCAGCTTAAATAACTGAAGTTATTGTTTAGAACCCGCATTGTACCTAATTGATGCGTACCTATGTAGGTACATGCGGTGAGAGAGAAAGAGAGCTTTTTCAATTGCCCGCGAACTGTTGATTAAAGCGGAGGTATTTTTGGAGTGTCGGCACTCTTTCGGCGAAAGTGGAAATTGTTTGAAAATCTGTGCGTGCGCGCGTATATTCCTTTAACTAATCCTGATTGAGCGCGGTTATTGTTTAATTGTAGTGCGATATTTGTTTATTTGAAAGTGACTGATGTTCGTTTAGTGGAATTTATTGCATTACAGATGCTGGAAATTACACTAGAACGCACACATACACATCGGCAAAACAACTGTTACGCCTACACAGCAGCAGAAACAACAACAACAGCAGCTGCAGCGAGGGAATTAGCAGCAACAATTTTCCACCCAAAGAGGGAAATAACTGTTCCGTGAGTTTGTGCAATTTGGGATGTATTTGTTGTTGTCATCCAACGTACTTTATGTCTTTACTATGCTCCTGCTGCTTCTCCTTCTTCCGCTCCTTTTCTCTCCTCACCTTACTCTTCCGCAACAATCCTCTCCCATGCGGTTAGTGTGTTATTAACGTCCTGAAGGAATAAAAGCAACAACAACCCCATGTACATTTATTGTTCTCCCCCATTGCACAGAGAGAAAATGTTGAACGTAAAGATGATTAATGTTTTTATTTGCACTGTATGATTAAATTGGTGAACTGATTGGATTAGATAAATAAAGAAAACACATTGCGCTTTTAAGATTTTTTAATGAGTACGAAGAACGCTTTCCTTGATGTTTAATTTGTAGTATTTTATTAAAGTGAAATAATATTATTTTCTGTGTACCTATCCCTGTAGTTCCCATGAGTTTTACTTTTTTTCGCCACCAAGTCCCTGTTGATTGTATGTTATTGGGATTCCTCACTTTTCACAGTTGCCATGGCGTGTATATTAATGAATTTGTGCGTTAATAATTCATGACTAGGACTACGAAAAAAGAAAATTTATAATTTCATGTAACTTCCCAAATTTGTGGTCTTCAAAATGCGTCTATTAGCCTATTTAGGTAACGATTTATAAAGTTGTAGAGAACGAAAACACTAGCGCTATGCACTATCTGCCCTAAAAAGGCTGAACATAAAGATAACATGTAATGGTTTAAGTGAAATAAGCCCAAAGATTGCATTTGAGCTTAGTGGTCTGATTAAAGTCCCTTGAAGCAGATGATATCACCCTACCGAATCAGCAAATTTGCCACCCTGCGAGACTCCTGCTAATTTAATGTTTACACTTGCATTGAATTACCTCTAAACACAGGAATATGGCATTTGCCGGCCACATGAGAGTGACTTCCAGTTTTGTGCACAATGTATACATTGTACAACAACCGAAGATTACGATCCTAAACATTCCACTCGGCAATTAAGTGCTAGGCAATGATCATTCGATGAGGAAAGTCCAAGCACCAGATCAAACGAATCGGTGTCGTGACTCAAGCTAGGTCTAGTTCTAGAGCTTAGAATCGCCCACAGACCGTGCACTCGTTGACTTTGAACTTGACTTGAAACGCTGACGCTAAATGCTAAATTGACCGGCAAATAGAGGCTGTGCTGGAGATCTACACTTAGGTTAATTTCCACGCTCGTCACATGCGTAGCTTGTGAAGCTTTGTAACGAAACAATGCCCATCGTAATGCACAGCGTAAAATCATGCCACAATCTTATCAGTAGCCTGAGCTTATGCTGGCTGAATGAATATGAATCGATCGATGTTCCGCTGTCGCACACCGAACGCTTCGCTGAGATTGTCGTACGTCGAACTGATAATGGGTGTCAAACCATTTACCCCCTTCACGAATCGCGATATTGAAAGCAGGCGGTGCCGGTGGAAATTGTTAACGAAAAGACACACAAGTGCCGTAGATAAATTGATTTGAGCACACTGTCAGAAATGTTGTCCGTATGAGGGCGTAGTACTTTTAAGACATTTTTTATTTGCATTCTAAAGCTTGCAGGCTGTAAAACCATATCTGTAATTTTCTTGTCATTTAGCTCTCTAGAATAATCACAATGTAGTCTGTCGTAAAAAATTACACCTGGCATTTCTCTTAGAAGGAAAATAGTTTCTTATGTCATTGATTATTTTTCCGTGTGTACTAGGAACGTAATAAACACAGGGGTATAAATAACGATAAATACGTGGAAATGCTATCGCAATGCGTTTGTTTTCTGCAGAACCAATAACATAAGCCGTTTATGACCAATTACTAAGCCGCAATATCGAAAATCTAATATCGCCGTGCAAATTAAGTAGAAAGTTAGGAAAATGTGACATTCACGATAATTTCCCCACACCTTATAGAAAAAATCAATGAAAATCCAAGGAAAATGGCATTACCATTAGATCTCGGCGCTTGATTAAGCCTTATTAGTAGCCATTCAACACGTAATTACCCCGCAAAAGGTCACGTCAATATACAAAGTTTGACATCAATTTAGAGCTTCAACAGCCGAATTTCGTATCTGTATCTGTAACTATAATTATAATTGTCTTAATTGCTATTGCCAACATCAGAAGTCGTTTTGTATATAATTTACAAACGCAGGTCGTTAAAAGTTACTTCAAGATCGACAAAACAATTGAAAGCAAATATGTTCTGATTAGATCTCCAGTGCTAGCGGCTGAATTTAATATTAAGATGATGTGGTCATAAAGATAAAAGGATCATGTGATGAATTCTGAACAAAAAATTTACTAATCTCAAGTAGACTTCTTATGTTTAAAGTACCCTTGGCAACATGCCTACTGAGTTAAATGTTGAATAATACACGCAGCTCTTGTTGCTAATTACTAGTGTTATAAGGTTAGAGTAATGATGTCCCTGTAAATGTAGAGATGAGCTCTAACCTGAATGTCAACATTTGAACTGTGACTTTCTGCCAAAAGTAAAAAAGTTAACATTAAATCCCCGAATATTTTCCCTTAAGCTTTGGGTTTGGTTGTACCCACTTGCTTAGTTCTTCCCACTCCAGCATAATTATTTTTGTAATCTTTTGATTGTACACTTTCATAAATAAAAAAAAAAGTGTATTGCCATAAAACAACAGTAATCTTTGGGCAATAGCATATGCCTCCTTTGTGAGCCACTTAAGGCTTATCGCCCACAGTTGATTACTATTCTGATCTCCCGAATCTTTGTACTATTCGTCATGGTCTTACCAAGAGCTGATTAAGAAACTTACTCGAACGTTTGGCTTTTAACAACATGTATCAGCGAGATATCAAAGTTCACTGCCTTAATCCAAACAAAAGCAATTGGACACTTTCTGATAAGCCCAGGGCGATTCCCCGTTTAAACGGACCCACCTGCTAGTGGGCTTTTCAGTTTTAATTGTCCGATCGGCGGTATCGGACGTGTGCCGACCTTGTTAAGGTCTTCTAAAGGTTTGTTACCAAAGGGATAACGCGCATGAATTTATAATCTAAATTCTTTTGAGAAATCTAAAAGTACTCGTGCTGGCAATAAAGCTTTAATCACCCCAACTTCGAGTGGAACTATTTGTTCTGGTTCAAAAGCTATCGTGGAACATGGGTATAGGATTTATAAGAGCATCACATGATAATTTATTGACCAATCAAGACAGTATGCAAATTAGAGAGAATTGAAAACAATTGCCACAGTGCGTCTTTTCAAACAATCTCGTAATAGGCTCGTAATCCCAAGTCTTTCTTAAATTCAATAATGAAGATAATTTAAATGAGCTCAGTCACGAATGTTGATTTTCGCTTGTAGCTCATAGAAACCCTAGCATTAAACGTTCAATACAGAATCCCAAGATTTCAAAATATATTTCCCTAGCTTATAAAAATTAGTAAAAATTAGTGAACATTTAAATTAAATGTTTTGTCGTGTTTTCAGAAAAAGGATCCTTTGCGGTTAAGCAGCTTCTCAAAATGGCTTGCACTTGCGAAGTAATTGGCCTGGCCTGCGTGGTGGCCTTAATCCTGAGCGCTACGGCCAAAGCGCCCTACCAGATGCGCATGTTCTTCATATTTTTTGGAGCAGGTCTGATAGTCTTTCTGTGCGTGCCCTTTATGATCCTGCGACCGAGAGACTACCGCAATGCGCTGTAAGTGAAAATACCTACGCTTCCGTCATGTTTCCAAATTTATTCAAATATTTTAATCCTTCAGTTTTCCATCATGGTGCTTCCGCCAGCTTTGCCGCCTGGTGGGCATAACAATGGAGGTTCGCGGTCTGGAGAATGTCCGTAAGGACCACGGCGCAGTGGTGATAATGAACCACCAGAGTGCTGTTGATCTTTGCGTTCTGGCCTATTTGTGGCCGGTGATCGGAAGAGCAACAGTTGTCTCCAAGAAGGAGGTCCTCTACATCCCATTTTTCGGCATTGGAGCATGGCTCTGGGGAACCCTCTACATAAACCGGTCCCGCAAGACCGACTCGATCAACTCTCTGCAAAAGGAGGCCAAAGCGATACAGGAGCGCAACTGCAAGCTTCTGCTCTTCCCTGAGGGCACACGAAACTCCAAGGACTCGCTGCTGCCCTTTAAGAAGGGCTCGTTCCACATTGCACTCCAGGGCAAGAGTCCCGTGCAGCCGGTGGTCATATCGAAGTACTCATTCATGGATGACGAGAAGAAGACATTCCGTCCTGGCCACGCCCTTATCCACATCCTTCCCGAGGTGTCCACCGAGAAGTACAAGAGAGAGGACGTGCAGCTGCTGATCGACGAATGCCAGTCCATCATGCAGACGGAGTACACTAAGCTGAGCAAAGAAGGCCAAGCCTTGAGCTCGAAGAAGCAGGCATAGGACTGGATAGGCTATAATCAAACTCAGGTTACATAAAAACTACACCCACACATACACTGGGCTTGTGATTTGGGTTTTAATGTACAATCGATCTAAAAGATTTGCCTATCCATGGATGAGATGAATCAAAAGCAACAGAATGCCGATATTTGAGGGACGTAAAACCGTTGGCCTAGTATTAAGCTACACAATATCACTCCATCGGTGAATTTCCGATTAATATTAACTGTTTTACCTCCAGTACATGCATGTATATGCCCAGAGCCTTTTTCGACTAAGCGAGAAACAAACAGAAAACAAATTTTACAAACGAAGAAAGCGCATTTGTTAGATGTTTAGCTTTATGCAAATAATATATTGATTTATATGTGAATAATGAAATGAGACCTATTTAATAAAACATTTTGCACTGAACAAATTTTTAACGTTTTTTGTTTCTTTAGTTTTACAATATTTTAAAATTAGGCAACATAGCTTACTTTTTGAATTCTGTTTTTTCGCGCCAAAGTTGAGGTAATTGCCTATCGCTTACATCCCATCCACAGACGAACAGCTGTTTCGATTGTTGATATCGATTACCGGCTATACAATATATGTAGTTATTATTATTTTCTTTTAATTTTGTTTACGGATTAAATGATATGTGTTTTTGGGAAACAACACTCTGTTTCCACTAGCACGATTGCTGCACATTATTTGTTGTAATTGTGAATGGACGACGCCATTTAGCTGGGAAACCATTTAACCATACATTTTAACGTGTTTTGTAAACAAACAAAAAAATTGCATCTGTTGAGACGAATCCTGAATTGTCGGCAGATTCATCACCAGGACACGATCATTCCCCTCAGAACATGGGGACTAACATTCCAGCAGATGCGGACCTAAGTGAATCTGAGGAGACGGACAAGCTTTACGACATCAACAAACTGCGAGCGTTCAAGGATGTTCCTTTCCTGATAAGCCGCATGGAGCCCAAGGACACGATCGTGACATACGGCGATGCTGCAGAACAGATCCAGGTTTTGGTTAATTTTCTGCGCATGAACAAGGTCCCAGCCGGAGCAGGAATTGCACTACGAGTCACGGAGCACACGCCGGCCTCTTCTCTTATGATTTTAGCGTAAGAGTACTTAATTATGTGGGTTACTCTGTTACTATCATATAAACTAAAAATTATAATCATCCAGAATCCTCAATAACAAGTGCTACTTCTTTCCCACGGATAAGATGATGCTCTCCCATGATCTGTACGTACAGATGAGCACGGCCGGTGTGGACTACCTCTTGGTCAACAAACATTTGACCGTTGCACCCTTATACTTTACATTTCTGGGAAGCATCTTGGTGTTTAAAGAGGACTGCAAGCTGTACACCGTAAAGTCGAAATCCGCCGATCATGCTGTACAGGCCAAGAAGCCGCTGCCCGCCAATATGTGCTACACCATCTCCACGACGGGCACTACGGGAAAGCCTAAGCTCGTACATGTGCCCTACGAATGCATTGCACCCAACATAGTGGGGCTCAGGTAAATATCCACTGGATATACCAAAACCCAAACTGACCACTATGCCCCCAAGCCAGAAGTTAAACGTCTCCATGGCCGACATCATTTACCTTGGCACACCCATTACATTCGATCCCTTCGTGGTGGAGTTCTTCCTAGCTCTTCAAAATGGAGCTACGTTACTTACCAGTCGTCACTCCATGAGGGACTCCCCTAGTAAGGTGCTAGGTGCCCTGTTCCCCGACAACCTGACCACGCCGGGTATCACCATCCTGCAGATGACTCCATCTCTGTTTCGGCAATTTGGAGCTTCTTCTATCAGAGAGCGAGTGCTAAGCAGATCCAGTTCATTGAGGTGATTTTTGATATATATGTTATTTGATCTTTATTATGAAATAGGCATCGTTTTCAGAGTACTGCTTCTTGGTGGCGAACCATTTCCCAGCAATGCCGAGCTCGTAACTTGGATGAATCCGAGTGTCCTGATGCAGAAACACATATGCAACATATATGGAATCACAGAAATATCCTGCTGGAGCCTCCTGCACATTGTTCAGTCATTACAATCACCTGTGCCTTTGGGAACTCCTATTGAAAAGGACACTATTCTGCGGATTGAATCTCAAAGCGATGAACCCTCGCAGCAAGGAGAGCTCTTTCTGGGCAGTGCCAAGCGTCGCTGCTATATCCCAGAAGTTGATGATCAGGCAAATGCTTCAAAAGACGATCCAGGCATTTGTTTCAGGGCGACAGGAGATCTGGTCACGCAACAGAAGGATGGCACATTGTTCTACAGCGAGAGATCGAACGATGTGGTAAAGCGAGCTGGTAATCGTATTAGCTTGGGTAAGTTTTCCAAATCGTTTCAGTCAATATAATATTAATTTTTTACAAATATGCAGGTTTAATCACTCGAAAAATTCAAAAATGTCTGCCAAGCGCTGAATTGACTACATGCCTGTGGCTCGAAGACTTGCAGAAACTTATTTGCTGCATTCGCTCTTTAGAGGCAAAAACTAGAGTTGATCAACGCGTCCAGACCTTTGATATCCTTTCCAAGGTATCGATTGCCGAACAGCCAGATAGATTTGTCTATCTACAACACTTTCCGTGTAACGTACACGGCAAACTGGACAAGCAACAGCTCCTCAAGATGTGCATTCCCCTTGCTCAGCCAGCTCAGCAAATTTTAAAGAGTTATCTGCACGATAGGCTGGAATGTGTGGAAGAGCCTGATGATAACTTACCAAAAAAGCAGCGACTTGAAGACGCTGCTCCCTGTGGCTATGACTTAAGTTTTCGCCAGGCGGGTGGCACATCGTTCCATGCCATCACAATTTGCCGAGAGATTGGTCTACAAATGTGCATCGATGACGAGCAACGCCACTTGTTCGAAATGCTACTGGATGAGAACATTCCGTTGCGCACAGTGCTAAGGTTCTTGGACACAGCCAAGCTGGTGGCCAACAACACCAAGCGGAAGAATGTTGAGCCAGCGGTTGTTGCCTCGTCCTGCCAAGGTCTGATAATTAAACGTATCGAACAGCCGGTGCTCAAGCTTCAGTTTTACTGGAAGGTAAACTTCGAAAAGTGCATAGACTCCCCAGTGACCGAATACGAGGGCCGCTTCATCTGCGTGGGCGCACATTCGAAAATTCTTCGTACTCTTAATCCGCAGACGGGCAGCGAGTACAGTGCAGTCAAACTTCCCGACCGTATCGAGTGTAAGGTTACGTTTCTTAGCGAGCAGCTCGCTATGGTGGGCTGCTACGATGGATGTCTCTACGGTTTTAATCCCCAAACTGGTGACATTGTATTTCGCGTTGGAATTGGGGGCATGATTAAGTCGCAGCCCATGCTGACCGCCGATGGTCGTCGAATTATAGTATGCAGCTATGCGGATGACTACAATGTCTATTGCTTGTCAGCCGAGCGGCAGGAGGTGCTGTGGTGCCTAAGGATCGGTGAAAAGCCGATCTTCGCGAGCCCTCTGGAGCTGCCAAGGGAACAGTCGCTGATAGTCTGCACCTTGGATGGCAGCTACTCGCGCGTGGCCATCACCGATGGCTCAGTGGAGTGGACGCAGAAATTTAGGGAGCCCGTATTCTCCACACCTGTTCTTTTGGAGTCCATGTCCAGTATTTTTCTAAGCGCGGAAGTGGCTGGTCGAGTCCATGCCTGTCATGTGGGCAATGGTAAAATTGTGAGTAGTGTTTTTCTGTTCCCAATTTCAAACTTGGTCATAACAATTGCAATCTTTAGCTGGCTACCTTCAGCACAGAAGGAAACATTTTCTCTTCGCTGGTGGTCAAGACCCCACCGACTTTTATGGGACATTCCTTTGCCGTTTTTGGTTGTATAGACCAACATGTGTATTGCCTGCGATGCAAAACCGGATCGGGTGGCAAATCTGTTGACTTCGAGCTCCACTGGAAGGTCAATGTGGGTGCACCCGTTTATGCCACGCCAACTCTGCTCACAGTGCAACCGAACGGTCTTCTGGTTTGGTGCGCCGCCACCGATGGACGCGTCATGCTGATGAACTTTAGAAATGGCGAGATTCAGTGGTCGGATAAACTGCCCGGTCAAGTGTTTTCCAGCGCATGCTTTATTGAGGACCTGCGTCGTGTTTTCGTGGGATGTCGGGACAACTTCCTTTACTGTCTGGGCATCTAGATATTAACTGAAACTGATACATTTCCAATTACAGCCAACTTGTAGTTTAATATTAATATAGAAATACGTGCCTTAATATCTGTATACCAAATGTCCAATGAAGATACAGAATTTACTTGTATGACTACAATTTAATTAGAATAAGAATGCCATTTTGTTAGAGTATATACATATTATAAATGTTACGTCATATTCCATGTGTTTTTGTTTGTTTTTGGAAATGGTTAAAAGTTATTCCTACACTTTCGTTGCACCTCACACATTCAAATTATAACAATCCTTGGTAGTAGAAAAATCTCTCTTCACCAAATTCATTCAAACATTCGGTTAGAATTTGGTGGAGAGAGACTTCTGTACCACCACAAAATAAGATCTTCCCACGGAATTTGTACATATCCTAAGACCTATCATACGTCTACATTTTGACAGATGTGTTCTGCTGAGCTATCGTCGGAATCTTCGGAGCACTTCTGTATCCAGATCAAGCCGCACCTGCTGCATTGCCGACAGCACAATGATGTTAGCGAGCATTTCGACTTCCTGCCCTCCAGCTTCTCCTTAATATCCTCCATGGCTTGTCGCTGGCGGTGCGTTTGCCTTGGAGCTCTGAATTGGGCACTAAGTGATCTCCTCTTTTTGTGAATCCGCTGCTGTTGTAGTCTTCGTTGCTCGCGCTCTTCCCTCTTTTTGGCCAGCTGGTCCATTCGTTTCTGATACCGGGCTTCGTCCAAAAGCATCTCTGTAGGAGTCCTGGCCTGTTTGGCTATGTAGGCTGCCCACCAGTCCCTCCTTTTCTCCAGATATTCACTTAAGTCTGTACGATCTATGGTGTAGCTTTCACCAGATATTTTTGATGCTACTTCCTCTTCTGCTCTTTGCATTTCGATTTTGGCTTGCATTTTCTGAACCCTCCTTTCCCTTGAAAGTGCCACTAATTGTTCGCTTATAAATTGAAAATTCTTCTCCAGAACTGGCAACAATTCCTCATACTTTTCATCCGAAATGTGTTTACCGAAGTTTAGTATCAATACGTTGTAGTGCTGAGGGTCACTTTTATATTTCTTAAAGATTTCAACTTCCTCCGCACTTATGGGTACCTGTCTACCCATGATCATGTGCTCCATTTGCTCCACATCCTTGTCAAAAGCGCCAGACTTCAACGTATCCATTTGCGATCGCACAAAGGCGTCGTGCGTTTGTCTGAGCGTCGAAATGTCTGTGCTAGATGCCCTTTTGACTCCCAAAGATACAAAGTTAGTTGGTATTCGGAAGCTGGAGCGAATGGCCCTACTGGACATAACAGATTTTCTGCTCTCTGTTTCTGATCGTCCACCGTCTGAATCGATCTTGAGAAGCTTGACATGATTGTACAAGACCTTTTGAACATTTTGAATGTAGCGCCACTTGAGAATTTCCTTCAGTTTGTGAGCATCCTCGGGCGTTTTAACATACGACGACCACTCTTTATACTTTCCCCGCAAATCGTTCCACACCGCACTTATCCAATCCGAGGCCTTGATCTTAGAAATCGTTGCCAGAAAACTGTTTGCTGACATTTTTGTGGCGTCCATTGTTTTGTGAAATCTTTTTGGTTCATCCGAAGCTATTGGCTTTTCTTCGAATAAGCGATTGATAATCGTTGTGGCCATTGATGACATGGGTAGCTGTGCTGAATCTTTTGTTACGCTATCCAATGATTTCAACGAGGAATAAACTTTCGGTTTTGCCACTGAAAAGGAGTTTGTTTGAGATATCTCAGATGCGCTTAAAACAGGATTCAACTTTGATTTGATGTCGAAATATTTCGATACAGTCATCTTCTGGTTCTTGGCTAGGCTTTCATCAGATGTACCTATTTTATTTTTTCTATTAAGAACATAACTTTTTCCCAATGGTTTTAAAGTTTCCACTTGGTACGCAGATTTCAATTTTTCGTATGTTGAGAAATTTTGTATATTGTTAAGATTTGAAGATTTTGGAAACTTAGTAAGATCATTTTTTGTATGATTCTCCTTCTCTATCTGTTCCGATTGATCCTTTTGCAAGGATTCGTCTTCAATCGTTGCATTTGTTAACGTAAATTCCTTTTTCAATTTCGAGACTTTTTTATTTTTCATCCTCTTTTTGACTCTACCTTTAAGTATTTTTGAGTCGGTATAGGGGGGTTTTCTCCAGGTTCCCTGCTGATTTTCTTCTTTATCTGCTTGTTTTAAATCTGTATCTGTATAAGGTGTTGTTTCTCTGTCCGCTGTATTGTATGTTTGGGTCTTTTCTCGGGGATAAACTTTAACCTTTAGCCTTGATGCTATGTTATGAGTGCTCTTTTTTTGAGAAACTACATTTGAATCCTTCATTAAATCAAAGTTCATTGCGCCTAATTGTTTTGGCCGTAAAATGCGTTGCTTATGAATACGTTTTTTACGTGGCTTTTCATTAGGATCCTCCCCCAAATCAAATAAATTTCGTTTTTTGTTCACCGTGTAGGATTCTTTTTTATTGTTATTCATTATCTTTGTTGTTTCCACATTCTTCTGGGTTTTTAGTGAATTTAAGAAAATCCATATGGATTTTTCAAAGGATTTTTTTGGTTTGCGTCTTGTAGACCTACTTCTACTCATATACCGCAATTGGCGTGCAACATTATAACATTCTTCAGCTTCTTTTAAGTTGCCTTTGGTTAATTTTCTCATTACTTTTAGATGTGACTTTAAAATTTCTGCAATATTACTGCAATCATGCTCATTAATTTGAATCTTCAGATTTGCTAACATTTTTTTGAGATATAAACTATGTGTCTTATGATCAAATAATTTTTTTAATAGTAACTTCAGTTTTCTGTCATTGTGTTCATCTCGCAGATAATTTCTTTCATGCTTACGATTTCGTCGCCGTAGCAATTTAATGGATTCAGCTAGAATGGATCGGGTTCTATGCATGGACATCATTCGGATCCTGTGAATTAAATTGCCATCTTTACTTAAAAGTTCGTTTAGGCATTCTTGGAGTTCAATCGCTTTCGTCCTTCGCCTCCTAAAACCCTTCATAATAAGGTGTTTGTTATATAAACGGTAGGCTGCTGGTCGTCCATTATTTCGTTTCAAAATCATCTTAAAGTTCCACTAATAGTGATCTTAAGTAATTATACAACATAAAGAAAGAAATAAAAAAAAAAATGACGTAGCTTGTCAAGGTTGCTGTAAAACTAAATACAAAAGCGATGCAAACTTCACTAGATGGTTTCTATAAATTTGTATTTAATAGATTTGTTAAGCCTATTTTTTATTGGCTTTTGCTGACTTCTTAAGTATCTCTGCTGCCTTTGCTTTGTTTAGGCGCATCTGCTCCAGGTCCTTTTCCCTCTGTGGTATAACTTCAACGGTGTTTGGTATTCGAGGACACTTCTCAGGCTTCGGCGCTGACTGCGATGTGGAAGGCAGTTCCCCATCCACAACTTCCGATTCAGGTGCAGCTTTTCGTTTGCCGCGTTTGGGGCGAGCTGTTTTCGCCTCGACTTCCGCGTAGGCTAAATCAGCATCTGTTGGCGGAGCTGCCTTTGTCCGTCTTGTGCGTGCCACCTTTTTTGGTTTCTCCGGCGTCTCATCGATCTTCCCGGACATCTTATCGATGGCCAGTTGGACACGTTTGCTGACGAGCGGTTGTTGAACTCGCAGTGCACTCTTTGCCGTAAAGTAGTTGCGTATGGAACCCTGTATCTTCTTCTCGTTAATTTTCTTCATAACGGGCATCAGAATGTCATCCGTTTTGGAAGTAGTCCAGCCGAAAGATTTTCGCGTGAATTCCCGTATTGATTCCACATCCGGCGTGCCCCAGCTAAATGCATCACGATTGTCATCGATCGTGGGCGCTAAATATGCCTCCACCACTGCACCGCTGGGGAAACCCTCGTGCAGTTCGATGTTCTTCAGTTTTTTGCTGAGCGAATGGCGAGCCGAGCTGCCAGGTGGAAGATTGCTGCTCTTGTGTGCTTGCCACCAGTCGCGGAACTTTGTTAGCGTTTGTAACACCGATTGATTGCAGACACCTGGCCCATTCGCATCCTGTCCGGAAAAGGAGGCCAATATCTCCAGGGCTGTTACAGCACCAATGCCATGAATTCCTGTAGTGTAGTCACTACCAACCAAACAGGCCAACTGAATTAGTTTACCCCTGTTGCAGTTAAACGTTTGCTCTATCTGTTCCGCTCGGAATTCCAGCACGTGCTTGTTTTGTGCAAAGAAGTTCTTGTAGACAGTTCGTCCACCAAAGAGCCAAATATCACTGTCATCCGTAATGGTGCCGTTGGTGAGATCGGTGGCATTGAGGAAGGCGCACTGCGCCTCCGCCTCCATGGGGGCGACAATGTACGGGATGCCGAAAAGGCGTAGCAGCTCCTGGCAGTCGATACTCATGCGCTGGCTGATGGACATGCCCATTCGGTCTTGCCGGTTCCGCTCGATTTCAAGTTCCTTTCGCTCCTGGGCTAGGTTGGTAGCCATCTCTTGCAGTTCTTCTGAGGTCTTCTGCGATTTGAGGGCCTCTGCTGCATCTTTGATAAGATCCTGTAAGGATACAACATTATTTAAATTAAATACTTAGAGACTCTCGCAAATGAATATGTACAATACATACCTCAGGATCTACAGTCTTTTCTTTTTCCGGCTCCTTTGGCTCGAAGAGCGATTTCGAGGCCTTACTGGACCTTTTAGTGGGCGAAACTTCCTCATCACTGTCCTCATTGGCATCACTAGCTCTTTTACGTCCGGACTTTGGGGTTCTCTTCCTGAAAAACGGTTGCGGGGTCTTGGGTGTTCCCGGTGATGTTTCATTTGTCGCTGGCGATTTGTCGGGCGTTCGCTTGATCACGTAACTGGTCTCAAAAAAGTCCTTTATGGATTTGTTTTTGCTGGGCGTTTTGTTTGGAGATATGCGATTGTTTTTATTATCGTCGCTGTCGCACAGCTCGATTAACTCGTCCTTCGGAACTATTTTCGAGGATTTCAGGGCACTTTCGTCGTCGGAGGACAGTACAATAGGGGCACTATTGCTTAATTTCACGTGATCCAGACTGATGTTTTTAACGTCGGCCATCTTTATTTTTAGCTCATCCAATATAGAGCTGAGTTCAACCTTTGGTTTTGGTTTTGCTTCATCATTTATGCTTAGTTGAATATTCTTAACTGCAGCGGTTTCTTCTTCAGATCATTTAAAATTGAGTCTAGATCAGGTTTGAGATTAACTTCTGCTGGAAGCGTTTCTTGACTATCTTTTACTTCGATAACTTCATCAACGGACGGCTTCCCTTCATTAATTTCTTGAATACTTTTATTCGGGAGTGCTTTAGCTTCGTCTTCAGAGTCCAATTTTAGTTCCTCACTGTCTTTTACTTCTATGAAGTCATCGTCTTCCTCATCGCTTTTCTCAATTCTATTTGTCTCTGCACCTTCGAATATATCCGCAAACAGATCGTTGGAGTCCCCTTGGCCCTCAGTGATGTCAACACAAATCTCAAGATTCTTTTTGCTTTTACCTCGCTCTTGAACTTCCATTACTTCTTCCAAGTCTGAGTCAGTATCAGTATCTACAATCTCCACCTTATCCTCGTTAAGATTCCTCTTACTTTCCTCAATCGCTTGGGAGAGTTGTTTGCTTTCTTCAATAGCTTGTGAAATAAGTTTGGCCTCCTCAATCGAGTTGTCAGCGATGTCGGTCTGGACTGTGGTGGTCTCAAACAACTTCTCAAGGCTTTGAGTGTCATTCAACTGAGTGGCCTCCATAATGTTGCCAACCTCCTCTTCGTTCATTCCGCCGTACTCAATCATATATGCCCGTGCAGGTCCTTTGGCCGCATGGCGCAACTGCTTGGTTTGAGCTCGGTTGAGGCGCAACTCTTGGTCCGAGTCGTACTCGTAGTCCTTTTCATCGTACACCTTGGTCTCCTCCATTGACATAGACAGTGCTTTGGCCAAATCCGCATCGAACTCCGTGCCTAGGTCTAACCTTTCCACTGGCTCTTTCTTGGTGGAAGTGCTTGGCTTCTCATCCTCCTCCGCGGGTACCTCCTCAATCATCTCCATTTTAACCTCCTGCTTGGTGCTTTCCATAGCTTTCTTCTTAAGATCCCTGACCAGCAGGAATCGTGTGTGCTCATCTGAGCTGATTTGTCGGGTGCACTGTTCAATGGCAGTTGGGGTGAGTATGCCCTCCTCGCTGAAGAAGTCGCACAACTCTGCATAGGTCAGCGTATGTCCGCCCATCTCCTGTTCCGCCTGCTCTAAGCTCTCCTGAACGGCTCGACGCTTTAGGAGTCGCTTCATCTGAAAGGAGCAGAAGTCATCGCTGCGGGCGGGCAACTCGTGTAGGCGGCCCCACGACGACTGCTTGCGCGTCTCCTTGATGTCTGTGAGGATCTCGTGTCGCACATCGGCTGGGAGATTCCGAAAGTGCTGGCTCTTCACATCGATGGCCTGTAAACTGGAGTTGTAAGAGTGTCGAGCGGTTGACTCGTCAAAGGAGCTGTCTGAGGCACTGGCACTGGTGTCCTGCTCGCTTTCACCGTGATTGTCTTGCCCCTCCGATGCAGCCGGCAGTTCGGGCAGCTTGAACAAGTCATCCTCGTCGTTCTTCTTGGCTGGAGGCGGACGCTTAACCGGAGATTTTAGCAGTAGCTCCGCATTCTTGCCCAGCGCTTGCTGCACTACTTTTTCTTTGGCCAGGGATTGTAGAAGCAACGCCTGAATGCGATCAGCTTCATTGCTGAGCTTATTCCTCTGCTGCTGACGACGTGCCTGAAAGAGTAACATAGAGAGGATTTTATTTGGAATGTCAATCTCCGTAAAATGCACTATAGTAACTCACAATGGTGTCCTTTTTGAGCTGCGGCACGCATCCATCGAAAATGAAAACCGGTCGCACACGATAGTATAGCAATTTACAGAGGCGATGGAACAGACCCAGTAAATGGGCATTACTCAGGGCTGAGCCCTTGTTGTCCTGAAAGCCCTTCACAACCTGATGCAACCAAATGGATATATCTGCGGGATAAACAGAATCCAAATCAGCAAGTATTTCATTAGGTGGCGAAATCGATGCTTACCCACTGCCAGGATTTTACCCTCCAAAGTCTCTACGGGCACTGGCTTGCCACAAGGCTCAATGAGCTTCCACAAGCCCGTAACTCCCATTTTCCACTAAAATATTTATTGTATAAAACATGCAAAATAATAGATAACTAAACTTTTTGTTGCGACAAGACGCGCTTTTTTAAACAGCTGCTTCTAGTGTTGAAAAGAGCACGTGGACTTTTACCTGAGATGCGCAAAGTGGTGATTTTCAAAATAGTGATTTCCTGATCACAATAAATATGAACAAATAATACCTGAAAGAAACTAAATAGCATTCTGACACCTGTTTAATATTATTCCGATTAGGCCCATAAAAAACTAGATCAAACTGGATTAAAATTTCAAACTAATTATTAGCAATAAAAAGTGTAGAGTATTCATAATTTATTTTCTTCCACTTTTTGATCATTGCTGTCACATTACAAACCCAAATTAATGGAAACAATCGTTTACTAACGTACTTTAGCCTTTAGGGAAAGCGACATAACACAAGTGACGTGCTTAGATACTTCTTAGGTCTAATGTTCTTTGTTTATGCTTAATACTAGCTTTGTTCTTAAGGACTAAAGAGGATAATTGATCCGAATATATTCTCATATATTCGTCTTCACTCTGCAGCTTCCTCTGCGGCTGCTGCGGCAGTGGCGTTGGCATTTTCGGCGGTGCTGGAGTCCTTCTTGCTGGCCTTGCTCTCCTTTTTGTCCTTCACCATTTTGCGATAGACCTCGAGATCCTGCGTCAGGGAGGGCACAAAGCTCTCGAAGTCTAGCTCGGTGAGGGTCTGTAGAATATCTTTGGCCGTGATGGTCTTGTGGTTCTGCTTGTGGGCCAACGCCGTCGACGAGGATGTCACAAAGATGGCAAACACAGATGCCGCTCGGGTGATCGCTGCTCGCGCTTCCTTGCTGACGCTGGCAGACTCCGGCAGGGATTCCTTGATGAGCCGCGCAATCACGGCATTCGGCAGGTTAAGATCCTCGATGCGCTCGACCATTTTGCTCCGGCTTATCTGCTTTTACTTGGTGGGCACTTCTTATTTCCCGTGGAGTTTAGGCGTCGCTGCTTCCCGCGTAAAGAGTAAACAGCTGGCCAGCCAGTGTTGGACAAGGCCAGCGTGCACGCATCTCCACCCACGATGTGGCAACTCCTCCACTCAATTCTGTTTGCGCCGCCTCGTTCGCATCAATTGTTTACACATTTTTATAAATAACAGCCAATTACCCCGGCATAAATGTGCACGGAGCGTTTCGGGCCCAACTTGAAGCTGTTCCCCTCCGAACTCACGTGATACGAGTCCTGTGCGTGAGCCAGCTACCACGCACATGGACCAGCAACAGGCGACGCCGCCAAAAAAACGCAGGCACAGCGAGTACCACGATCCAGATTATCAGCAAACGGAAGTCTCTAGCCAGGATGAGGACGAAACCCGTCCGGAGGGCAAGTCGCCCGTTCAGCACAAGCGTGCAAAGACAGAACAGGCAGAGGAGATGCCAACGTCGTCCGACAAATTTCAGCGCATCCGGGAGCTCCTTCGGCTGGAGTTCCAGCGCGAAATCTCTCAGAAGGTCGAGCAGTTGGCCGAAATCGACCGACGACTGCTGCAGGGACGACAACTGTTGGACAGACTGCGCTATCAGGTGGTCAGCGAATACTACCGGAAGCAACAGGTTCCCCTCACTGGTGCGGACGTTGCCAAGGTCCGTGGCGACAGCCTCTTTGGGGACGACGTATCCGTACCGCAGCTGCCACTGCATCCAGCCATCAAAAAAATCGTTGGCAAGCGCCCTGTTCCCATCCAGAATCATTTGCCAGAGCGCACGGCGGCCACCTTGGCCAAAGAAACCATCAGACTAAGGAATCCTGCTCATCGTCGTGCGGAGCGAAGACGACAACAGAAGATCAAGGAGCAAGGCATCGTAACCGATCACTCCAAGGATTCCAAAGATCAGCCAGAGCAGGAACCTCCCGTTTCCGTTAAGTTGGAGGACGAGCAGCCGTGCACCAGTCGGCAGGCCCACGAAAAACAACTGGAGCTTAATGCCTCGCGGCTTAATAACAAGAACAAGTTCAATTTTGTGGTGGGTAATACCTCCAAGTACATTGGCGATGGCTCTCGAGAAAATGCCACAGGTGGTCCAGCTTTAACCTATAAGTGGTTGGTCTATGTGCAAGGCAAAGATCTACCTGAACCACTGGAAAAGTACATTAAAAAGGTAAGTGATTTTCAAAAAACGTTCATAGTGATTCAGTGCGTTCTTGGCATTTTTAGGTGCGCTTCCACCTGCATCCGTCATACCGACCAAACGACATTGTGGACGTGCACAGTCCTCCTTTTCAGCTCAACCGACATGGTTGGGGGGAGTTTCCGATGCGCATCCAGTTATTCTTTCAAGAGCACTTGCAGCAGAAGCCCGTGCAACTGATGCATACAGTGGTGCTGGATAAAACAATGTGTGGACTACACACGATGGGTGCTGAGACTACTGTGGAAATATGGCTGAGAGCGAAACAGGCGTTAACGAAACAGAAAAGTGTCAAACCTCCTACTTCCCCTGAGAAGAAAATTGTTGTTCCTGCTCACCCTGTTGCTGCTCCGCATCTTTTAGAGCCTTCGATTTTCGCATTTCCTGGGGAGTCGTGCAAACCGCGCACTATTTCCTTCACTCAAAATAAGGAGGAACTGGATGATAATCTGTTTGCTGGCATCAACAAAATTGAACTCAGCGACGACATTGAGAAAATTGAACCAACGGTGCTGGTTTCTGAGCCCCTGAAGTTAAGCTACAGTCCTAGAAAGCAGCCGCCCACTCCATCAACGCCTCCTAGGGCTCAACTTCGGTTAAATGCGGCTCCCGTCAGCGCTTCAAAGCCTTCTGTGGTCTATCTACCAGTAAACGGCAGAAGTCCTAGGCAGGAATCCTTGTCAGAGAGGCAGCGGCACGAGTTTTCGCCAGTGAAGCACTATCCACCGGCGTCTCCCCAAAGAGCGTGGCAGGAATCTTCGCCGGATCGGCCTCCAATAAAGCCTGTGCCCAATGGCCATCAGCAGGGCAAGAAGAATGTTGTGTTTCAGAGAGCAGGAAAGCTGTACATTATTGATCCTTTGCAGCGGAAGCTTAAGCAGGCTGCGAAGCAACAATCCCTGCTGAAACCACAATTGAGTCTTCTTAAGCCACCGTCAGAAACGCGATGGCATATGCTGCAGTGCATGCAGCATGATCATGGGTACGCCAACATGAGCGGCGAGGTGGAGGAAAAGCTAATGCTGTTGCCTCCACTTGTGGACACTTCCTTACAACCGCGACCCCGAAGGCTGGAGCATGTCTTTAGAAGTGCCCAATTCCGAAACATGCGCAGTGCTGTGGAGTTCCTCCTGCGCCGTCTGCCGCTTACGGCGATTGATCAGCAGAAAGAGCACCCTTTCACATGCATAAGCCTCGACGCGTTCCACAAGCAAACTGCTCTGAAACAACGTTGCTTTGAGTACTTGCGGGCACGTCTCCTCCGTCGCAGTCTGATGCAGCATCACAAGCTGCATCAGCTTAATATTAGTGGGAAGGAACACTACTGGAGTTTACGGGAGATAGTGGCGTTCGCCAGGGTGCATGGTTATACGCCACCTCTCAAAGATGTGTTACCTGGCACGCAGATGAAGAGAAAACAAAAACTGAGCGCCGAGGAGCAACTGGCTCACCGTATTCAGGCGCAACTCAAGGGCGAGCCTCAACCGCAACTATCGGCCTACAGCACTCTCAGCTCCGACAATCGGCTGGAAGCTTGGATAACCAAGCAATCTGAACGTCTGCTTGGGCATGATCAAAAGGTGCGGGATAAGGAGTTCATCGATGTGCTGGGTGTGGACAAACCTCATTCGCAAGCCCACAGGGAAACTAACTCAGCAAGTGTATCTCTTCAAATGGTGAACCATCGCCAACTACTTTATCTACCTCCTCCGAAGCACTTGGATTCGGCCTTGCCGCTGGTCCAGGAAATGTGCAAGGACATTAATATCACACTGGAACCGGAGGAATCTCCGCCTGGCGTCTCCCAGCCGCTGGCCCTAACGATGCTCGGCCAAGTGCTGTGCACTTTTGTGGAGAGATTGGTGCGCCGCTCCTTGGCGGCGAAGCTGCAGCAGGAGACTTTGGAACAGTTGCCACCGTCGGCGGGCAATGCTCCGTTGTGTCTCCAACCTCAGGACATCGGCCGCGTTATCAGTCAGTGTTCTGAACTGGATTTCCTGGGAAACAGGCACTTGGGAGCTGCTCCGCTGGAACCACAAATCTAATGTGCAGTTGCCATTGTTTTGAATTTATTTTTTATCAAGTGCGCGTAATAGTTCAAATTCTACTGGGATATTAGTTGATATCTAATTAGAGTCTTGTACTCGTTGATAAGCATAAATCTAAGCAATAAATTAACTAAATTAATGTCTGAAAAAGGAAAGCAGCATTTTTTATTATCATTGGTTACAGTAACCTGTATATTTGATTAAATTTCAACAATCTTGAACAAGTTCTGTTTATATATAAATAAGAATCTTTACAATTTCTTCAAAACGAAGTTTTTGTATTTTCGTTTAGAACCTTATCAGTTAAGTTCAGCGAGTAACACATCTTTATCCTGCCCCAGAAGTATGCAGTGAAAAGTGCCGTTAGCAAATTCAATAACTGTTAATGGGAGGGCGGTTTTGCAGCTCTTAGCATATCCATATGATTCTTTGGCACCATTATCCGTCGCAATCGCATCTCTTTGCAGGCGCTCTCTTTGTTCTCCCCGCTCACCGATCGATTTCATTCATGGCGCATGCCAATGCCAATGTGGGGATGGGGTCCATCTGATTCTCTGGCTCTGTTTTCCTCAGTCTCTTTTCCGACGTGCGCGCAACAAGACCTAAAATCAAAGTGGAGCAGAGAAGAGCCCGCTTCCCGCGCGTGCTGCTCTTTAGATTAACTAATTAATTACTTGCCCGATATATAAAATGATTCACGAGTCATTATAATAATTATATTTATAATGTCGAAGCCTTCCATAGGCGATATAGCAGCTCCAGTACGTCTATGATAATCTATAAAAAGCTTTTGGATCACCAAATTTGAATGCTATTTTTTTTTGTGTCGTGTGTGTGCTCGTTCGTGCGACAGAAAATGTGGAGGCGCTAAAATGTTCTATTTTTATTTTGCAGTAAAATCCACAAGGAGATGCAAGTGTGTAGTATGTTTCAGCTTCTGTTGCGACGCCAAATTGCATTTGCGGCCAGCACGCCGCCCGATCCCTCGATCGTTTAGACCCCTTCATTGACTCAGTTTTCCTAGTGGTGGACAATCGGTCCAGCCAGCCAACATTTTTCGGAGCGCCCCAAGCGTTTTCCAATGATGCAAATCCCATTTACTCGGATTTTCAAAGTAATTTTCGTGCTCTCAACAATTGTCGCCGTCACAGGTAAGTACATAATCCCCATCTGATTTTTTGATTCCAATTTTGCGCCAGTATTGCCAGGTTCTCTAACAAAAATAGCTATATCTAGCGTCGAAAACATAAAAAACAGCTAAAACAAAGCACAGCTAAAATATTGGCAGTGCTGACGAGTCTATGATATTTTTAATGCTAATTCATTCAAACTTTCTTGAAAATTGTCTCTTATTTTGTATTAACTATTAAATGACAAAAAAGTCTAACCTGAATAACGTAAACTTTGAAAAATAGATTTGTAGATTATCTTTAAAGATTTGTTTGGGATTCATCAAAATTATGTATATTGTAAAGTAACGTACTTGCCTAGAGCTCCCTAGAAATCATTTGTTTATTTACCATCATTTCAAAAATTTGTTACAAAAAGCTTTCTGTACTTGAACATAAATTTTATAATGTTATTGAATCTGTATCTTTGAGCATTTTGTGCATGCAGTAGATATGTCCTTTTTTTGTAATCGCACCCCTCTGTATCCTGCAGATTGTTGTTCGAGCCGGATCTTACTTCTCCGAGAGCATACGCTGAAAATTGTGCAGCATCAGCACAGCCACATGCACGAGCATGCGCACGAGCTGCAGCAGCAGATCCAGGAGACTGCGGTTGAGTTGCTCAATCGCCTGGAGCTGCAGCGCAAGCAACTGGAGGCTTCCGCTCAGGAGGAGGCAGACCAACTGCATCCCGATACGGATACTACTCCGGACACTGGCGACCAACTGCCAACCACGGACGACTCCAATGTCGCCGATCCTGAACAGGATGCGGTTATTATCGGATCCAGTACCGCGACCTGGTTTGCCAGCGCAAGCAGCACACCAATCACTGAGTCCGAGACAGTGACAACACCCGAAACTGTTACGCACACCGGAGAACCGCCACCTGACCACAGCTCCTCCAGTACGCCAGGCTCCACAACTCCCAGCCCGAACGACAAGGAGACAGAGATTCAGATGCTGCCCTGCAGCGAAGCTTACAATACTAGCTTTTGCCTGAACGGCGGCCACTGCTTCCAGCATCCGATGGTAAACAACACAGTCTTCCATTCCTGCCTCTGCGTAAACGACTACGATGGAGAGAGGTGCGCCTACAAGAGCTGGAATGGTAGGTGGTCTTGCATAGCAAAGTAATCCATCCGGCTTGCTACAGAAGTCTCTTCCGATCTTGTATGGACTTGTGGTTGGAAAGGATTTCTGTGGCATCCAGATACAAAACTAACTATTACTATCTATAAGTCCCCAGTAGTTGGTAACCACATAATCATAATTGATCATTGCAGGTGACTACGTCTATTCGCCTCCAACAGCACAGCGGAAGGTCCGGATGGCACACATCGTCTTCTCCTTTCCCGTACTCATCATGCTGTCGTCACTCTACGTGCTCTTCGCAGCCGTTTTCATGCTCCGCAATGTGCCGGATTATCGCCGGAAGCAGCAGCAACTACACCTGCACAAGCAGCGGTTTTTTGTCAGATGCTGAGAGACCTTCGATGAGGAGAGGTCCTCCTCTGGATTTAGATTTGATTAGATTTGGAAACAATTTGGTTTCACCTATATAAGCCTCATTATTGGATGGCAAATTCTTGTTGACCATTTTTCTTTACGTTGCGCAGCGTAAAATTAACGCTTTAATTTATTGAATACATTTAGTGTACTTAGTAGGATTTTCTATTTAGTTGCAAAAGACGCACAGTTAGTATTTGCTTTTCTTTATCATTTCTTAGTTTCGTTTGTTTCGCTTTTGAAGCTTTCGTTGGAGCTTTTGTAGTTTGTTTGTAGTAACATTTTGTTACGTTAAATTAACCATTACGAAATATTAAGAATGTACTTAGAACATAATCTTAGCGCTTACTCCAGTTACCAGGACAAGTGATTATTTTTTGTAACACTCTGTTACATCGTGTATATTGTAAAGAAAAACTATTTTGGTAGTGTATTAAAGAAGAGGATTGGGACTCGACTCGAAACAGAACTAAAACATTCAAAACAGTGTTTCCTTTCTGCGGTTCATCGTATCTCGTATCTCTCTTTTTTTTCAGCCGCCGGATATGAGTGAAGCACGCTTTTGGGTTTTATATTTTATAATATATATTTTATCCAATATTTCGTCCAAAAATTCTTTACAAATTTCTTCGAACTTACAGTTAAATGTATAGTAGAAATTATTCAAAAAATTCTCCTCACTTTCATCTTTTTCATCGTATATGATTTGTTGATTCTTTCTCTATCAAGATCATCAATATGAGAATGGTATGTATGCGCATGTGTGGTGGATGTGTGCTTGATGGGTGATGGATGTGTTTTGGGGGCTTAACCCGATCTGGAATTCAGAGGCACCAATAAAAAAAACTATTGATGCCTGCGCGTGGGTGTTTGAGTGGGGTGTAATTGCAGTGGTTGCAGTGGTGGCGTGGATGGTGGTGTCACGTGTAACTCGGACTTTTGCTTGCGTATATCTTGGATTAGGGATATGAAGTTCGTACAAAAATTGTTTAAAATATGTAAATGTTTAAAAATGTATTTTTACTTGTTTTTTGTTTTGTTTTTATCTCGTTTATCTTGTAATTGTTTGTTGTTTTACGTTGCGTTCTTTTGTTGTTGCTTGTATCGTTTGTTTTGTTTTTAATAATATGTAATATTATATATAATAATTATGAGTAGGATTATTCGCATGTAACGGGCAGTTGTTCCTGTGTTGTAACGTCTGCCGCGGCGGCATTCTTCTCCTTCAGATCCTTGGCGAGATCCACCTGTGAACGAACGATGGAAAATATTAATTGTTTATCTGGTCAAGGCTCTTTTACTTTTTTGTGTCGCATAAAAAGATTAAAAACTGAAAGCACAACAACAACAATTAAGGGGAAAGAAAGTTCGCGACAATGACAAAGGCATTCGTCGGCGCAAAAACAAAACGAAATAGTATACAAAATAATGTATTTAATAATAAGCGATTTGTGTGTGTTTTCAACATTTAGGTACAGTTGTGTATTTATGGTCTTTGGTTTTAGTGAGAGCCAAGAGTTACGACAGCCAAACAGATAATGGGTTAGGACAGAGCGGTAGATGGATTGGGAATAATTTTCTGTTTTCTAAATTTGTATTTTGGTGTGCATGTGTGGAGGATTAGGATGAATGCGTTTTAAGTTGTGTTTATGGGCTTGGTTTCTTGCGGTTAATACAATGCAGTCGCTATCCTCATTTTAGTATTACGTACTTCATTCGCTTTACATCACCAAAAAATCATGCAATCCCCGAGCAATTCAATCAACATCAATCAATGTACCAAACACTAACGAACTACGTATTAACTACGGCAACAAGCGCGCTACCAGCAGCAGAATATCTGATGCCATTCGAATGAGAAACACACACAGAGTCGAGAAAGCAGAAGAAGCACGCCCAGGACATAACTCCATGCCCACCAAATGGAGCGGCAGATGCAAGAATGGTAATATGGTGTGTTGAAGTCGATGTGTTTTGAAGAGTTGAGGTTGCAGTTTTAAGACTCACTGCCAGTTGCTATTCACCTTGTTGTTGCTCTCGCCCTCCTGTTCCGTGGGTCTCACATCCAACTCTACCAGCAGATCGCCACCTGCTTTGGTAATCGGGGCATCCAGATCGCTAATGATGTTTTCAACCAGGTCGATTTCATTCTCCTTATCGTTATCGCTATGCGCCTCCTCGGATATAACTTGCTGTTCTGATGTCTCTTGTTCGGTGGTCTCCTCAACAGCTGATGGCTGTTCTGGGAGGATTTCATCCTGATTTTCGATTGCCGCCTCGTCGTCGGAGACTGCAGAGGATTCAACAACGTTGGAGCTGATGCTAACCGTTTCTTTTTGGACTTCAAAAGCAACATCATCGTTTACTTCCGCCGGATCAATGGGAGCTGGAACTGGGAAAGACTCTCCTTCGTCGGGTGTGGCTTGGTCCTCGATAGTTTCCTGAACCTCATCAGCAGTAGGAGAGGGAGGCGTTACCTCAACGTTTTGAACAGTTAAAACTTCCTCAACTTTAACCGTGGAGCTGGATTCCTCCACTTCAACCGTGGAGCTGGATTCCTCCACTTCAACCGTAGAGCTGGATTCCTCCACTTCAACCGTGGAGCTGGACTCTTCAACTGTTTCGGGTACAGAATCCACCTTGGCCTCCTCCTCTTGTTTCTCTTTTTCGGTGACAATTTCTGCTGCCTGTTCAGTGATTTCAGCCACCATGCTGATAGCCTGCTGTTCGATCTCATCGGGCTTTGTTTCGTTTTCTTCAGGGACGTTAGGGGTAACCTGCTCCTCGATAACATCCTCGGACAGCACAAATGCGGAGACACGAGACGGAGGCGGGGATTTGGGCAATGGAGGTGGCGGACTGCTGCTTCTCGTTTCCACAATAACGGATTCAGATTCAACTTCGACCACCTGTTCAGTTTTCACTTCAGAAACTTCTGGTACGGATTCAGTTTCAGCTTTAGACACTTCAACTACGGTCTGAGCTTCAACTTCGGGAATTTCAACCACCGGTTCAGTATCCACTTGGGAAACCTCAGCCACGGGTTCAACAGGGGAAATGGAAACGGGGACTTCGACTTCGGTGGACACAGAAGCAACAACCACGAATCCCTCGGCCTCCGTCTCAGTCTCCGTTTCGGCTTCAAGTTCGCTGCTAACCGCCTTGATGATTGCTGCCACAACTTCCTCTTCCGCTTGGCTGGGGGTCACTGTTTCAATCACTTCACTGCTGGCCTGCGTGTGGGAGGTGGGAAGGATCGTGTTGGTTTTTTTGGTTAGGATTGTTTGGGTCTGAACTAACTCTGCGGCTGCTACAACGGTCTCGGTCACAGTGCTTGTGCAAGTTCTTTCTGTTTCTGTACTTATAGTTTTTAGTGCAGTGTTCTCTGTGATTTCGGTTGTATTTGTTGTTGTTGTACTTGTATTTACAGTGTAGTTTTTGCTGTTGTGTTGTGTGGTGCTGTCTGTTCGTGTGTGGTTCTTTACCTCAATTTGCTGTCCCTTCTCAATCTCCGTGGCCACAGGAGTGGGCGGGGGCGTGGTGGTGCCATTGGTGCCATTCTGGTGCGGCTGCTCGTCATCAACGTTGCTCGGAATGTTGTCAGCGACAGGTGCTGTCTCGGTCACTGGGGACTCGGCCAGTCCGTTGCTTGATCCGTTGGTCAGCGCCTCTCCGGCTCCATGTCCATTGGTAACCACTTCGGGCTCTGGCTGGCTCTCTTTCACGGGTACTTCTTCGGTGGCAGTGGTGTTCGACTCGGTGGCAGTGACTGTGGCTGGTTCCTCGGCGGGCTTGGGCTTCGCCGCTTCCTCAACTGTGGCAGGGGCTGGCGCCGCCTTTTCGGCTTCTCCGTTGGCCTGTTTCTCCTGTTCGGTCGCCGATCCGTTCTCGGTGGGCTTCTCATCCTTGGACGCCGGCTCGCTGGTGGCAGTGGCAGTCTGATGATATTCAGAGATGTTAAAAAATTAATTTTTCACTATTTAGACAGTCAACTCACCTCAGCTGGCTTTTCAGCCTCGCCATTTGTAGCGACCGATGGTTCTGCGGGAGCCGCATCTGCAGAAGGAGCTGCCTCTGCTTCGGCCGTCGTGGGCGACGTTGTGCCAGAGGTGGGGGACGTAGCCTCCTCCGACTTGGCCGGTTTCTGTTTGTCCTTCTTGCCAAAGGAGATGCTTCGGAAGGACCACTTCTTTTTGACCTTGTCCTTCTTGGACTTGGACTTGATGCTTTCGTCTGCCAGCGGAGTGATATCCTCACCAGCAGCAGCCTCCTTGGGCGATCCCTCCTCGCTCTTCGCCGTTTCAGCGGCCGCATCGCCACCCTCAGCGACTGCGGCATTCTTTTCGGTGGTCAGATCTTTGTCGTTCTCAGAATGCTCCTCACTTTCCTTTTTCTATTAAGGGGAATAATGAGACATCAGGCATGAGCTGTACACTTTTGTAAATATGATTAGCTTACCTCTACCGCCGCCGCTTCATCACCACCCTCTTTGGGCGTGGCAGCATCTCCGTTCACAGCCGGCGCGTCCGTCTTCTGATCCACATCAATTTTCTCCACCTTGCCGGCGACCTCATCGCCCTCTCCGACCTTCTTGGGATCGGTGGTGATGTCGATTGAACGCTTGCTCTGAGCTTTACCCATTTTTTCCTGCTGATCCTCCTTTAGTCGCTAGTGTAAACTGAAAGCAAATGAAGTGAGTAATTAGTTTAAATGTGAAACATTGTAGAGTCGGAAATGGCACAAGTACGGCGGCACTTTTTATTTTTAGATAGTGTTTCTCCTATTTTTTGCGATTGACATTTTCACTGAGACGCACTCTAGATCTTTCAATGCAATTCGATGACCTCATTAAGGATTGTCGATTGCATCCACCACTTAGGGCTTATCAAATAAGCTAGACCGTGAAGAAAACAAGTGCGATAATGTGTATTTACTTTGAAAAGATTTCTTGAAGCAATATTTGGAAATAATATTGGCGATGTGTTTATTAACTATGTTACCTACATTTTAAAGAATGTTCTCTAATATATTATTTTTTAATTGTAATAAAATGTATACTACTATCGTCTCCAATCACCCAATAAATACTGTATCGGCCCAAACAGACGGCAGTAATCGTGAACAATATCAGCGCCTCAAATGATTCATCGACACTTGAATGTTTTTCATTTTGCTGGGAAGTTTATATGAAACAACGAAACAGACACCGCAGCAAAGAAAAAGAGAAAAGGGGAGGAGGGTTTTTTTTAGCAAGCAATGCGTCATGTTCAAGTAAAATCGAATTACACACACAACATTTTTGCCAGAGTGAATGAAACAGAAACCGTAGCAAAGAACCAACATTTTTGGGCGGTTAGAGGTGGCTCAGCAAGAAGTTTTTGCATTTTTAGGGGTTGTAAGTGGGAAATAAAACGGGGAAGGTGTGTGCAGCGAAAAAATGGCGGCAAACACACACACATCACACCGACCCACACAGACAACAAAGGCTAAAAGAGCAGCTGTTCCGACCGCTTTATCTCGACCCTGTGAATCAACAGCCTCCCACATCCCACCCATCCACATACTCTCCCCACCATCCAATTCCACTTCCACTTTTTAACAGACACACACGCACGACCGGCACGTGGGGCGCCATATGCAAATTAAGAATTCTCCGGGAATCCATCAGTGACTCATTAGCGTCAATTTATTATTGCCTAGTTAGTTGGACGTGAGTCAAGACGTGGCTGAGGCAGGAAGCAAAATATAATTAACGAACTGAATGATTCCCGTTTGGTAGGTGCGAATAAAAACGTTCTGACATTGGAGTTTCGCCGAAGAGCTTTGACTCACTTTTGATGTCTAAGGCGTTGTCAACTAAATAAAGGTGTGAGCAATATGTCACTGTCTTTATCAATTACGGTATAAAAATGAATGAAAACAAAAAACAGAATAACTTGAGCATGCCCCTTCTCTTCAATACCTCGTACTTGAAACTATATTTGGAACAGCAAACCTCTTAAGGTTTGGAATTCCGATTAGAAATAACACCAAAAGCTTCAAATTTGCACCGAAAGCAAACAATCGTGCACTCGGCACATATACATCATATCAATTTAAATACGTAACAAGCAAAAGAGACCTCAAGTTTCAAGACTCTATGGGTTCAACGAACCCAGCACAGCAATTAATACGAGACAACCCGACACAATACCATACGTATACCATACAATACCGGGCCAACTGAAGCAGCTCCTCGGTTATGTATTTCGATCGGAGTGATAGCGGAGCGAGCCACATATCCGATGGATGGGCAAAGAATGAGGCTATTAATTCCTGCCCTATGTCTATCCAAACCGGATGAGTAATGGCCGAAATATGCCGAAATACTCCCCCATCGCGCCCACTGAATTTGGTCATAGAAGGTAATAACATAAAAGCGCAAGTAAACTGGCGCGCATGACGCATCAAGCAAAAGGACATCGAGAGAGCAAAAGAGAAAGAGAGAGAGCAGAGAGCGTGAGTAAGGAAGGAAGGACTCTAGAGTGCGAGGGTTGCCGGCATTTGCCGGCAGGGAACTACAACAATAATAACAAAGTTAACGGGTCTGGTCATTGCACGTTGCCATGCCAACTTAGCAACAACTGTTGTTTCTCCCTCTTCTTCCTTCTCTTCCACTTTATCGTCAACGTCCCCATCCACATCCCCATCCCCATCCTCGTCTCTGCCCACAACCCCCTGCGGTGGGGCGTGTGAAAATAATTGAGTGCGGTCCAACGTTTATTCGATGCATTAGGACACACATGCATAGCGTTGCCAGATCACCCCGAAAATACTTCCTTTGAGTGGAAAACTCAAACTTAAGCATTCTGAAACTATTGTAAAACATCTTATAACAAATTTTGTTTCTTTATATCGTAATTAATTCAAAATGTCTTATTTCGTCAAGTAGACTGCGATTGAATGTGTAAAATTCAAATTAATACCCTCTAGTTTTCCAAATTGATTCAGGAGGCGGGGAGTTTGAAGTTATGGAGTGAAGTGCCTCCAAGGGTGGAGGACCGGCTAAATGTGTAATCTATGAAAATGACTTAATGGCGACAACAACGACAGTTTTCGGGGCCTTTGTGTCTCAGTTTTTATTAGTTTAATTCAATTAGACATGGCTTTTGACATGTGCGCCCACTTTCACACGCCCTCCCCTCATTTAGCTCCCTTCCCCCTTCTCTCCAACTGTCGAGCCGATGGACGACAAAGGAAAACGCAGAGCAGAGCTCCCAAGCTCACAAAACAGCAGCCGCGGTCTATAAATAAAAGCGCATTTATCAACAATGGAGTGTGTTCGAAAATAAAATAAAAGAAGCAACAGCACAAAGAGGCGTGAGTGTGAGCTTCAATTCATTCCCATTCCCATTCCCCCTGCCTTTCGGACGCAGCCGCCTATCAATTTTGACACTCCAAGCTGTTGTGTATCACTTTGCTGCTCCTGCATTCTTCTGCGAATAGTGCTGACGAAAGAAACTCGGCTAAATAATATGAGTAAACAACGTTGAGAAAATGAAAATACACTGGATTATATCTTATTCAAACAGTTCCCATACCATCGATGCATCTTTATTTCCCTAACATTACGAATTGAAAAATAATACTAATCTGACTAGCGGTGGGATTTGAAACCGGGTTTTTGTTGTTAGAGGTGCTAGCGATTGACCATTTCATCTTACAATATATATTTTGCTAATAGACGTTGTGTTAAGAGGAAATTATATACAAATCTTTCAGATTTATAAAATTTGATAGATAGCTGATTTTGGAATATAGCTAAGAAATAGCCAAGCTGTCAACTCAGTCGCCTCCTTCCAACGCTATCAATCCATCTGGCCGTCTCATTCTCGCCTGCCGGCGAGGGAGCGATGAGACGTTTTGATACGTAAATTAAATTGATTGTGCTGGAATGTGCCGGCTGAGTGACCGTCTGAATGTCTAGCCGGCCGGCCGGTCAAACAAATTAATGTGTGTGCGTTTGGGAGATGCTGGCCTGGCTTGTTAAAGCGCAGGCGCAGAGCCACCATTCCCATCCATTCTCCATTCCAATAAACCCATTTGGACTCACTCCCTCCAAGATCAGTGGCAGTGTGGCATCATGATGTGTACATTGTTGTGCAATTAAAATTTAAAAGTTTCACCATTTGTGGTAGGGACAATGTCTGAGAGCAGAGTGCATGCGCACCAGCGCAATTGAACTTTTATAAACTAATCAAGAGAGATCGTTAATGGCATCGCTCACACACATCAAACATCCATCCATCCATCTATCCATCCATCCACCCAACCGTCTGTCCATACGTCAGTCCGTCCAGCCATCCTCCTCTCAATTGAGTGGAAAGTTTCCCTCAATCAGGCTCAAGTAGACCCAAGTTTCGAGTGGGAGAACAATAAGACGGCGCGGAAGGAGCAGCAGAAGAAAGCAGAGTGCACTTTCGTTGCATTGTTGCCTTCGCTGCCGCTGATAAGCCACGCCTAAGCCGCAATCAGGCGATGCATTTCGCTTTATTGAGCGCATATACTGTACTGACTGTGCCGTCGCAGTCCACTTTAATTGTCATCAAGAAACATTCTTGTTGTGGCCCCCCACGCAAAAAGTATGCACACTCACACACACGCACACCCACAATGCGGATGCAATCTTATTGGCAAGCTAAAAAAAGATTAAGATTATGATTCCCAAAAAGCGTGCGAAAGGAATGTATTCTTCCTATAATAAGAAACAAATTTAAAGACATTTTTAACCAAAAATATATAATTGCTTAGCATTTAAAACAAAGGGTAGAATAAATACATAAAAAAAAAAAAAATTAAAATAAAAAAACTTTTAGTCTAGACGCAGTGGATTTTATTACTATCACATTGATCAGTAAAATCCCAGTGCTATTTTTGCTTATCAAAATCTTATAAATAGACGCAAAACTCATACTAAATCAATTTCAATAATCGCAGATGCTACAGATAAATTTAAATATTTAACTGTTCCGACTGGAAAATAAGTTTGCATGCAAATACCCCATGTCCAACACCACAAAGAGTTCTCGTGCTTTTTAGCCCGAATTGGGCCTTGTCAACGGTTTAAGCCAAACCACTAAGCCAAAAATATGCAAGAACCAGAAGGCAATAACGAAACCGAGAAGAGCAATGGGCCAGGCCACTATATCAAAACATTGACAACAGGCCGAGTGTCTCAAGTAACCACCGGATACAATTGTTGTTGCTGGGCGAGAGTGCTGTACTGGAGTTGTGGCATAATGAAAATGATACGATACGTAAAATGAATGCATTCCATAATTAGTAGCAAGTACACACACTCCCATACACACATATCACACGCACAAGTTGACAAGACCCAAAGAAAAGAGAAAATATTTTTTTCAATTATCATTTCCGGTCAATTCGGAATGTTCTGTACGGACAGCGGACAACGGACAACCTCCCTCCCCTTTTCAGTTTCGTGTGTCTTTACAATCACATTTGATATGGATACATTCACATGGCCAAAAATAAAATATAGAATCATTGTTAACGGTACCCAGAAACCTATTCTTCTATATCTGTATTAATAATGACGATAACACCAGAGGAAGTCGTGTTTCGGTTGCGATTGGGAAGTGGGGGGAGTTTAGTGTGCAGGAACACGGCTCTTCAATTGATAAATGCAGCCAGTGTTCGTAGGAAAACAAAGGAAAACCATATCAGCAAGTGATTCACTAAATGCGGGGGATTCACTAAGATCGGGTGCTACGTGATTAATATATGTACCACCCATGTTTAAGCGAAACATTTCACCCGAATTTAGGCATGTTTGGCCAGTCTCGGTGATCTTGGCAAACATTACCTGCCCCACGAAATACGGACTTGCAGAGTGTACACATTGTGGAGACGTGCTCCAGTCAAGTTTTTCACAACATGACAGCAGATACAGATACGACCGGCTTATCTAGCCGGTTTTTATCATATCTTCAAGATATTCTCGTACTTTGCCACACACAAGCAAACATGCATAGAATGGAAAGAAGAAAGAATGGGGCATATTGTCGGGGAATGGGGCATCAATCGTTAAATTAGACGCACTTGAAAATATCTTCTTCCTCTTGGCCTGCCATTCAAAACCTATCAAAACCGCTGAACAATCGGCATCACACACATATGTACGAAATATAATGAGACCCAAAACGCATAAAATCATCAGCAAGAACCGTAAAATTTTATGAGCTCGTTGAGAACGTCCGATATGTCTTTGTACGAACGTTCCTTCACTATTAACATATATGTATTTACGTATGTATGTATGATGGCTAGAAGCGTATGCCAACTTCTTTTTGCAAGGCGCAAAACCCGAAATGGCCTAAGAAATATGTTGCCGTGGGGCCGTATGTGTGTATGGTACTTGAAAATATTTCAACAATGTGTAATCTGGAAGACAAGTAGCAATGATGGAAGAACCCTAGTTTTTGTAGCGAAGAAAATTACACTTCAGGGCATGAGATACGGTTGTTCTAATGGAAGATGGGTGCACAGTTCTTTTTGTACTTTCTAATTCCGTTGGAAGATATCAACTTGTGTTAAGACTTAAAAAACCATGGCAATGCTTTAATATAGTTAATGCTGATATGAAGAGATAAAGTCCATTTGTTTAACTTTCTCATTCCGTCTGGAGTAGTTATCTAATTTTGATAACTTTTTAAAAACTTTCTGATTAAGAACCATTTGTATAGTATAGATAAAATTAACTAACTATTAAATTCTTACTGGAGACTATTCTGGATGGATGTATGCACATTTAACATCAGTCTATTACACCTTTCCGTCAGCTAATATACCCTCCCCACTCACACATTACAGGGTATCAAATGAGCGCGCACTTAAATCAACTACGCTGTGGGCCGTTGTTGAAAATAATTACAATAAATATTTGAATATTCAAAGCTTGGGGGCTTCCTTTTTTTCTTTATAGACAAGAAAGGGCGGAAAAGCGGGAATAAGCGAATAAGTGCCAATAAATTTGTCGCCTGCCCACGCAGAGTCACCTCTTCTTCTTCAGCTTCTCCTTCTTCGTTTTCATGGCTCAGTGGAAAAAGGATAAAAACGAAGACAAAGTGAATCGGAGGAAAGCAGCAACGAAAAAAGAACCAGAGCGCCCACTAAACCGGTTCGCTTTTCTTCTCTTTTCCTGCTGCTCCAACTCTCTTTGCTGATTCTCTCGGTCTCCTGTTCTCACTCTCTCCCTCTCTTTCTCTACCGTTGCGGTTAATTAAAACTCCGAGAGGCGTGCGACAGTTGTAAGTTGTGTATTAAAAAGTGGTAACAACAACAAGTTAGCTAGCGTGGCCAATTAGCATTCATTTTCCGCAAAGAGCAGCAGCCGTACACAGCTTTTCTGATTAGAAATTCACAGTGGGCACTCGAAGTGTGTCTGTTGTAAACGGATCCTCTTTGATTTTATACATAATTCATTAGACCCCTTTGGTGCTGCGTTTGCTGTCTCATTCTTCGATTTCCGGTACTTACTATTTTTGCCAACCGCGCGGGTGGTCTCTTTCTCTCTCTCTTAACTGGGTGAAAATAACTGTGGTAACTGTGCAATTAACTAGTGAGAGTAATAGTTTAGTCGTTTGGCACTCCGCGTCGTTTAGCTTGTTTTATTTGTGTGTGCAGGCTGGAGTTGAATTCCCACGAGAACCGTTAAAGTCGAGCGAAAAACGATGACTGAGAGAGTGAGTTGCGATCAATGGCAGAAACTTCTCTTGCAGCCGGCAGAGACTGCGACGTCAGCGGCGGCAGAGGCAGCGACGTCAGCCGGAAGCAGAGGAGTCGGAAAAAAAAATAGAAGCAAAGAAATGCGGGCATACTCACACACATACACACTTACTGACCGTCAGCTGCCGATAAAGATAAAGGCGTGCTCCTGGTGCCCCCCAACTCCACCTCTCCCTTTCACCACCCCTCCCTCCATAACCCACTACCAATGTTCCATCTGATTCTTCTTCCTCTTCTCACTCCTTAGTCAATAACAAACTAATGAGCCTTGGCGGCGTCGATGCGTATGCTTTATTGCTTTATTTTGCTGCCATTCACACAATGACCCCACATGCAACAGCAAAAGCAACAAAAACAGAGGCAAGCGCAGGCAGCGGGAATAAACAATATGCAAGGGGGAGCCTCGCACTCGCACACACACAGAGAGACAAAATGAAGAGAAAGAGAAGGCGTGAAGAATCACCGAAATACCAAAATATGTGGTGTAACAGTCAACGGGACTCTTGTATTGTTATTTAATTATCGCTCTCGAATGGGAAAGTAATTGTGTATCGTGGATTGGGATTGCATTTCGTGGGGGTACTCCACTCCAATTTAAGATAAATCTCTGCTGTGGTCGCGGGGTTAATGGAAGTGACTTCTGTTGAAAGTGGTTTCCATAGAACTACGATCAAATCTAATGGATTCAATCCAATCTGTTTCGGACAGAGAAATTATACATTAAATAATCAAACATACATTAACTTTAGAAGCACAGCTTTGACTACAATCTATACCAGTATTACCAAGTAAATTCAGACAAACTGCCACACATAGAGATCAGATATATTATCAGATATTATAATGGAAACAGTTGGTTATTTGTGAAACAATTGATACTACATGTTTATTGTTTCGATTACTGTATTACTGTACCTTCGCGGACTGAGAACAAATAGCGGCTTTGATAAGGAGCGCGAAATAAGTAAATCAGAAAACCGCAACAACGAAATCGAATGCCACCAAAAGCTTGAATTCGAATAAAATTCATGATCGGGGGAGTGGGGGATATGATGGAGACCGGATCGCATTAAATCCGACCAGGGCCGCTTATCTTCGCCTCGGACGCTATTTGTTTATTTATTTTGATTTCTGGGGCCTACTGCGATTGATTTTTAGTGCGGACTACACATATTTTTCTATTTTCCACATTTCTGTTGATTTGGCATTAATACAATGCCCATTCGGCACGCCAAATGCCTCCCAAAACCAACAACAGCAAACACCACAAATAATGTGCACCCCAGCAATTATGATAGTGTGCCTGAAACCATACCGAATTCCTGTGGAATTAGTGGCCTCAAGTGGTCGAACCGAGGGCTACATACCATACATATATCCCTCTAGTTATTCGAGAAGAAAACGCGAAATGAAAATCAGCTCAATCTGCAAACGTTTTCCACTCAGCACAGCACAGCGGCAGCCTTCGAACATCTTTCACACAGATGTTTGCATATGAAATGAGAAATTCGCTCGCCTTCTGTGCCCACAATATAGATACGGATGTATGGCAGCGGTGACAAGGGACCTCTCAACACTTGGGCTTACACACACACACCCATATACGCAACCCATGCTCCCCAATTGAGATTCGGACTTTGAGCTTCATATGTTTAGCACAAATACGCTGGGCAGACCTGTGTCTCCGTTCTGCGAATCATTAGATCGGATGGGTTACTTCCAAAGTCACAATGTCAGTCATTCCAGGAAGTAGCTAAATCGCTATTGATATATAATTACGATGTTAACAAACATAAGCCCTCCTTCCTAGAATCATTCAAGTTATAAACATTACATTTAAATGTCCTACAAATCCGAAAATATGTTTCATACATGCCTTGCCACCTTTACTGCCCCAACAAAATCCATAACCATATGCGAACCTCCCTAAAGCTGCTATTACTTCTTAGAATATCAAGCTACGTTTTACGCTCATAAGGTTGTATTGGAATTGCGTTTGTTTCCTAATGTTTATTTCCTAATAATTCGTAGCTAAAGACACTAATCGACAGCTTTAAGGCCAATTGTGCGATCGAGCTCTGCTGGTTAACCGCAAATCGCACTTGACGAAACGGCATGTTTGTCCCCAGTTCCTCCCCCCTCCGTATCGCAATGCAATATTTACTCGAGTTTGAGCAAACGTTGACAAATTCGCCAATAAAGGCGAGAGCAAAAAGCATTATACTCGTCCTCAGTGAACGACTTGCAAATATGTACACGAAATTCGACCCGACTTCAAGGGAAACCCGCCACAAATTCTATGGAGCGCCCCTTCCTTCTTGGCAATAAACCAATTTCAAAGATACATTCGGTGGCCGGTTGCCGACCGCTACCTGAAATCACAGCGCAATAATTTAATTTGCTTTAATTTCGGGAGTGGGGGAAATTCAGAATGCATATTCCATTCCACTTCATGACGCAAATCGAATTACAACTATTTTCAAAATTTTCACAGTTCTGGGTCATTGACAAATATAATTAACAGAATATTGGGTCAGATCAGATTAGAACAAAAGAAGTGAATTAAATTCAAAATATTCGATTTGAGTTTACCAGTACTGAGGATTTGCTCTTAAATGCGCTTACAAACTTAGGAGCTTAAAATTAGTAAAGACAAAAATGTAACATTTTTAGTCTTCTGAAATTAAAGTATCATATTTGCATGCATATTTTTGTATGGTCATTTACAAACAGGCGACTAACATATAAGCGTTACAGGTATTAGCATTCCGCGTTGCAAGTAGTTCATAAAATTCCCTCCGCTGCAATATAAATTGCAGTTGACAATCGAAAATCTTATGATTGCGTTTCTGCTTCTTCCTCCTCGGCCTCTGCCCACCCACTCCATTCGTAAAGGACTCACACATGCAGCGTGGCACGCACACCGGCACACTACGCCAGGCACGCAAGCACATACACACACACAAAGGCATGTAGGCGACGCCAGCTAGGGCGGTGGCTGTCTGCCCGTCTGCGATTGAGCGATTGAACGACTGAGTGAGTGACGGACTGACGGACGGACGAACTGACAAACCGACGCTGCAGAAAGTGCGACGCAGTTTTTCGCAACAAAAGTGTAGAAAAAACAAAAAGACGATCCTCGTATCGATAATCTGAGTAAACTGAGACGCAAAAGGGAAAGACAGGCAGAACGGAACACATACAAAGATCAAATGCCCACAGTGGGCACTCGCTATGTGCATGCACCTTGCACAAGGATGCTTGCCCGAGAAGGCGAAACATGTTGGCAAGTGTAATCAGGCGTACAATGCAAACAAAGAGGAGACAACGACAATGAACCAGAAGTCAAGGCGAAGCGATGGCACAAAGGACCAGAGCGAAGAGCGGGCAAGGCGAAGGAAGGCGAGGCACAAAAAGGAGAGAGAGGGAGTGCGATTGAGCCGGAGAGACAGAGTGAGAGAGCAAAACGGATACAAATACAAAGCCACACCGGCATGGTGTTCGCCTCTGCCGCCGTCGCTGCCTGCGCCTCTGCTGCGGACGCCGACGTGGTGGCAACGCCGACGCATTGAAGGCGGCACACCCAAAAATTTTGTAAAAAGGCAACTACTCCAAAGTGGCGAAATTCGAAAAGATGTATATGCGGGGGCGGGGTTAATGACAAAGAAAGTTCTTCTCAAATGCATAAAACTCCATTTAAAGATCTCTTTTACTCTTTGCTTCTCCCATTCTTCACCGTTCACGCATACTAAGCCGCCTTCCATGGCGTCCTTTTTCCTGCCTGTGTGTGTGTGCGTCGGCGGGCGTCTCTTTTACGAACACTTGTGCCTCAAATACAGTTAGCATTTCATTAAACCAGTTAGTAACTTTTCTTCGAAAACTCTTTGTCTCCTTTTTAATCACAATTCCTTCGAAACAAACGCGAAATTTAGAGCGGGTATACAGAATTTCAAAAGTAGCACCACTCACGCACACACACACACGCAAGCCGTCTGCCTGCTTGGCTTTGGTTTCTTTTTCATTTTTTTTTAAATAAACGCCTTTTTTTTTGATCTTATGACTTAAAGTGCAATTTACCTGGCTCGATTCTCTCGGTTTCGGTTTAAAAACACACGCACTTGCTTCTTTCTTTGCTTTGCGATTCTACACTGGCAGCAGCTCTTTTTGCCTGCTTTCCGTTTCGGTTTCTTTTCTCGTTCTTGTTGCGCGCTCCACAAATAAAAAATGTCCGCTCTGGTCTGGTATTTTCGTGGCGTTAGGGTGTTTTTGTTGTTAAAACGCGTTAGTGCCTCGGGACTAGCAATGGTGCTGTCCACGAGGTTGATTTCCCGCCGAGTGATTGACCTGTGTGATTGACATGGTTAATGAATTTTATTGTATATTTAAGGGTACACATTTTATTAAAATTTTAAATCGGTTTATTTCTCAAATTTTTTGAGACACGACATCTGTACTCGTTTTATTATTTGCCACTTACAGAAATATTTACAATTATAATGATTCAAACAATAATCGTAATACCTTGCTGCAAAAATACATACCAGTAATCAATCTTATAGATTTAGTCTATTATGAGAGTTCTTTTAACTAATTAATTACACTTATTAAGCATACATCTTGTAGCTACAATTGCAGAATTAATTGTGTTTCTTTAATTTGAAAGAAAGAAGAAAAATTAAAAAAATGTAATTTATAATATTGTAATGGATTTATTCCAATTTATTCTTATGTTCTGTAAATGATAATATTAATACAAGTAGTAGTAATTGTAGACACCGTTGATTTATTTTAAACAGTTCCTTGCAAGTCTTTTTTGGAAAATTAAGTTGGCATGCTCGTTGCTCACAATTGCGCGTTGTTGGGCGAGGGGAAAAGTCGCAGAAGAAATTTTATACCACACGAACGGAATTTCCGTGGCCAAATAACAACAAACAGCCAGCAGTTCCTACAAGCAGGAGTTAACCAGAGCAGAAGGATTTACCCAGATAAAGCCAGAACAATTCCGCTGCAATCCAGAGCCTCCAGTTCCACTGGGTAGCTGATTTCAGCTGGAGGTGGCGGTGGGTGGTGCTCTTATCGGCCTGCAATTTCTTCCATGCCCGCTGCGATAACAGCCAGGCGGATCTGCCTGTCCAGGTGTGCATTTTGATATTCACTGAACCTTCTTGTAGTGGTATATCATTCAATAGCCGATATTCCATCTTTCAGTGCAACACCATGGGCTGCATCACCAGCAGCAGCAAGTTAAACGAGCTGCGCGGTCATGAGAATGTGTTTCGAGTGCGAGTGGCTCACCTGCAACCCACTCCGGGTACTCCCATCATCCGGAGTGGCTACCTGGAGCTAACGCCCCGGGAACTGATATTCCAGACGCCTGGCTGTGAGCCCATTGTCTGGGCACTGCAACACCTTCGACGATACGGCCTGAATAACGATCTCTTCTCCTTCGAGGCAGGACGCAGGTGCATGTCTGGACCAGGGATCTACACCTTTCGAGTCCACAATGCCGAGCAGCTGTATCCGATGTTCCAGCGCTACATCAACGCGGTGAATACAGATGCATTTGTGCAGGGCGAACGAGAAAGAGTTAATTCCGCTCATTCGGTGTCCGTGAATATGGGCAGAACTGAGGGCAATAACTACTTAGAGCCGGCTCCCTTAATGAGCCGCCAGCTGGGCAACTTCCACAGTGAGCCCTCGAGCACCAGTGCTTCGTATCCGCTGCAGGCCAATGACTCGCAAGTCGAAGACTCTCCGCCCAATTTGCAATCACCAGTCCTAATACCCAGTGCCTATTTGGATCAGCCATTGCGGGCTTTGCAGGACTGCTGTCACGAAGGCACCGCTACGGATTTGCTGTCCACCCCGCCCGGCAATAGATTGACAACACGAAGGCGCACAATGGACTTGCCTCCCCTGGAATCTGCCCCAGCACCAGCTCCACTTCTGAGTCCCAACGATGCTGTGCACATGTACGCCAATGTGGAAGCTCTGATCTTCGATCTAAGCAATGAGCGCTGCTATGAGAACGTAAACCGCTTGGAGCTGCCACTGCTGCCGAGAGAACCCATTTCCACTCAGGAGCCGGCCACGCCCACCAGTTTGGCGGGTAGCTGCGGAGTAAACTATATTGTGCTTGATCTTGATCAGCCGCGAAGTCCCGTGGGGCCGGCGGGTTCACCAAAGGCGATAAATGGATTTGGCAGCGGCTTATCACTGATTTCCACCCCAGCACCTGTCACTGCCCCAGTGACTCCTGAGGCAGGTACTACGTTGGACGTTCCACCACCACCCATGCAGACCCAAAGCCTAAACAGCATCTCTGCTGATGCGGGAGATACTCAAGCGAAGAAGGTAACAGAATGCTCCGGGACCCAAGGCTACTCAACCATCGACTTTATCCGCACATACGCGTTGAACAAGTCGTCAACTGAGCTGCCAGAAACAGTGACGCATCGCCAGCATTCGTCGCACGATGCCGAGGAGCTGAGAATCACCAGGCACAGCAAGTGCATACGAAAGGCCTACTCCATAAGTGAGTGAAATGGAGGCAGCTGGAATAGGATTGGTGGAGACCGAGTGCACAACGAATTTACAGAAAGCATAATGACACCAGATCGCTGGCCAAATAGACCATATAAGCTAAGGATCTAACCCCACATTTATTTGTGCCAAATCTGAATACAATTAAGATGTAAGGAGCTCTTAAAAGCAAAATCAGAATCCTGTCGGTCGGGACAGTCAGGAAGTGTCTAAATTCAGAAGTAAAGAGGACTCCAGATCACTAAGAAAGGATAAGCAGCCGGATCGAAAAGAGTACAAACGTCAAAGAACAATGGCCACACGATTTGTTAGGGCACAATCGTAAAATGTTCGATTTAAATTTAATAACATTGACCACTTATGAAGATAGAAATTCCAAACATGAATCGAACTAAAACACATACTGTGCAACTAGAAGGTTGAGCAGATCAACTGGATGATAGCTTGTTTAAAAGTAGGAAGATATACTACTAAAATTAACCACACATGGGATCAAACAGGATTTTATTGAAGTGATTGGTTGATACAGCATAAAATATTTTAGAATTTCCAAATGTTTAATTAGCTTCATAACGTTTTAAACTTTGTTGCACAGAAATTTTCGTGAAGCTGGTACTTCTGATTTTGAAAGGCACACTTAACAAGAAGCTAAATAACTTTTCTACTATTTTCAAGGGATTTTCAAGAGAGTATGATAAAAAGAAAGATATGGAGGTTGATAAGAACGTGTTGCACAACGAATTTACTGCACGAGTTTGTGGTAAAGTGAAATTTGAAGAGTGATTTGTCCAAAGATTTGTTTGCTTCCACCTGCGCCAAGCTAGAACGCAAACGAGTAACAATATTATAACCAGGTTGTTTTTGTAGTCAGTACAGTAAACTCACACAGCCAAGAACACATAGACATGAATTGCATACGTACATAACTTGTATTTAAGGATAATAACATAGCATTATCTAGTGATTAGTTGATTTATGCAATTGCCAGCGGCTGTTTAGAGCTAGTCATTTTTGATTTTGTGCATATAAAATAGTGAGCAACACGAAAGGCTTTTAACATTAAAATTGTAAATGGTAGATACTTAAGAGTAGCTCATAAGCACCAAAAAATACATCACCGACGTACACGTACGTTTGTTGTTGGCCAAGGCTTTGAAATTGTATTTTGTTGCCAAAAAAGAAAAAACAATGGTAGAAAGCATCGCGTTGCATTGTCCGCTGTGAGTTTATAATTTTTTACATATATATCGCTGAATTGTTATTCAATTTGTTAGGAGTTATATACACTGATTGCCACAAGAAGCATTCAAATTGATGTTCTTGCAGCTGCATTCATTTACATACTTAAGATCGCTGCTTAGTCGGCGGCATAAACTAAATTATTGTTAGTGTCTAAGACGAAATATGTGCAATAAAGCTCAATGACCCTGTCAAATACATGTTTTTCAATTGGACAAAATATTGCATGTTGATTTGGCGTTTATTTCACCATATCTTTTAACAAAGATCACAATAAGGATTTCGATGAAGATAGCCATTTTAATACTCTTTTTTATATTGAATAGTTCCCGAGATTTGACGTTATTGGTTGCTGATAAAAAATAATTTATTTACTTATTTTGTTTTTTTATTTATTTATTTAAAGTTAATATTTATTGTTATTCTAAAACTGCATATTATTCTAAAACTGCATATTAGCTTAAACAGCTAGACTTTCTTGGGGGATTAGAGATCAAGGATAAGTTTGATAAACATGATCTACAAACTTTTTATCAGAGTTGTAATACACTTAGTGAGTGTATCAGATCCCTCGCATTTCAGAACTCTACTGCGTCATTGTTCAATCTGGCGATAAGAAGAAAGTGATCGAATCCAGCCAGCTGCTGCTGCTCTTCTCTTTCATTGTGTACTCATCGCATTCACTTAGCGCTCTTTCCTCAGATCCCGCATTCTTCGGGAGAGCTCCAATTGCGAGAGGAGGAGCTGTCAGTCAGTCAGTCACTTGCGCCCCGTTGACATTGACACATGGCAGTGGGCGGACGGACGAACGGGAAAATGCAGCTTAATTGGAAACTGGCCTTGGCCTTGCTGGCGGTGCTCTGCCTGCAACTCGGGCAGGGATCGGAACTGAACTTCAATGCGGCTTCAGGCGTTGAAATGGGACTCCAGATGGCTGCCCACTTGGCGCCCAGCACCACCACAGATGTCCAGGAAACCGCCGCCATGGCCGTAATCAGCAGATTAATCGGCGAACGTTCTTCTCAATTGTTTAAGGTGCAAGTTAATAAAAATATGGATTTACGAAGCTTTCAGGTAAGTAAAATCGCTCCTATGGAAATAATATTTGCTTAACTAATGGAAAAAATACCAATTTACTTAAAAAAATATTAAAAAGAGAGGGTTTAACTAGTCAATCAATCTTTGAATAGCTTGGAAATAAAAGAGTTCCGCTTCACCCTGCAGATTACCATGTTGGATGATGGCCGGATTCTGTTGATGGGATGGGATGGTGTTTCCGTGTGCAAGGCCTTCCATCACTACCTCAAATACGTTTTAAACAAGGACGTGGATTGGTTCAAGATGCGCATTGAGTTGCCCACCAACTTGCAGCTGCCCAATGTGACCATCGAGTCCAAGTCAGCGAGCCCGTTTATCTATCACCAGAACGTGTGCACTTGGAGCTACAGCTTTGCGTGGTGGGGCTTTGAGCAGTGGCGCCGTCACCTGGATTGGATGGCCCTGATGGGCATCAGTCTGACTATTGCTCCGGTTCAGGAAGCCATTTGGGTAGAGGTGTACTCGGAGTTGGGTCTCAGGCTGGAGGAGATCGATGAGCATCTGGCTGGACCAGCTTTTCAGGCCTGGCAGCGCATGGGCAACATCCGTGGGTGGGCGGGACCACTGACCCCGGGGTGGCGACGATATCAATTGCTCCTCCAGCAGGAGATAATCGCTGCCCAGCGGAATCTGGGCATGAGTGTGGCATTGCCCGCCTTTGCCGGTCATGTGCCACGGGCTCTAAAGCACCTGTATCCCGAATCGACTTTCATGGAAGTGCAGCGATGGAACCAGTTCCCTGATCAATATTGCTGCGGTTTGTTTGTGGAACCCACGGAGAATCTTTTCAACAAGATAGCTTCGATTTTTCTGCAAAAGATCATTACGACATATGGTTCGAATCACATCTTCTTCTGCGATCCCTTCAACGAACTGGAGCCACCGGTGGCCAAGCCGGAATACATGCGTTCTACGGCTGCGGCGATATATGAGTCTATGCGCCGCATTGATCCTCAGGCCATTTGGCTGCTTCAAGGCTGGATGTTCGTAAAGAATCCCTTTTGGACGACGGACATGGCTGAGGCCTTCCTTACGGCCGCACCACGTGGTCGCATACTGGTGCTGGATCTCCAGAGCGAGCAGTTTCCGCAATATGAGCTAACGCGCTCATACTTTGGACAGCCTTTCATATGGTGCATGCTTCACAATTTCGGCGGCACACTTGGAATGTTTGGATCAGCGAAACTGATAAATTCCGGAATCGAAGAGGCGCGTCGGTTGCCCAACAGCAGTTTGGTGGGCACGGGAATCACACCCGAGGGCATTGGCCAGAACTATGTGATGTACTCATTCACCTTGGAGCGCGGCTGGAGTAACAAACCCCTGGATCTGGATAGCTGGTTCACACATTTCTCACACACCCGTTATGGCGTTAAGGATGAGCGTTTGGAGCAGGCTTGGCTGCTGCTGAAGAATAGTGTCTATTCCTTCCGTGGCCTGCAGAAAATGCGGGGACAGTATGTGGTGACGCGAAGGCCGTCCTTCAACCAGGAACCCTTCACTTGGTACAATGCAAGCGCGGTGCTGGATGCCTGGCACCTGTTGCTCTCCTCCAGAGCTATTATTCCGCTGGAGGATGACAGATACGAGATGTACGAGCACGATTTGGTGGACATAACCAGGCAATTCCTGCAGATCAGCGCAGATCAGTTTTACGTCAATCTCAGGTCGGCCTTTAGAAAGCGACAGGTTTCGCGTTTCGAATTCCTTAGCACCAAGCTGTTGAAGCTGTTCGATGATATGGAGCTGATCCTGGCGAGCAGCAGGAACTTTCTGCTGGGCAACTGGCTGCAGCAGGCCAAACAAGCGGCACCCAGCCCTGGGGAACAAAGAAACTTCGAATTCAATGCCAGAAATCAAATCACCGCCTGGGGTCCTGATGGTCAGATTCTGGACTATGCGTGCAAACAGTGGTCCGGCTTGGTGAGCGATTACTATATGCCACGGTGGAGACTCTTCCTGGAAGATGTGACAGTGGCCCTGCATTCTCGGCGACCCTTTAACGGCACCGCTTTCAAGCTGAAAGTCTCGCAGGATATAGAACTTCCTTTTAGTAACAAAGTCGACGTTTATCCTGTGACGCCAGTTGGCAACACCTGGCTTATTTCCCAGGATATTTTCGAAACCTGGAAGGACTACTCAAAGAACACGCACTTTCTACATAACAACAGATTACCAGTGCCTCGAAAATTGGGTCCTAAATAATTTTTAATTTTCATATTGTTCAATACGACTGCCACTCTAAACGTTTTATAATACTTTCTCTAAAATTGACTTTAAATGTTCGAAATAAAAATCTTTTGACAATAGTATCTCAAATGCATTTAAGTTACGACCTTTCGCAATTGATTTGGAGGAAAGTATTCGAATTTAATGATGTTTTAACCACTTTTGAGGTTAGATATGTATGTTTCATGAGAACTTTTCCTAAAATCCCAGAGGGTCACGGTATTATAATTGAAACTGAAATGTGGCTTTGCATCATACATCAATGTAGTTTTAATTGATTTTTATTTAAATTAATGTACAAACTAATTATGTAAAAATTTAAACATGATCATTAATACGCATTACTATGGTTATTTTTGTTTTTCTTGATGTATTTGTGTTTTGGGTATCTGCGTTTTAGTTCTCTTTTTTCACACATTGCATGATGAACTCTATTCTGGTTATGATGCTGTTTTCTTGATCATCTCCTTATTGCGTCCATCGTCTTCAACGTCGGGTTAATGCTAAATTTATGCAAAAAGATTGCATATAATTTTGTTACTCCTGCAGCATCTGATCTGTTTAAGTCACTACAATGTAATTTTTACTTTAGGGTTTTTTCATCTTATTGTTGCTTCCTTTGCTCATGTTTGTGTGGGTTTCTCTGAGAGGTGTGTGTTTGTGTTTGCTCAAATATTCATTCATACTCGATATTTCTACAATTACTCATTTAAAAAATTCCAAACAAACATTATTTTATATTAGTACAATAAAGTTTGCATCTTTCGTATCGGTTGCGTGTAGTATGACGTTTTACAACTATATAATGTGGATTAGGGGCGGGAGTTGGGAACTGGCTGGGCTTCTTATATATGCTGGTATGTCGAGGACAATGCGCAAAAATATGTTAATCATATTAATGTATGTAATTGCGCACGAATAACCATTTACTCATTCACCATTTAACGCAACTATATTTGTATAGGTGTATGTGTATGCACGTGTGTTGGGTCTTGTGTGGGTGTATTTATATATATAACGTACTTATATGCATTCAATCAAACAAACATTTATACTTTCTCGCTCGAGAAACACTCATACATCACCATCCTTTTATCATTCTCAAGCATCAACTAAAACATTCTAGCTCAGGGACATCGACATCGACATCTATTCGTCCTGCATATCCTCGGGCAACTCGTGCGGATTCAACATTCCTGGAATATTACGCTGCATCTGATGTTTGTTTGACTGCTCTTCGGCCAGAGCCGCTTCACGCTCTTCCAAGTACAGATCGGAATCGTCCTCGCCGGTGGCCTCCTGCAATGGAAATGATATATTCGGATAAATTATATTTTAAAGCAGTTGATGTTGCCAATTGTCGCTGCTCTATTTACATTCAGCTTTAATGGCAATTAGTCGACTAATACTCACGCGAATCTGTATGAGAAAATCTCTCAAATGCTCCTTAAATGCTTGCACATTCTCGTCTAAATTGAAAAGGCCAGTGACAAAGACTTTGATCTGATTATCGGACAGATGGTTAAATGCCGATTTCAGCAGGGACGCGACATACTCCTGTATGAATATCATATTATCCGGTATCGGACCCAGGTTCACCGTAATCTTCCTGTTCTCCACCAGTGAGAACATGTACGCCAGAATGATGGCATGATTGGGCAGACCGGCCGTGTGTGAAGTGTCAGTGACCACCGAAAATATTTGCATCAGAATATCTGTGAAGTACGTCTGATAGAAGCTCTGCGCCGCGCCGGGGTGCTGATCTAAGTTTTGAAGCATCTGCAATTGAAGAGACACGTTAGAATCAAAATTCAAAAGTGAAATACAAACAATGTACCTTAAAGAGAATATTCAATCCCATGTCGGCCACATTTCGCATGGTGTGCTTGAATGCCCACACCACCGAGTCGAAGACCAGTTTGAACTGAGCCGGCGGTATATTAAGGAACGCCTTAAAGCAGTGCGCATTGACCGCCTGCAGTAGCTCGTAGAAGCTAAGCCGGTGCTGTGGGAAATCCTCAAAGTTCTTGTTGATCATGTCCAGCGTGCACTCAAAGACGGCGTCAAATATTTTTGGTACTTCATTTGTGATATGCTGACGCAGTTTATGCACAATGATTGCCATCGCACTTAAAACCTTTGGCTCCCGTGCCGATGGAACTTTGCAGCGCTACAAAATAAGAAAACAACATTAGTTTTGAATCTTAGTCAATGGTTTCCAACGGAAATCAAATTGAGAGCAAGTGTACGTATTCCTTGTGTCATTCGGAAGTTACCTGGTAGTCTAGCAGTATAGCGTCCAGCAAAGGCGGTATGAAATTGTCCATCACCAACTGATTGTCGTTGGAACGAGACACCCACTCGGATATCAAGTTAAGCGTCTCCTTCTTGACCACATGCATTGTTTTGATCAGGGGCTGATTGTTCACATTGACGCCATTCACCTCGATGGCCTGGATAATATTTTCCGAAGTTATCTTGTACACATTCAGCATGTCCAGATATATGCGGCCCAGTTGAATGACATACGCGTGCCCCAGGGCTTTGCAGGCAGCCACATTCGTCTTTAGGATGCTGCCCAGCTGCTTGACAGCGGTCATGTTTTTCAAGAAGTCAACGTTTTTCGAGGCGCGGGATATGATGTCATCCCACACCTGGTTGGGCAGTTGCATATACCTCTCGATAAGCACATCCTGTTGTACCTGATCCACCTGGGCGGAGATCATGTAGCCGACAGCTTCATAAAACGTGTGAACCTACAAATACATTTAAAAATTAGTATTTTATCAAATCACAATCTGAAATCAAATGTTCCAATGTTGTAATCAAGAAAGGCACTACCTGCTGTGGCTGCAGATCACAAATGATGCTGCTCATTGTTGTGAGAATCTCGTCAATAAAGGTGCAGGCCTCATTCGGCTGGATGGTGACAAAGTAGCGTCGGCACTTGATTGCTATCTTGATGAACGTGTCGCATGCCATATCCTGGACACCATCGTGCGTTTCGTGCATAAATTCGAAGAGTTTGTTTACCACCGTCTTGAGGAACTTCCAGTGGGCGCGCAGGAAGCGTGGATACTGTCCCACCACATACATGATATTGGAGGCAATAATGGCCTTGTTGTCCTTGCCCTTCTTCTGTTCGCACAGGCCTAACAGATCCTTGATGACGGTGACCAGGAACCGTTTTTCGTCCTCTTCACAAAAAGCACCTTAAAAGTGAGAAAAGCACAAAGTAAAATACGGTTGATACTAGGAAATTATGGATACCTATGATAATACAGACTGTGTATTTGTGATTTATAATAATCAAGTACAGACTGGGAAAAGAAACACCAAAAATGGCTCACCGGATATGGAACCAATGGCCCAGCACAACGTGTTCAGGTTCTTCCAGGAGAATTCCGATCCGTTCACCTGATTAAGCAGCTTTAGCGTCATGATACGGTCCGTGTCCGCAGAGTCCAAATGGGTAAGAAAGACCAGCGTTTCGCGCATGTTCTTGTACAGGTTGATCGAGTTTGTGTCCTTCATAAACTCGCGCACCACTTCCCCGTTTTCGTTCTCCACCACCAGCACCTCCTCCGGCTTGGCCATGCGCGAAATCATTATGAATCGCACTTTAGATAGGATGGGGGCGTAGAAGCGTCGACGGGGATACACTTGTTGCCTCTTCGTAGACTCCAAGGTGGGGTGGAAGAACTCTGAATTGTATAGATCCTCCACGAGGCTGTTCCAGTACTCAAGGCAGATCTTAAATACCTCCACGTCCTCCACCTCGCTAATCATCACCAGATACATGAGCGCCTGGTTTAGGTAGTCCACATACTTGGCATCCTCCACCAGTTTGCCGTGCTCCTTGAGGAAGGTGCACAGGAACATGGCCAAATTAAGGACAAGCTCCTGCTCCGTGTCGGAGCCATGCTTGAACACGTGGTTCATGTTCATATTTTGGCCGACTATTTGTTCCAACTGCACCATCGTGTCCTTGAAGAGCGTCGCGAAATTTTCGTCGTAGTTTGCCGCAGTCAGGCCGGCGATTTCGGACAGGCACTTCAGGGTCACATTCCGGAACATGGGCACGCTAAGGAATTTGAATATCAGCGTTTCAATCTGCTGCGTTTCAAAGATGTAGCCCAGCGGTATCCAGTTGAGGAACCTCAACAGAGTCTCCAGTGTGACGTGGATTAGGGCGGCATTCATCGAGTTCTCCAGCACGAAGGAGCATAGTGTAAAGATCTGAGAGAACTCCGAGCACATGGTGTCTTTCAGGTGCTTGGCCTTAGTCTGCGTGATCTGACCCTGCGAAAAGTCGAACACCTCTTCACTAAGGTTCTTCAGGATGACCATGTTGTTCATGCACAGGCTCTCGTTCGTTTTGGACGCACCGACAATGTCACTGATGAATGTCTCCCAGTTGCGTGGCCATTCGCGCTTCAGAATGTGGACCAGAATCATGTTTAACTTGTTCAGATACACTTTGTTCTGCTCCATAACGTTGGGATCCGACGAGGTCTTGATGATCAGACTGACCACATACTTCTTGATTCCCTCGCACTGGTTGCGCGGAAGGACCTTCCAGCGTGTTTTAATGACCTCCTCGAGGATTTGCAGAGCATAAAACTTGGTCCGCTGGTTCTGTGAGTACTCCAATATGCTGTCCACTCGCGTCCACGCCTCCGGATGCTCCTTCAACGTGGTCAGTATGCTCTGGGCGAGGCGCAATTGCTCGCCCTGCGCTGTGTACACAACCTCGACGATCTTGTCCAGCAGATTGATGTCCAGCTTCTGGGAGAAGTCGAGCAGCTTGCTCGCCTCGTCCGATGTCAACATTGTCGCCATCGCTTTGTAGTAGAAGCGGCGTTCGCGTCGGCGTCGCTCTGCAGCTGTGTCCGCGTTAATTTTGATAGCTTCTTGGCTTCCTCCTCCGCCGGATGAGCTCGGTTCTCACGTTTTTCCCTTTGGATTTCTGGTTTTTCTGTTTCTAGCGTTCTATTTATCGGATGTGTGCGGCGGCTTTTGCTGCTACTGCTTCTTCTTCTTCTTCGCACTATGATGACGGTGAGGAGCGGCGACTCTCGATCTGGATCGAGATCTGGATCTAGTGCCGGGACTGGACCTGGAGCTGTGGATAGAAGACCGTTGGTTATACATATTGCGTACTTTTCCGCCTGTCGGCAGGCAACCATATTTCTTTTTTGTTTTCTTATTTCATTTTTTTGGAACACACAACTACAAGCACACGCTTACTGCCTGCGCGCGCTTACACTTTTTCGCACTCGCACACATACAAGCGCTCGGCACACCACACACACACGCACATACTGGCACAGGCGAACGCATCGCCGCCGCAAATGCGACGAGCAACTGCGGCGGCATTTCGCAATTTTTGAAGCTTTTCAAACGCGCCAGCGAGGACGCGGTGCGTAATTAACAATCATAAACATGCAATTCACTTATGCAGCTTACCTTTTTCCGATTCCAGAAAAGAGCAGCGTGTGAAAACGACGACGACGGACAATGCGAAATGCAATTTGTGTGAACAGTGTGCCCGTATTGTGCTGTACTGAGTCGTTGGTTTGGTGAAAACATATGTCCGCAGCCCTGGTGTGCAGACATGCACCCAAAGCGATCGATAGCGGTGATATGCCATCGATGGGCAATCGATTAAAATAACTGATTGAAATGGAATGAAGATCTATAGTTCGTTTGCTTATTTAATGCCTGCTATAAAAATCAGTGTGACAACATTGATTTGAATTTTATATACGTGACTAATAGCCCGCTTATAATAAGGCCTTGATTATATATTAAGTGTAACTGTTCCTTTAAGACAAATACACACACTTCTCCGTACTGATCTATTCAATTAAAAAACAAAACGCCTGCTAAATATAAAAATGCGCTCATATTACGATGACGCAAATGACAATGCAAACAATTCAAAAACAATTATTATATTAATTCATTAGCATACTCATATATTTTAACGATCGAGTAGAAGTCGATTTTTAGTGAATCGCTTATTTTCGATCTTTAAAAAAGAATCGATTTAATCGATGTAAACATCATACGTTGCAGGTTCGGCGAAGAAGAAGAGCTGCGATGTCCATCTATTTGTTATGTCTGACAACAAACGGCGGATTGCCTGTGTTTACGCGAAAGAAGGGAGAATGCGAAAATGTAAGAGCAACAAATTCCTATCCTTATCACCCAGTAACCTTACCTTGCTCTTATACAGTTGCCCTTTTCCACGGTGGCCTCCCTGAACGGCTTTCACATGTTCTTCAAATCGCTGGGGATCCAACTGGAAGCCACAACGACCAGCAAACAGCAGCCAATCCAGAATCAGGCTCCCGCGGATGCCGAGGAGTGGACTTACATATGGCGGGACAGGGAATCCATCACCCTGATCGTCTGCGGTTGCGGCGTGGGGTCGGAGCAACTGCTTCAGACGCTGGCTGATCTTGTCTTTGGAGCGATAGGCATGTTTATCACTCGGGCCGCGGAAATGGCACATGCAACGCTTCTGGACAGACTAAAGAAGGACGCTAAGAAGTATGTGCCGATTGTTGATGCCATTCTCGAAGCCGCCTGTGCGGGCACACAGCTCCTGGGCTACACGGACTGCCTGCTGGCGGCGGAAAACGCCCAGTTGCTGCAGTGCCTAAACGAGTTTAGCGGCCACTGCGGTTCGCTCTTTTGCTGCCTGGTTGTTGGACATCGCATCGCCGTTGCCACAGAGGGCTGGTGGGATCTGGACACTCGCGATCGCGAGCTCTTGCTGTTTCTGTTGAATTCATCGAGCACACTGCAACACGACGTGCCGGTCTATTTGCCTGTGAAGAGTCCTCATATAGCCTACCGTTTTGTCAGCATTCCTGTGGCCTCCAATAGTGCTTTGTGTGTTCTGTGTGGCGCTGAGAATGCCTCATTCCGAGAGTTGCATGCACATGCCATGAGTGCCTACCGAAATGAGGGCAACCTTCTGGCAGCCGCTGAGCGCTGTGTGCCGCGTAGCCTGCCCGAGCACCTGGAGATCGATGGAAATGTGCTGGCCATCATTCTTATTAACCGACACACCCGAAAAAGTCTCTTTACCAGAAATCTAAACCAGTCGGCGAGTATCAAGCGCATTATTGTGGGCGATCTACAGCGCTTGGAAATTCTTAAGAAGTTTTTCGATCAAACTATGGATGCAGTCCACCAATTTGAGGCGCAGCCGTCCAGCAATAAAACTACGTTGGTGGACCAGTATAGCTGCTCGGACTACCACAAGTGCTATGCGCATACGGATGACCTAGGAAATGTAATATTTTTGTTGTTCGTGGCAGCGGTGCCCTCGCATGCAATGAGGTTCCTAGCGCAACGCATACATGCTAACATACTCCAGGAGAAGTCAGTATGCTGGTGATCCGATTTTCCTTTCTGAACTATAAGACTGATTTTCGTTATTACTTTTTAATAATGTACTCTTTTGAGGCGAATGAAATTATATTTTACGTATACAACTCCTTTTCTCAAGTTGAGCCTAACTTCGCGACAAAACTTATATGTATATGGTACATACTAATATGGCTTTAATGACTTATAGAATTCCGTCCTTAAAAATACTATTAATATATATACTCGTACATATGTATATGATACTGCAAATATACAATATGCGCTTACATGTATTTTATCCTTTTAATACAATATTGTATGGGCGACAATAGACCAATACTTTGTTTTTTATTTCTAAGGGCTTTATCTTTGGATCTAGATAGAATTGTACTTTGGAGCCCACTGTAAGTAGTGTTGTTTCTCCTTTTGGAGAAAGAATGCTGAAAATCGACCCATTTTCAGGAGCCACTAGGGCCATGGTAACACCACACTCGTTGCTTACAGACAAAACTTGAACCGTGTGGGTGGGTGCATGGTTTTTCGATTGACGCTGATCCATTCGCACTTTCTTCAGGACTTTACGGAATTCTTCAGCATAGCCTCCTCTAACAAAGCGCAGGTTTGACTTCAAATTGACCCTGTTCTGGCTTAGTGGCAAGTACTGCCGTGGACTTTCAGTAGGCACCAGTTGAATAGCTGGAGAAGATTCAATATAGCTATCCTCGGTCAAGCCAGAGCAGTTAGATTTGTTCAGCGAGCTCTGGCCTAACGATTTCCAAGACGTTTGGAATGAGGACTTTGCCAATCGTTGAGGAGTAGCTGGGTCGGAGTCGATGTATACATTCTCTGACGAACCGTTATCAGAAGCGCTTTGGTTCATTAATGATTTCCAAGATGTCTGGAATAAAGAGGTTGCCTCACGTCTTTTATATGAAATTGAAGGAGGAGTTCTTGGAAAATTCTGGACCGCGAGTGGCAATGCCTTTGCTCTTCGCCTCGTTCCTGGCCAACTGGTGTTCAGAAGCTGGGAACATGATGAGAAACTGGTGTTTCCGGGAGAATCCGGTTGACTGCTGCTCATGCCGGACTTGTTTAACGTCTGCCACATTGCCTGGAACCTGGAGGGAGTGTTCTTCTGAGTGCATGTGGACTCCGCCAAAATACTTCTTTTATTGTTAGAGTCCTTTGGCGAAAAATGCTGCTTGATCCTTGGACTATCTCTTTCCGGGCTGTTCTCCTGCTGATCGTCTTCCTCCAAAAGGAATTTAAGTTTACGTTTGGAGCCCATATTTCTTTAGAGGAACTACATTTTATTTAGTTTGTTTAGCCGCGAATAAAAGCCAGTGTGACCACACCAAAATGATAACGTATGGCAAGTAATCGAATAATCGATAAGCCGAGCTACAAAATTATTGGCGCCAATAATATTATTTAAAACGTTAAATCCAAATTAAGTATTACTTTGTATCTTAAAATACTTGATATCTGTTTTATCATTTATTAATAAACACATTAATATGTATAATATTGTATAAAATTACTAACAATGCATTTTATTTTATAATATGTTTTACACGAACTGTGTAACTTTTTTTTAAAGGGAAGAACCATTTAACGCTCTGCTGATAAATGATTTATTATTATAGCGATTACGTTTTCAGAAATGATTAAACAATAATGAAATGTCTTCGAGTCCACAGAATGGTTCTCATAATTTACCACAACAAAGTCTTATCACGGATTGTTACTCGTCCATTATTTCGGTTATGAATGGCATATTTAAAAATTGTATTTATGGACTTTTCTCGCTCGCGGACTTCGACTTGCTGCGCGTCGTTTGCGTTTGCCAACGATGGTGCCCAGCCCCGAAACAGTGCCCAACTGGAGGAGCAGAGGATTGCTGACCAGGGCGGCGGCGATACCCAGAACTGCAGCACTGGCCAACGGGATGAGAAAGCTCTTGGCCAGCAGGGCTTTGGAGGATACGTCGCCGTAGCCAGGACCCTTGTGCGCAGCTACCTCATGGTGCTCCAGAGGATACGGATACGCATACTCGGGCGGTGAATAGTGACCATGGCCAACACCGTGACCCGGTCGCGATCCATATACATCGAAGGGAATACCTGCCTCTACACTGGAGCTGCCGAAATAAGCGCCACTTCCAGCTCCACCAGCTCCACCTGCTAGACCAGCTCCTCCTACTCCTCCTCCGCTACCGTGGGAGTACTCGTAGGGATACGGGTGGGAACTACTTTCAAAGCTGCCCACATTCGGTGCATGCGATGATCCTACTCCTGCGACTCCGTAGGGACCTTTTTTGGGGGAAAATTAATTAATATAGCTTTAGTTATACAACTCAGGAGGTTAAGCTGGGTTTATTTGAAATAGTCATGAATATATATAAATGCTTCAAATTAAAAATGAAGAAATGAATGAAAATGAACCACTAACCCACACTGATGCGATCCTGGAGACTTGCACCTCCAGCTCGCCACCTATTGTAGGTATCACTTAGACTTTCGCCCACACTTCCCAGAGCGGGATGACCGCTGGAACTTATGGGACGGTTGGCTTCCAATCCCCCTCCTGAGCCTGGACCCCTGTAGAATTCGGGCGGTGGTTCGAAACTCTTGGCGGTGGCCGAGCCAGCCAGGTCCAGTTGGTTTCCAGACCGCTCACTGACCCGTTCATCGCTGGCATTCTGGGCCACGGCGAGACTCGTCCAGAAGATAAGGCCAAATGCGATCCGAAGCTTACGATTGCGGGCGAACATGATGACAAAGCTCGCCGGCGCCATGTCATCGACTTTATAAAAAATCTGAGGGATTGCAGGCGACTGGCGACAAATTGTGGTGTGCAATTTGGAGCTAAAAGTGTCCGCTTCGCTGCGTTCATCATCAGTTGCGCCAGTCTGGTCGGGAATTTCACTTTCCTTAACAGGCAGCGTCTGGTGAGCAAAGCCCAACTCAACAGAAAATAAAGTATTACAGTTTCTGGGCGGAATATTCGAATCTTTAAACATGACTTAATAAGTAAAAGATAAAATAATTAGAAGCAAACAAATTGTAAGAAATTAAACATTTTCATTTAGAAGAAAACAAATTGTAAGAAATTAACTACTTTCATTTTAAAATGATAACTATTATTTTTTTAGATTTTTAAAAATTACATTTAAATATTTATATTTTTGATGGTCAACTTATTTATGAACCTTAAGTACTTCAAGTAATTATGTAATTTCAATAGATTTTTTTTCAGTGCTCTTAGAAGTGGTAAGGGGTTAACGATGTTTGTGGAAAGCCCCAAGGGGGAAACTACTCATACCACCCACGGCAGTCATTCGGAATGATGACAGATCGCAACGCAGCTAAGAATAGTTAAGAAATTATCACCGTTTCCGATGGCTGCGGCTGCAATCGACAAAACGGCAGCAACATTAACCAGAAAACATGACCAATTCATTAGATGTGTGTCCAATTTGATAGGAAGATGCAAAACGATCTAAAATGGTAGTGAATGATGTCTTTCGTTTCCGACAGACGACGACTCCCGATTGCAAAAATAGCGGTCTTTTGGAACGTGTCACTTTATCAGCTTATTGGGAATTGCTATGGTATTTCGCGGAGCTTCGCTATCTTCACAAACCAGGGAAATTAAATATGATACATTTGTGTGTCACTTATCACGACAAGTTCCATAATCTAAGCCAATCGTGCTACACGTTTCGAATATTTTCACTTTGCATTGCACTAGTGTTATCTTAAGCCCAATTTGATTGAATCTAATCAGGATGTTTGCTGCTCTACGACCTTGTCCTTGATATTACAAATTGCGACTTACAGATACATAGATATAATGAATTGAGTAACTGGGGCAAGTAAAGTCTACTTAAGCTTCATAGCTACGTAATTGTCCAGTCAAAGCACTTTGCCGCCATAAACAACACTTTGCTGTTCGATGTGCTCAAGAACTCATTTTATTTGATTTTTCGCTTGATTCCCCCAAAGGATTGGAGACTATTGAAGTTGTATATGGGATACCTGCTGATCGAGGGACAGAGAACTGGCTATGCCATGCTTTGTCCAATAGAGTTCCCCACGTTTGACGAGGATCCAGAATCGAGTCTCAATCTCTCCGTAGACATATGGCTGTTGGGCGTGTTCCCAGATTCGACGGAGAAAGCTGGTGTTGGCCTCGGCGTTTTGGGGTACTCGACGCGTAAACGACCATCAGATAGTATAGATGGAAGCCTAGTTTGGTCAGCAAGCTCATCTGATGACACTTCACTAATGGATGTGTTAGACGCTGGCCTCACCAAGCTAACTGCCCCCGAAAAGCTGGCTTTTCGCTTGCTCATATCTGGTTGATCGTCCCGAATTCCTGCTCCTCCTAAAACTGGACTCCCACCTGCTGTTTGATTCTGCTCCCCCATCTGGGTTAATAATTTCATTATTATGTTTGTCGGATCCTTTGAGTCTGAGGCTCCTGCTAACTGGGATCGCTGGGCAGCCTCTACGGCTGCGGTAACCATTGCACGTCCTAAAGTTTCGTAGATCGTTCTTAAATTCCCCAGATCTGGTTGGTCAATGGTGTTCGTGCATTGATCCCGTTGTCCAGGATCCTCCTTCTGATGACCCACTGCTTTGGCAAACGGATTCTGTGGTACGTGTACTCCTAGAGGCACCTCCGTGTTCAATGTCGTTGTACGCCCACAGCAAGGACACCCCGTCTCCATCTTTGCTCCTTGCCCATTGCAAAGCCTAGGAGCTGGTATGTAGATGGGCATAATCCGGTCCTCTGGACGAAGAACATAGTACACCGGTGGCGGTTGGTTCGTGCCACGGGAGCAAGGACGAAACTGGCTTTGCGAATGCTTCCGCTTGGTTGGAGCATAGTCCTCGGTTCGGACTCTGAAATTCGGTCGAGGAGGTCCGTCCGGCGGAGATCTTATATTCGGCGCAATGGAAACCGAACGACAAGGTCGCTCTGTCGTTTGTCTGGAATTGGGAAACAAGGGTATTGTCTGCACCGAGATGGGCATGGCCTGCATCTGTCCACAGGAACTCGGCTGCTGGGACACCAGCTGGATCATAATGGTGTTCGGCTGACCTGTGCCACTGGTGACCCTCGACTCCATCACTGTGGAAGATCTATCACGAGCAATTTGTAATCATTACTACAGCGAATACGTAGTTGTGTCACGCCTACTGAGATTGTATGTTATATTTTGGAGTGCTATATTTGCATCTTTGAATGTCGTCTTCTTTTGAAATTAAAGCATATTTTAGGATTTTAAAGGAAGCGCTCTTTATAAGGGTTGCAGATTACTAATTAAAGGAAGCGTATTGGGGATTCACAAAGAGTTAAATATTTTTAAAAGCCATGCGGTCATACAACTAAAAAATGTTGTTTACACTTAGGTAGGTTAATTTCTTAAGATTAGTAGTCTGGTAGTGCTATCACCAACAGTTAAGGGTAGTAGATTGATATAAATAAAAATGAGTAAGGGGTTCCCCGAAGGTAAGTAGTTATTAGAAGTGAAAAACCAAATCCATTTTTAGATTACAACTCAGAGGTTGTAGCATAACTTTTTGACCCCAATTGGGGGGCTGCACGCGGCATGCCCTTTACAACACCTCCAACTAATCGAACTATTGCGTCAATAAAACTTAGGGGCGCGTATACTGCGCTGAGAGATACAGATAGGTTGGGCGATACAAGGTGCGATTATTTTGGAACGATTTCATGTCGCTGCCGAAATAGAATTTTGCACAGGCTTTCCGGCAAGGGAGATAACTGCTATTCACGAAAGCTAGTATCAGTGGCGGTCTGGGGTATATAAGCTTGCGAATTCGCCCAGTCAGAGCACACTTACGGAACCAGTAGGAACTCAACTGCACCATGAAGTCCAGTAAGTCAGCCGAGGAAATCGAAAAGGATCCCCAATTCAAAAAATACCTTTCTCCCCCGATCCATAGCTCTAGCTTTCATCTGCATTGCCCTCTTTGTGGCGGTGTACACCGCCGTGAATGCGTGCGATCCCAATAGCAACAACCAGCCCGACTGCAGCAACTCATCCAACGTTCAAGTGAATATCCGCAACTTCTGGGATCCCACCCGCTACTGGTGGTGTGAGTCCACCAGTTCCACAGCCCAGGCTGTGATTTGCCCGCCGATCAATGGAAACACCACCGGATTCGACCCCACACAGAAAGAATGCGTGCCCTGGAAGAATTGGACTTGGACTGCTTACTGTCCCTAAGTTGATTGCATTCTAATAAAATAAAAATTAAAATATATGGCAAACTAAATGATTACTTATATTGCTTGGATTATTATCTGGATTTCTATGCATAATTCGAGTTCTAACGAGTATTTGAAACTATACCAAGCTGGGCGGTTTATATATCAATTGCGATTGTGCAGTTTTTTTGCTACTATTGAATCGATTTCTCGAGAACTATAGGCTAATAAGTAGAGTTTGTCGTATTATACACGTTATTTGTAAAATAAAAGTCCTCTCTAAGAAAGTTTGAGAGCTACTCAACTATCAGATACCAGTTCCTATACCCGTTACTCGTAGAGTAAAAGGGTATACTAGATTCGTTGAAAAGTATGCAACAGATAGAAGAAACCGTTTTCGACCATATAAATTATATATATTCTTGATCAGGATCAATAGCCGAGTCGATCTGGACATGTCCGTCTGTCCGTCCGTATGAACGTCGATATCTCAGGAACTACAAAAGCTAGCGAATGGAGATTAAGCATGCAGACTCCAGAGTTGACCCATGTGGCCACGCCCACTCTAACGCCCCTAAACAGCCAAAAACCATGGCCACACTTTTGAAAAATGTTTAAATGTTGTTTATTTTCTTATTAGGAATGTAAATTTGTATTGATCTGCAAAAAAACTTTTTGCCACGCCTACCCTAACGCCCACAAACCGCACAAAACTGCCACGCCCGGTGAAAATTATCTGAAAGAGAATGGATTTAAATCGGCATTATATTATAATAATATTATTAATATTATAATATTATAAAAAGTGGTAAAATGTACTTGTTTGTTTGAAACCGAATGGCACGATCTTCATAAATACGATGGAGTCAATTAAACCAACTGTCGAGATACAGATACCAATAGTGATCATGCGATTATTGTTAAACAATTCCATGTTCTTTCAGAAATAGAATCTATTGTGCCGATAGTCGTAGACTATGTATGTTAAGGATAGATAACAGGGTGCTATAAAATGACGAACGTTGCGTTCAAATCGCATTCGGAATTAATCACTCGAACAACCCACAATGAAAGCAGGTGAGTTTCGATGATGACCTCATATCCTTGAAACTTTGAAGATGCCAACTGAGGAACTCTGTTTCAGCCATAGTCCTTCTGTTTCTGGGCCTCTGCGTGGCTATCAACGCCGACTTTGTCTGCAATCCCGATGGCGATGGTGAGCCCGATTGCGTGGGACGCTCTGGAGATGTTTCCCGTGACTTCTGGGATCCCACCCACTACTGGAAGTGCTCTAGCACCGGACAGGCTGAGCTCCTTGCCTGCGAGCCGCAGACTGGGTTCGATCCCAAAACTGGAATCTGCGTAGATTGGAGCGTTTGGCAGTGGTATCCGCCATGTCCCACAACATCCACCTAAACAATAAACTTCTGAGCTGAATCGCTTTTTTCATTAACTTTCTTTTTGATTCTAAAGATATGGATGAGGTCTTGGATATTTCGGATTCGAAAGTTACTTTACCATAGCGGTGGATATAACTCCATAACTCCATAGGCTCCATATCGAATCGTTAACAGAGTATTAAATGCTTTGATAAGTTTATGCTTTGGGTGATTACCTCGTTTAGAAGTGTGAAAAAGGGGTTAGCCCCAGGTGGAATTAAACATTTGGTATCACAGACTTGAAGCCTTCAATATGTACAAGTACGCAACTAGTTTTTTCTGCGTTTTAGCTTTATGGAACCTTTGGGAAGTCAGTGCTAATGAGGTCAAAGACAAGGCTGCACTGCCAGAACCACCAACGCCGTATTATACCATCGACAACATTGGAGAGCACCAGGTGCACTGGTTTAACTACAATTCCTTAAGACAAAATGCAACTTTGTGGAGAGTTTATGCCATGGAAAAACGCTTAGAAAGCCAATTGCAGGCCCTTCAAACCCAGTTGGACGCTAATATGCAATCTCTAAGGAAACAAATTTCAAACGATATGGAAAACCTAAATAGGCCCAAGAAGAGCGAAATGTCAGCGTTCAAGAAGGTTGGCTCAAGGTACTTTTACTTGGAAACGAAAAGTAAGAAGTCCTGGGATGCTGCATCCGACACGTGTCGTCGAATGGGCGGTCACCTGGCGAACATCTATAACGAAAAGGAGCTGAATGAAATCTTTAAAGGAGCCCCAGACTATCACTACTGGGTGGACTTGAACAGCCGTCAAAAAAGAGATTTTAACTTCATTTCATCACTAACCGGAAGGACAGCGCCATTTTTCAAATGGAAGTCAAACCAAGAAAAGGTAGACGAATATTGCGCGTCTGTCTATGATAAAGAAATGATCCGCGAGCAGTGTGCTGATAAGAATTATTTTGCTTGCCAAGCCGAGCAATGGGCCTGAACATAAATCATTTAGTTTTGAAACTATCTCAAACGTAAATGCGACTTTAATAATAAAGTTTAACATTTAACTATTTTAGCATTTATAATTTTATTTCCCAACGATCATGGTAAACGGGTACTCAGTCTTCTTGATTTACATAAGTATATCCTTTATATGATAAGATCATAAGAAATATGTCTAACTTAAACAATCGACTGGTCTGCACTGAGTATTATTTCTGAACTCCCTAACTCTAGTTATTTGCATCATTTGCACCACAAAATTACCGACGTTTCTTAAATTGTTCGTTCTTTGTTTATCTTGTGAATTCTATCTATCTATTTGCTAGAAACATGTTTAAAAGTCCAGAAGTGGATTTGGGACTACCCGTGGCTAGTTGGTATCGGGGTCTGTCGCTCGATCAGATACAGGCGGCTGAGGACCTGAGAATGGCACTTGAGTTCGATATCAGGTCCATTCGGGATTGCCTGCTGCGCCTTGGACTGAGTCCTTTGGTCAGGAATCGTCAGCTAGTCAGAATTTTGCGGTTCAGTCGTGGCCAGAACCTGGCCTTTCTCTTCTTCCTGTTCCAGGAGCACTATGACACCGGCGGTTCCTGCGGAAAGTACACAGTTAATGGCCAACTCTTGCTCTCGGCCATCGCCTATCTGGATTTGCCCGCAACTTTTCGAGCTCTAGATAAGGTTCTACCTCTACACGGAAATCTGTCCGTTGAATCAAAAGAACCGATGAATGATACCGATCAACAGGTTAGTAATTTAAGTTGCAAACTAAGAGTCTTATTCTAAAAATAGAATTAACAAAAACTTGTGCTCTTCCAGAATCGATCTGCGCGGCCTTCCTTCAAGAGTCCGAATCCTACTCGCAATTCAGAGAAGATAGATGAAGAAATGCCTCTGGATCTCCCAGCTACATTTAGAGCTCTGAGCAGAGTTCTATCCTCGCGGATATCCCAGAAGAAATCCTCGTCTGTGCGCAAAAGGAGGCAGAGTTCCAAGCCCTACTTTCAAAAGCTGCCACGTCCCAAGAAGGTTCCTCGGTCCAAGAAGTATCTGTCGGAATCCCCGCTTTTAAAGATTCAGATTCCCAATGAAGTGGGGGACCCGAAGGCGGATGAGGAACGATGGTTCGCCGACTTCCAGTTGCATCCCATCCAGCGTACAGTTAAGGCAGTCATCAACTACGAACTGTGCCACCTGTTCGACCACATAGACGAGGTGGCCTCTGATCCTGCACAGGAAGCGAGGGATCTGTGCGAGTTCCATGAGGAAACTCGATCCCAGGAGCGACAGGCGTTTCTGCAGGAGCAGCGACGACGCTATTTGGAAATGATTGACTTGGAGGGCTCTGAAAAGCGAGTAAGTTGTCCTAATAATTGTTGCTCTGCCTCTTTTAATTTCTCTGCTAAAGCTAACAAGGGAGAGGATTACTTATCACCTCAATCGCGACGTGGACATGTACCTTCTGAAGTTTGGTGACAAGGGCTGGAGTCCTGGGGTGCCTGCTTTTCGGAAATCCGGATGTGTTGCTTGCAACGAACTGGTGCACGTGAGTTTGGAGACTCCACCCCAGGTGCTTCTCCTCGAGGGTGAATGGGGGCGTCTGTACGACAGGAGTGGTGCGATGATGCGACTCTGTGCTGGTGCGGATGGCAAACAAAATGTCCTGACTAAGGATAAGGTTTCTAAGGTCAAACCTAAATATTTTACGGCACCCGGCAACCACAGGCCCTTCGCCTTCAACTATGAACAAATTTTTAGAATGGGCAGCAAACAATATTTGGACACAAAAGATGTCCTTCGGAGCTCCTTGGTGGATGCACTCACTGACGAAGATCACGAGCAGCGGCAAGGAGTGGCATTGGGTACGATTAGGAGCAGTCACATCACCGAAGCTGTCGCCCGGTGTGTAAGAAAAATCTTTGAGAAGAGTTTGCTGGCGGTGCCGACTGCGCCGACACCCAAGCGTTCCAGTGAACGTCTCGTCTACAACCGAGAACGAATCGATCCCGATGATGAAAAGTTCATGGACCAGATGCTTAGCGATGGCTTCGAGGTCTTGCGTCGCGATGCCAAACTGGTGCTGGCCAGCCTGCCCAATGGACACCAAATTCCAGAGCTGCGGGAGTGGGTTTGTAGGAGATTTGGCAAGCGATATGGTCCACAAACCAATGCGGAAAAAGAAAGCTACAGGCTCAAAATGTGTAAATTGTCGGAGATGGAAAAGAAATTGATTCCGCTCTTGACCAATATAGATCCGCTGATAGTCAAACAAAATCCCATCCCTTATGCACTCTTCAAGGACATCATGGAAAAGTCGAACAAGTTCAAGAAGTCGTTTCGCGAGGAAGTCCTTCAGATCATCCTGAAGCAAACCCGTCTCTGCTGGCAGGCGCAGCACAGCCTGCGCTTTGTCAACAGTTCCAGGATTCGTCGCACCTTTTTTACTTATCTGCCAAGTTCCCCCAGGAGTATAGATCCCACCTTCAGCCAATTCATAGCTCATAGATGTGGCTAAACAGGCCTTAGATCACAGCATGTTTTTTTTGTAAGAACAGGATTTTACAATAATCAATGTGGTCAACATTGACATTCAATTACTGGAATCTCTAGTGCGTAGTGATAAGTTCAAGACTAAATTGATATGTTTTTATACCTCTGATTATTTTTACCATTTGACATGTGGAGCTTCAGAATATAAGATAATGTATTTGTTTGATTTCTTGTCTTTTATATTGAACATTTAACATTTAGTCATAGAATTCAAGGTTATTTTTCCGCTATTTCTTTTAATGTTTTTTTTTCCATTAAATACAATACAAGGCCGTACAATTTTGATGCGAGACTAACAAAAAAAATTGTGGACGGCTTTGTCTTGTGCCTAGCCGACCGTTTATGTGTTCCATCCTTGTCTAGGGGAGTGCTAACTTGCTCTCCTTTCAAACAACACGTTTGCACCAGATGCTAGCCGCCTTTTATACGCTTGCTTTGCGGAAAAAGAACTTGGGAATTTTAAGAGCGCAGTGCATGTGAATTAGTGATATACAGATAGATACTCTTACTTAGTTTAACTATAACCATTGCAACATATTTCTTAATAACTTATTTAAAGGCAAATTGTTCTGCTGACATTGACACTGAAATTAATGGGCCGAATGATTTCCCGTTTTGGGTACCTGCAACGTGACATTGAGGATTGACTCCAAATGACCACAAGGGCCACCGATGACCCAGTCATTAACCATACGACCACGTTCAACCACCCAAAATTAATTAATCCATCCACGTAGTACCCGAAAAAACATATAAAAAGACAGGTTATGAACAGCAAAGTTATCAATCAATCAACAACGATTCCCTCATAAGCTCGTGTATCTTTATAGTTGAAGCCAATATGTGCAGCTACGTGAAGTCTTCCTGTTCCTTGCTGGCCCTCATCCTGGCACTTGGAGCGGTTTCAGCTCAGCCGGCAAGGCTGGCAAAGCAACTTCAGAAACAGCAAGCAGCACCCTACCCATCCGCCGACGAACTGAAGCCAGAGGTGCCATTCGAGGAAGGAGTGCCCGATCAGACTTATGGACCACCGGATCAAACCTACGGACCACCGGATGTAACCTACGGACCTCCGCCCACCGATGCAGTTGAGCAGCTTCCCAGCGATGAGGAGCCGCAAGACTTTACACCCGATCCGGATGCAGAGGAAGTTCAGCCCATCCAGCAGGCTCCCGCTCGCCTGACCAAGCAGATAAGGAGTGGTCCACGATCTCAAGGATTGATTTTGCTATCTTCGAGTCCATTGAGAGTGGCTAATTCCAATGGAATCCCATTTCCAGTGACCATTCAAGCCCTGTGGTAGGAACACTAAAGAACATTCTTGGTACTGATTTTTATAAACGTTATATTAATTATTGTCTTTGTTACTGGTTGAACTATTAAAGAACATTTGTTGATACACCGAGTTGATGTATATACAAAACTTTTTTGGAGGTCCCCATTGCGGGACCAGTACGGTGAGGAGTATACATATATATATTGTATAATTACAAATAATCGAACGATAAAAGTATGCAGATAACTTTAGCTAATTTCGGTTTTGGGAAAATCTTAGCAGTTGCTTTGGAATGATCTGCCCCGATCTAGACTACATAGTAAAAGCTAAATAATAATTTATTTAAGAATACTACGTAAAATCACGTTTGGCATTGTGCGGTCTTCGAGTTTACACAGAAATAATCTCCAACTAACAAACTGAACAAATGTTGCAAAACTTTCTACTTAAAATGCTAGTTATTGTCTGGTACGATTGCAGCTGGCTGATAACAAAAAAAATGCAACTAATTTGCCATAAATATAAATTAATCACACAAAAGCACCGCCACTGAACTGGACCGATACCAGTTGGTAAATGGTAAACAACTAATGGTTAACATATTCGTAGTCTGAGAGTAACTACATAAAGCCTTCGTCATAAATTCGCACACATTTGTAGGCAGAACTAGCCAGGTTCTGTTTTTGTTTTGCTCATTTCGATTACACTCAGTGGGTTTTGTCGTTCAGGATTTGAGCTAAGCTGGCCCAGGTGCCAAAAACGAAGCCACCGAGTCCAAAGATCAGGATTAGAACGTCCTTCCATAGCATCCAATTGTAGCGTCCATAGCCAACGTTGTAGAATGTAATAACTTCAATTATGGGGGGAGCAATTAGGGCCAAAGCTGAGCTGCTGACGGCTCCTACCAGCGAGATAATGGAGCCTAGATTGGGAATGCAGGTGGCTAGCAAAACTGTGAAATAAAATACGATAATGATTGGGATAATTTGAACATATACTATCTATACGTACAGGTAAAAGTGACCAGAACGACTCGCAACACAGTGGCCGAAAGATCCTTGGCCCTCGTTGTATCGAAATGACTCCGCACAAAGGGCTCCACGATGTTTACAGGCACATAGAACTGAAGCGTATACGAGAGGAAGATGGCCACCGCCATTGAAATCCGCACCAACTGGGACAGTCTAAATAGGTGAAAAAGAGGTCAATAAAGTTAATATTATAAGTAAAGCACTTTAATGACTTAGGGTGCGGTCTACGAATCTTTTGCTCAATAAATAGATACAGATAGTGAAATTACTAAATTCTCAGCCAATAAAGATTATCTGAACTGTCAATATTTTGAAAAGGTCTTCTCAAAGAAGCAAGAACAGATTATGTCAACCTGAGGAATATTAAATCCCTCATTCATACAACGAAAACCGATTAGCAATGTAAAGTTTAATGACTTACGTGTCGCCCTGTGGTAGATTTAGGGTAATGCTGCCCTCCACGTGTTCGCCGTACTTCAGGTAGCCGAAAAACCCGACTGCTGTGTACAAGCAGGCCACGATCACCATGCCCGTGTTGAGGACACCTGTGGTGCCGCCAAAGTCCTCGGGGGTGCGCATGTTGTTCTCCAAAGGCAGGACAACACCAATTCCTTCAAACGCGTAGATGGCAGTTCCGAAGTACAAAGGCAACGTGGCCCAGGTGGCCACCGGCTTGACCGTGTGGACATCCGGCAGATCCACCAGCATGTACGAGAAGGTAATGGCCAGTCCGGCCACTGTGAGGAGGGCGGCAACCAGCGAAACTGGCGTCAAATATTTCAGATTCCGCACCAGATTCAACAGGATCATGGGTCCAAGCATTATAAGCAGATAAATCTGCACAGGCATCTTGTAGTAGTGGTCCATAACATCCTTAATATTCAACGCCACAAAGAGGAAGTAGACGCAGCAGAACCCGATTTGCGTGATAAACAAGAACGTGGTAACGATCCGTCGAGCCAACATGGAGTATCGTCTTAGTCCCAGAGGTCCTGACTCAAAACTGCAGTATGCCACCTCCGAAAAGTCTAAGGATGGCTGCTGGAATCTCCGGCACAGCTCGTGGGAGCAGTTGACCAGCATGTGCATGCAGTGGGTGCAGATAGCTCCCATGATCATGGTGCCAAAGAGTCCAACATAAAGTCCGGCGTTCTTAAAGGCATCCGGCATTGCCAGAATGCCCGTGCCAATGTTGCCCTTCAGCAGATGAACCAGGGTGTCGAAGTTGGACGTCGGATGCTCCAGGTCGCGATGGTGGGTGGGGTTGTAAGTGGCCTTATCCGTCGACCCAATTTCATCATCTCCCGATCCGGAGGCTGCTGCGTGCACTCACAGAGAAAAAGCGAAGGAATTATAAGTTTCTTGTCGTTACTCAGTTTTTTTTAATAACATTTTAGTTTACTTAAGTAAACTAAAGATTTTTGACCTCTTCGCAAACTCACCTGCTAAGCTGTCCTCGCTGTGCACGTTGACAAGGGTGTTGTCCGGCGGAGAGCTGCGCACGGGCCGTGCCGCCGATCCTCGACTGCCCTCGTAGTCAGAGGCATCGCTGTTGAAGAGCAACGGCTGGCGTTCCGTCATCTTTTTCTTGCGCGGCGCTTCCTCGGGACTCTGGAAACAGTGGTAGGTAAGTAACTAGGAGCGTCGGACTATATGATGCGCCCTCCCCGGCTACACGAAACACACTGAAAGTGCAACTTGAGACGCCCGCTTTTCGCCTCGGAAATTTTCCGCTGACTCAGTTTTCCACGCTTATAACAATAGGAGGTGCAGATAGTGCGTCGCATAGTGGACAGCGAACGCGTGCCGGGCGGTGTGGAAAATTTCGACCATGCTGATAGTCGAAGCTAGCCTTGGACTTGACTCAAAGTGCGATTAATATGATCATTTCATTACTTTGCATATGGGTCTGATTACGCCTGCTTCGGAAGTCGATATCAAATTGGCCAGTCCACTAGAGTATAGCTTTAAAGTCGAAAACACCAACAAGTCGCGAAAAACAATCCATACGAGGAGATAAGACCCGCATATCTCCTGCGAAGCCAGTGAGCATACCATAAATCACAATTATATAATGTGTATCCAGACGGTGAATCAAATATCCACCCATTATATTCAGATTATTGACTTGAGTCAGCAGACGGAATTACTCAAGTTGCAAGAATGTTGTAGAATGATTTAGGAATTAATCAACTTTCTTGAATGAACATTTGAAACGAGAAAGTTTTCGCAAATAAGTGTGAAATGAAAGTGTTAAGTTAAAAAATACAAAACATAATCAAATATTAACATAATACGTTTGGATGATTCTGGCAATGATATATGAAAATTTAATTGACATGCATTCAATATTATGATTATAGTGCCATTTGATAAGTAATTATACTTTCCTTATTTTAAGACTAGCTTTGAAAATAGACTTCATAATCCAAATGTGCTTGTGCATATACATACATACATTACTTTTTAGAGGACTAAATACTACATGGTCATAGTATGTGTGCTATCTTCTTAGCGAGGAATTAACAGTGCTTATATCGTAAAGTCTACCTAAATCCAGACAAGCAGCCGACTTATGTCAAGAAATCTTTATTCGAGAGCAATAAAGAAACCAAACAAAGCATTACGAACTTATTTTCGTTTTATCTTGCATCACAGACTTGCACAACAAAGTGCGACATTACAGAGATACATAACTATATCTTTTTCACTTACACTGACTATCGGAAATTAGATGTATCTCAACTTGTATCTCGCTTGACTTTACGTAGCTGTAGGAACGCGTCTTTTGGGCAGTTGGTAAAATTATAATGTAGGAACTAAAACTGAAACAAAAACATAATTAACAGATGTACGATACAAAATCAAAATAAACCCATTCAGCATGCGCAATTCGATGACCAGATGTGTGTGGCTGCCCTACCTGTTGAAGGTTGGTCAGTGGTGTCAGGTCGTCCATTGATTTTTTCCCGCTTGACACTGGCAATGAAATGGGTGCTCCTGCGAAGGTCACAACGCTGGTTTATCAATGTGCAGAGCCAATCAAATTAAAAAGTTCATTAATTACAGAATTTAGGGTGCGTGGTGGGAGGAGGCTGTGGCAATTATCTTCTCCCAGTCTGCGAATCGAACAGAGAAAACATCAGTAATGAATCATGTTGTGTTTATATAAAAGTTTGATAACACGGTGCATCGCTGTTGCTCAATTGATAGCGACTATTTATTTTAACGTTGCAACGCACATGATATCCTTTTGTGGTGTTTTAAATACGTACGTTACTACTTTCTTCGAACTCGATTTGCAATAACAATTGCCTCTCACCCCAAAACAAGCACTGAAGATGCAAAGCAAAACACAACAATCGAGGTTGATTTTCCGTATCTATCGATTAATTCACTGATTGGGCGGTACAGTGAAAATCGGTTAAAATTACAATGGTTTAGAAAATGTAATATTCTTTTAAATTTGTATTACTTTATTTAAATTAGTTCGTCGCTTTGAATTTTTTTAAGATGACAGTAGTAATATATAGAATCTTTAACTAATAGAAATCTTAAATATGTATCAATTCATTACCAAAACAGACACATAATAATAATTATTAAATATTTTACCCAATTCTTTATTAAAATTTCCCGATATAAAGTGCCCACTGTACTTCAGCCGTCGCCGATAACGCTTTCAGTATTATTTTTAAATTAGACAAACGGTCCTACTTTTGAGTTCTCTCCCAATTCGTGACGTGTCTGCGGCTAATTTGTAAAAAATCGCCTTTATCCTTAAATTTCCGGACCAATATCACATTAATTAGAAACATGGTTGAGCTGTCGAGCGTCATTTCCAAGTTCTACAACGATTACGTTCAGAACACGCCCAAGAAACTGAAGCTGATTGACATCTACCTGGGCTACATTCTGCTCACCGGCATCATCCAGTTTGTTTACTGCTGCCTGGTGGGAACCTTCCCGTTCAACTCCTTTCTATCCGGGTTCATCAGCACCGTCAGCTGTTTCGTCCTGGCAGTGTGCCTCCGCCTGCAGGCCAATCCCCAGAACAAGAGCGTGTTTGCCGGAATTTCGCCGGAACGCGGATTCGCCGACTTCATCTTCGCTCATGTGATCCTGCACCTGGTGGTCATGAACTTCATCGGTTAACAAAGTTGTGTACTGTGCGACTCGGATATATTTATAAATAAAATGTAACTCTAATTGTATGTTCTCCTATAAGCGCCGAAAAAATCAAAGGGTTCTGGTACCCAATCCAAGCGGAGTGTAGGTTCCTTAACCTCCATGCCAATGGGATCTACTTTTTCCGCATATTCAGCTAGCTGGGGCTCGCCTTTAGTCTTGTTTGTCTCCGAGTCTTTCGTTGTCTTGTTCTTTGAAGCATCATTCTTGTTCTTGTGCGGCACCAGCAGAGAATCGTTGACGTTGAGTGGCACCAGATCCCTGAATACTGCTTGATTGGGCGCGAAGTTCATCTTTTGGGTGACCTTTGGGGTGGTTTCAGCACAGGTTTTTAAAAGACAGTCTACATAATTGAAAGTATTAATTAACCTTTGGTGCGATGGACGACCTAGTTTCTGTATGAAGTTTCGTATCCAGCTTAATGTTTGATATGATCTGGACCTCGTTCTGCTTGCGCACGGTGGTATTGTATTGGGGCACGGCTAACTTGTTCGCCGAGAAGTTTCTTCCGGTGGTCATTGCGCCTCCTTTGGCCATCGGACAGCTCGGCGAGCGGATCTCCGCATCAAGCCCGTTGCAGGATTCGACGAGCACATTCGGCGGTGCAGTCGGCAGGTGGGACAAAGGAACGCGTCGCGTTGTGGAATTCCTTTGGTTCGCATGGACTCGGTTTCTACGCTTGTGTGGCATTTTAAACAAACCCGCAAGAATTACGGTAGTACATTTCAATTCCCCTCTGATATAAAACAGCACGCCACACTGATTCGACTATTTTACAGCACTGGTAAAGTAACAACTGTTTCACAGTGGAACACTGGTAAGATATTGTACTAATTCTATAGACAATTTTATTTTGAATTTAGTTATTAAATGTAAGACTTGAACGCATAAAATAAAGAAGGTTTGTATTTATCATAATTTCGTATTGGAAGTTATGGTTTTATAATCGCGTTACTTTCCAAAATTTTTTTTCCAATACCCACTGTATTCTCACGCCGGTTCGGACATTGTACAACACTATCCCATTAGCAGCTGTTTTCTTTTTGGTTCGCTGCGAACCAAATATTTTGATAAATTAGAAAAAAAATGGCATTATCCCGCGCCAAGCCCGACGAACTGCCCAAGGACGCGGTTGTTATAACAGAGGATCAGGCTCTTAAATACCAATGGAAGATTATAACTGCCTGGGACAAAATCGGTGATGTGTAAGTGCATGAAGCATTCCAAATATGCCGCTTACCTAACAACTGATCTAAATACATTGTCTTGTAGGTGGTCGTTGCGCTACACTCCCGGAATTCTCAGTGCCTTGGCTGCGGGGACGGGCGCTTACATAAATAATCATTATCGCACGAAGCTGCGTCTCGGAGGACATGGACGGTTGTCCAGTTACCTGCCGATAGTCGCCGTTCCCGCCATATTCACCATGCTGGCGCACAAGTTCTTCATTCAGCGGCCCATCCTACTAAATCCGCTGGGCGAGTGCCCGGTGTGCATCCAGGTGCGCAGTGCTACCTTTCAGACAGGTCTGGGCATCATATACCCCACGATTCTGGCCCCATTCGCCGCATTTATGTTCGCGACCCGCTGCTACACGTACCGCATTCCCTCGATCACGGAAAGTCCAAGGGAGGTGTTTCAGTTGTGGCGGAAATTCACACGCCCCATTGTACCGGCCTTGGGAACCATAATCGGCCTGCAGGCCCTGCTAACCATGTTCCTCACAGGCCAGGAGGAAAAACAGAACTTTAAACTTATGCTGCGCATGAGGGAGATCGAGCATCAGCTGGAGCAGGAACACTTGCCACAGCGAATGGACTTTTAATTGTTACCTATTGTTATCTAGTTCAAATAGAGGAGCATTTCAGAGTTTTGTCTAAATGCATTTTGTAATATTTATAACTTTTGGATGGATTAGAAATATATAATTAAGCTGATACGACTTAAATTTCTAGATGAGTCTAGAATATCTAGACGATTCTAAAGTGCAATTAATGTTAATTAGGCATTTTAACTTTATATTGAAATATCAAAAATATATAAACTGTTATTTTGCCTCAATTTGCCATCCCTAAATTAATCGATATCCCACAAAGTTTGCCGCATTGACTATCGCAAAGGGGCCAATCTCACACGTTGCTGCAGTCGGCTGACGAAATTGTTTGCATTTGCATTTACTGTTCAAACCGTGAGTAATACATAACTTGTTTTGGTTAAGTGCCAGTTCGGGCTATTCTTGTATACAAGAGCAAACGGACGTTTTCTGATTCGATTTGCTCCCAAATTGTGTAATTTTGTCACGTAGTGTGCAGAGTGCACTTTCACTGCTCCGATTTTTGTCCGTTTTGAGGGGTTAGGGGCCCCAATTGTCGCGTGGCAACGTATTATGCCGAGTACACTCACGATTTGTCCTTTGCAGAACCAGCAAAATGAAGTTACTCACCGCAAAGGAGGTGCGCAACGCTTATCTGGACTTCTTCAAGGAGCAGAAGCACATCTATGTTCACTCGTCGAGCACGATTCCGCTGGACGACCCCACGCTGTTGTTCGCCAACGCCGGAATGAATCAGTTCAAGCCCATTTTTCTGGGCACCGCCGATCCAAACAGCGAGATGTCCAAGTGGGTGCGCGTGGCCAACACGCAGAAGTGCATTCGTGCCGGCGGCAAGCACAACGATCTGGACGATGTGGGCAAGGATGTCTATCACCACACCTTCTTCGAGATGCTGGGAAACTGGTCTTTCGGTGACTACTTTAAGAAGGAGATCTGCTCCTGGGCCTGGGAGTTCCTCACGCAGCGTCTCTCCCTGCCCAAGGATCGTCTGTATGTGACTTATTTTGGTGGTGACGAGGCCAGCGGCCTGGAGCCCGATCTGGAGTGCAAGCAATTGTGGCTGGACTTGGGCCTGAAGCCGGAGCACATCCTTCCCGGCAGCATGAAGGACAACTTTTGGGAGATGGGCGAGACTGGGCCCTGCGGACCATGCTCCGAACTGCACTTTGACCGGATCGGAGGACGCAGCGTCCCGGAGCTGGTCAACATGGATGATCCCGATGTGCTGGAGATCTGGAATCTCGTGTTCATCCAGTACAACCGAGAATCCGATGGCAGCTTGAAGCAACTGCCTAGGAAGCACATCGATTGCGGCATGGGCTTTGAGCGTCTCGTGTCTGTCATTCAGAATAAGCGATCCAACTACGATACCGATCTGTTTGTGCCACTCTTCGATGCCATCCAGGCAGGCACTGGTGCCCCATCTTACCAGGGTCGCGTGGGTGCTGACGATGTGGACGGCATTGACATGGCCTACCGTGTGCTTGCCGATCACGCCCGCACCATCACTATTGCTTTGGCTGATGGCGGCACTCCGGATAACACTGGCCGAGGTTATGTGCTGCGACGCATTCTTCGTCGCGCTGTGCGGTAAGAGAACTTAGTTTTATGCCACACACACTATATATTATGTATAATGGTATCATTACCTAATCTAGATTCAGATTCTGATAAGCTTGATCTTATTTTCCCACAGCTATGCCACTGAGAAGTTAAATGCCAAGCCCGGATTCTTCGCCACCCTGGTAAACACAGTGGTTGATCTGCTTGGTGATGCCTTCCCGGAGGTGAAAAAGGATCCGCAACATATCATTGATATTATCAACGAAGAAGAGTTGCAGTTCCTTAAGACATTAACGCGCGGGCGTAATTTGCTGAACCGCACAATCGAAAAGTTGGGTAACCAGTCTACCATTCCCGGAGATGTTGCTTGGCGGCTGTACGACACCTACGGCTTCCCAGTCGATCTTACCCAGCTTATGGCAGAGGAGAAATCCTTAAAAATCGATATGGATGGCTACGAGGCAGCCAAGCATAATTCATATGTGCTTTCGCAGGGCAAAGGTGCTAGCAAGATCGAGGAGATCAATCTGGATGTGCACGCCATTTCGCAGTTGCAGGAGCAAGGTGTGCCACCAACCAACGACACCTTCAAGTACAAGTACGAGGCTGTGTCTGACGAACGTGACTCCGCCTACAACTATGGTGTGTGCAATAGCAAGATTGTTGCTCTGCGTTTCGAAAACCAGTTTGTGAACGAGATCACCAGCGGACAGAAGGCGGGCATCGTTTTGGACAAGACAAATTTCTATGCAGAGAGCGGTGGTCAAATCTACGACCAAGGTGCTCTGGTTAAAGTCAATGACGAGGCAAACGAATTCCTTGTGGACCGTGTCTACAACCGCGGAGGCTACATTCTTCACATCGGCATTGTAGAGGGCACACTGAAGGTGGGTGATGAGTTGGAACTGCACATCGACGTGGAGCGTCGCTGGCTGACCATGAAAAACCACTCCGCCACCCATGCCCTTAACCATTGCTTGCTGCAAGTATTGGGTAAGGATACCGAGCAGAAAGGTTCTCTGGTAGTGCCAGAGAAGCTCCGCTTCGACTTCAACAGCAAGGCAGCAATGACCATCGAGCAGGTGGCCAAGACGGAGCAGCTGACTAAGGACATGGTCTACAAGAATGTTCCGATTTACGCAAAGGAGTCGAAATTGGCCCTGGCCAAGAAGATCCGAGGCCTGCGATCTGTCTTCGACGAAGTTTACCCAGATCCTGTTAGGGTAATCTCCTTCGGAGTGTCTGTAGATGAGCTGGAACAGAATCCCGATTCAGAAGCCGGCGAACAAACCTCCGTCGAGTTTTGCGGCGGCACCCATTTAAGGCGCTCGGGTCACATCATGGATTTCGTTATCAGCAGCGAAGAGGCCATTGCCAAGGGTATCCGACGCATTGTGGCTCTTACAGGACCCGAAGCTCTCAAGGCACTGAAGAAATCTGAAGCTTTCGAACAAGAAATCGTCCGGCTTAAGGCCACCATTGATACCGATAAGTCTGGTAAGGACTCCAAGTCGCATGTCAAGGAGATTGTTGAGCTGACTGAACAGATCTCGCATGCCACTATTCCTTACGTGAAAAAGGACGAGATGCGCAACCTGTTGAAGGGTTTGAAGAAAACTCTGGACGACAAGGAACGTGCCCTGCGTGCCGCCGTCTCGGTCACTGTTGTGGAGCGCGCCAAGGCTCTGTGCGAGGCCAATCCCAATGCCACCGTGTTGGTCGAGCAGCTGGAAGCCTTCAACAACACCAAGGCCCTGGATGCCGCTCTGAAGCAAGTACGCAGCCAGCTGCCCGACGCTGCCGCCATGTTTTTGTCAGTGGATGCGGACTCAAAGAAGATCTTCTGCCTAAGCTCGGTGCCGAAAAGTGCTGTGGAAAAGGGCCTGAAGGCCAACGAGTGGGTGCAGCATGTTTCCGCTACGCTGGGCGGCAAGGGAGGTGGCAAGCCGGAATCCGCCCAGGCATCGGGCACAAACTTCGAAAAGGTGGACGAAATTGTCCAGTTGGCCAGCAAATTCGCTCAGTCGAAACTGTCTTAAAAGCATAAAGAATTTCCAAGCGGCTAGACCTTCAATTACTCACAATTTTGATACACAACCATGCTTAATCTTAATCCGTTGATCTGTTTTAAACAGCATTTCAGATGAATTTTTACGGCTATTTATAAAATAAAAGCATTTATACACTTAAATTAAATACTAACTGTGTTTTTGGCTGAGACCGTAATTCGTTCAAAAATGGTATGGAATAATATGGATTGTTCACACATTAAAAAGGGGTCCTTTATTGTTTTCCACATACAAACTTTATAAGTAAAACTGAATTTATTTTGAGCATTTAATATATCTAAACCTTACTATTATCAGTAAAGTAACTATTTTAAATTAAAAATAGTCTGTACCTATGTTTTATACATAACACAACATAATTTCAAACACGAATAAAGCCTAAGAACGGTTTTTCTGTATTATCCAATCGACAGCTTCGGCAAAGTTTTCTAGCAACGCTGTTGGTGGCGGCGATGGCTTAACATCTGGCAAATATTTGCCGGTCTTGACCAGAATACCCTGCATGCCCACACTCATGGCGCCCACAATGTCGTCATTGGCGTCCTGGGAACCGGAAATTGGCTAAGTTTTTAAAATGTATTCCTTACATTACTTACATCTCCAATCATAACGCAGGAGGCTGGATCAAGGTCAGCCATGGCTCCTTCGAAGAAATAAGGATTGGGCTTGCCAATCACTTTGGCGGTTCGTCCGGTAGCAAACTCCAGACCCTTGACAAAGCACCCTGGACCCAAGGCTAGACCATCGGCTTGTTTGTAGTACTTACCCTGATGCACAGCGACCAGTTTGTGATTCTTATTCTCTAACAGAACGCTATCGAAAACATAATCGTTAATTAAGTTAAGATTATTCTGGTTTGGTTGCTCACTTAAAAGCCTCGTTCAGCTGGTCATAGTTAAAGGCCTTGGGTGCCAGACCGATTACAACTGAATCCTTATAGCGCCTAGTGTCCTCCGGGGGAAAGTCCTGTCGTGCATCCTCAGACAGAATATAGTACGGATTCAGTTTCTCATTTTCCACGTATGATACCGCGGCGCTTAAGGAGCTGTAGATCTCAGAGGGGTCCACTTGGAAGCCAATTCTGCAGAGCCGTTCGTGAAGAGTGGCCTTTGAATCCTTTGTGGTATTTGTAACGAATTTGACCAGTACACCAGAATCACGCAATCTTCACGACAATTATGAATGTAATTACGAATATTTGGGTTTTGACTATTGCCATCGCACCTTTTCAACGCCTCAACAGCATTTGGAGTAGGTTCATCTTCCACATGCAAGGTGCCACTGAGATCAATGAGTGCTCCTTTAATAGACATCTTTCTTAACTGTTGAAAGCTTCTCGTTCCTCTTGAGAACAAAAACATAATTTCCAGCTGGTTCGATACCTTTCGATAGTTCTCTCGATATGTTTTTTTTCTCAGCAGGTGATTTACCACAGGCGTAGAAAGGGGGTTTGTATACTTCTTAAAAATTGAAAAGATTTGTTTCCCTCCCTAAAAATACATCTAAATATATTTTATTATTATTAATATTATAAAACATTTCTATTTAATTTCACTTTATCTTGCGGCGCCTTTTTCACAGATGTTTTTCTGACCATGCCCATGCTCACAAGACTTCAGCAATGTTATTCTCTACCGGCAAATCTTTTCTAGCGCGGTTTTCATTGGATATATCCAGAAATGTAAAACCAATTGGTCTCATAGCCAACTACTGTCAGGTGGCATCTGCGCTACGTCCAAAGAAGGCAAAGTCCACCCGAAAAGAGGTATGATCTTCAGCTTGCACAGAAATTTACATAACTAATGCCACATTTTTCTGTTCCCTTTTCCAGGCGCAGTACTTTTCCGATGCCAAGAGGATCCGTGCCATCGGCGGAAAGGGTGGAGACGGGTGCGTGTCCTTCCTGCAGCTATGGTGCAATGAGAGGGCCGGTCCAGATGGCGGAGACGGTGGCCACGGCGGCCATGTGGTGTTCCAGGCTTCCAACGATGTGCGCAACTTTAACCACGTGGGGAGTATTCTGAAAGCGGACGAAGGAGAGCAGGGTAGCTCCAAGGATTGCCATGGCAAGAACGCCAAACACTCTGTGATTAAGGTTCCAATTGGGACGGTGATCAGGAATGCCCAAGGCATAATTGTCGGGGACCTGGGACAAGCGGATCTTATGTTTGTGGCCGCTCGAGGCGGAGCCGGTGGCAAGGGAAACCGCTTCTTTACCACGGACAAGGAAACAAGTCCCAAAGTTAGCGAGTACGGACCTAGGGGTGAAGACCTATCTTACACACTGGAACTGCGCAGCATGGCGGATGTGGGTTTGATTGGTTATCCCAACGCCGGCAAAAGCACTCTGCTGAATGCCTTGACAAGGGCCAAGCCAAAGGTGGCTCCCTACGCCTTCACCACGCTGCGTCCTCACTTAGGAACCGTCCAGTACGATGACCATGTCCAGCTCACCATTGCCGATCTTCCCGGACTCGTGCCCGATGCGCATCGCAATAAGGGTTTGGGCATTCAGTTCCTAAAGCACGCCGAGCGCTGCACCTTGCTGCTGTTCGTATTGGATGCCAGTGCACCAGAGCCGTGGACTCACTATGAGCAGCTAATGCACGAGCTGCGCCAGTTTGGTGGACGGCTGGCGAGTCGCCCGCAATTGGTGGTGGCCAATAAGCTGGACGTGGAAGAGGGCCAAAGAAACTTTGAGGAACTACAACGTCGGCTGCAAAATCCCGTGCTCGGCATTAGTGCCAAAATGGGTCACAATCTTGGACAACTCCTAAACAGCATACGAAGAGGATACGACCGCCATAAGGCCCAACCCAAGGAATCCAATTAGGGGCATCTGTTTAAGTTCTGTTGGTTTATTAATTATAAATTAAACTTTAATCTTATTAGCTACGCAAGCGGGAATCATTGCCTACAAGCCCTCCTCGGATGTGGGCAGCCAAAAAGCCATGTTGGTGCAGGCGGAGGCCAACATCATGTACTTCGGATTAAACTGAACGCACTGCACCGGTCCCGGATGGTCCCCATTTAGGACCGACACCTTGTTCCCCGTGTCTGCGTTCCAGATGTGCACACGTCCATCGGTGCTGCCTGAGAAGATAAACTGCGAGTCTGGACTGAAGCTCGCCTCGATGGCAATGCCCTTGTTGTTTGGATAGCCGGTGAACGTTTGCAGCGGAGTACCGTGGAAGGCATCTACCAGCCGGATGACCGATCCATTCGTGCTGATCAGAATGGTTTTGCCGTCACGGGAGAACTTAAGGCCAGTCCAGTCGCATTCCTTCTCCTGATTAAGTTTAAATGTTACGAAGGGACCTTTGTCAAACGACCGCAGGTCGTACAATTTAATGCTTTCCGAATTAACGCCGGCAGCGAAGATCAAGCCCTCGGGGTCGTAGGCGGCAATGGGGCGTCCAGAGAGATGCATCAGTCCCTGACAGTTGGGCGAACGTAGGTCCCACAGCCGCAGCGTCTTGTCCAGCGAGCCAGAGAGAAAAGTATCCTCCACCGGAGAAATGCACAGCGAGATTACCTTTTTGGTGTGGCCGGGGAAGTAGCGCAGATATTTGTTGTCGTGCAGGCTGAGATAGCGAATGGTGTCGTCCACCTTGGTGGAGCTGTGGATGGCAGTGTTGTTGGCGTGCGTAAAGTGGATTAAATCCACTCCATACTTCTTCGAGTTCACCGTGCGCGACTGCGTTCCCTTTTCGCAGTCGTAGATCACGATCTGGTCATCCTCGCTGCACGATATTAGATGCTCCCCGTTGGGCGCAAAATCAATGGCGTTGATCTTGTCCGTGTTCTCCCTGAAGATCTTGGCCACTTTGAAGCTGCGCACCACCGAATCTATTAGTTTTATCTTCATTTTGATCCGTCGAATTTCGTTTTGTTGTCAATATTTTTAGTTGTCGCAAGGCTGTGTTATCGGTAGCATACGCTTACGGCTCGATAAGTGAGTGACCTATCGATATCGAACCACCGAGTTGCGACTGGTTCCGGACAGAATTTCAAAAGCGGAACCAGCAACCAGATTTAAATAATTTGAAAATGTCTGTTAAATAAACACTAATATAGGAACTCCATGGACATTTGAAAAAAATCGAGCAAAAATTGCAATAATAATTTATATATACCATAAGAGAATAAAAGGCATGCATTCAACAACAAAATTTAAGTATATTTTTCTCGTAAAGCAAGATGTGGTGTAAGGCGTCATAGAAACAACATTAATTTAGATACATTTCATAATGTACACAGTGCAATTGTAGATGGTCTATTCAATTCGTTTTCTCCGATGGGCAGTCACAGGTGATACTGCGAGTATTTCCCAGCAGATCCTTGGGGTCAACGTAGACAGTGCCCTCCTTGCCTCGAGCAAAAGGTGTATGTCCGTTGGTTTGTAAGTAAAAGTCGCCATGAATTCTGAAAATCACAATTTGCCATAATGAAACTAAATTCTGCGCTATGCAAATAAATTGGAACTTACGTCGTGGGACAATGATGACCCATCACCACGGGCGGGCAGTTCTCCACTATTTTGTTCTGCTTGAAGTCCGACCATTTCTTGGCGGGCACAGCATCAAAGCCGATGGGATACCGATCCGACACACTCTCGGCCCAGAACCACCAGCTCCGCCTATGACTGGACAAATCGTTGTCGCTGAGCATCTTGTAGTTCCGCTTGGGACAGCCAGGCTGCAGACTGTATCCTCCATTGGGCCAGAAGTCCGCCGTGCCCGTGCTGGTTGGAGCTCCGTACAGCCAGGCGTCCGTGTGTATCACGTCGACGAATTCCGCATCACTGGCAGACAGGTGCGTGCCCGGATAGAACAGCGGAAATGCGGGATCCAAAGCGGAAATTCTAAAAAACAAGATTTAAGATTAGTGTGTCAAGGAAAGTATTAAATCTATTGTTTACCATATTGAAGAATACTAAAACATTGAAAACAAAAATCTCTATTATGAATATGTAGGTTTATGTTTCTTAAAATAAATCTTTTCTGCGATACAAAGGTATTGCACTTTGGACTTATAAATAAATCTATGTTCAAATAATATCATGACGTCGTCAAGTTGCCAGTGACAAAGATGGAAAATGAAAGAATACTACAAAATTTTAAATAACAATTTGTGCAGATAATTGACACCCCGCTCCTCTCACCTTTTCAGCTTTCGTACACCCTTCGTGCGTTTAGCAATCTCTCGCCCGAGGACTCCTGCCAGCTGGCCGCCCATCGAGTGGCCGACAATGTGAAACTTCTCAATGTCCAGGCCGTGGTCGAACATTTTGAGCAGGACCTTGGCCAACTCTGGGCCCAACTGCTTGAGGTTCGGGAAGGCATCGAACATGTAATTGCCATCGGCCAGTTCACCCCAGTCCAGGACGATAAGATTGGTATCCTTTCGCTCCAGATAGGCCTCGGCTATGACGTGAATGCTCTCCACATCCGGATCTTCCAAGTAGCCGTGTAAATAGAGCACGGTGTTCTTGCCCAAATCCAAGTGCTCGTCCTCCAAAAGACTCTGGAAATCGGTTAGGTCATAGATATCGCTATCTGCCACCGTGGGCCTGTGGGTAAAAGATAAAACTTTAAGTAAATTCTTGAATATATTTGGGTATTGTTTAATAGACAGTCTAATTTTAGTTCCATAAATTTATAATAGTAATAGTTCTTACCCGTAATACAGTATAAACTTAGCTGTCGTCAGATCCGCCTTTGAGTTCTTGAGCCCGCAGAGGAGTCCTAAGCAATAATTATCCAAATGGTATTAGCGGAATTTTCCATATTCGCACACTTACTTACTCGATTTGTTTTTAATGGCCTTGTGCATGTTTCTGATGGCTGTAGGCTATTAGTCCATAAAATGATTGATTACGTGGTCAGTGGGTTGTCCGGATATCCTCTGGTCCCATGCGGTGATTGACAAACACTGGGCCGAGCACTCGGTTAGCCGGATTAATGTGGCGTGGCCTAAACCCCATTGAAATTGATAACTCTAATTAAATTTCAATCTTTTTCGGATAAGATAGTCATGGTGAATTCGGCCCAAAAAAGCCTTCCGACATGGGTATCGTGAATCACACGAGTGGCACCAACGGCGGCAAAGTCCGTGTGGGAGTCCAAGCCTTTGCCAGTCCATGCATCATTCATGTGCTCCTACGGTGGAACATCCGATTCCGGGCACTTGAACATTCTAAATCTCCCATTATTCATCCACTTTTACTGGCTTTAATCGTTTAATCGAACGCTAATCCTATTATGCACTTGAGGAGTAATTCAATTGTGATTGGATGAAAAAGCCATAAAAGCTTTGTCGCCAGCCAGTCTACTAATTTCGAGAGGTAGCAACGTAGTTGCAAGTGCCCATTCACGATCATTTAGTATTGCAACATAATTGGTTTGCCGAACAAGAGTGGCCAGAATAATTACAAAGTTTTCCCGTTGAAAATTAGAAACTTAAAGACCGTCATAACTATCATTGATCCATTAATATATGATGGATCATTATATGATGGGCTCAGTATACCTATAGACTTTAACAATAGGCATATTTAAGCATTTCTTTAATACTTTTGCTACCTATTTAAACGCGTTTTATTGTACCTTAAATTAGCTTTTATGTAGTAATAATCTTTTTATGGGCGGGCCCTGTAACTTTGACCTTAGTAATAACATCATAAAAAAAGGGAAATTTTTGACAGTTCAACCAGCTACATGGCCCACTGTGTATTGCCACAGATTACCTTAACCCGGGGTCTAAGTGAACAAACTACAGTGCTTAAATATGTAGACTTGAAATTACAGCAATGCCATTCAAACACACTTGTAAGCTACAGTCCAACGTCCCTAAATTGAAACCGAACTTTAAGTTTAGCTTGGTATATATTTTTTAACATTGTTTTTGTGCCCAATTTCTTTAAAGTACAATCATATAAGCAAAACAAATCAAAAAATATGCACATTTTTCCAGTCGCAAAATATCTAACTGATGGAAGTTGTACTGTAGAAGTGTTTATATTTAGATATATGTCGGAATTGAAGACCCCTGACCCTCGTTGCCTACCCAACGAAATCGTAATTTAAGTACCGGCCTTTTTTTTGCCTCGATTTCGCCGTTGTACTGCGGACATAAATAAAGAGCACTTCAATTTATATTCCGGCTTATCGGGGGAAAATTAGCCGTCAGATAATGCTGTCGCATGAGGGGTATGGGGAGTATCAGTGGGTTCGAGGGGATCGGTTCGGCGCCAAGTGCTTGGCGGAAGGTAAAAACTAACGCTTAGCAAAACGCGCCACTTGGGGAAATCGGACGAAATAATGAAAGAATTACTAATTGTAATAACAGCTCAGCGTTTTTGACATATGCGATTAATTAACGCATACTCTATAGACTACAAACAATCGCTAACGGATACGAACACTTGTTGCGTCGACGGCGGCAGGTGGATCGTAGGTCAGTGGTCGGTAAACGGACGCGGAGATTGCGACACCCGTGGGTAAACTGATAATGTTCCGCATTTGGCTGTGTTTGGGCACACAAACACCACAGTTTATTGCATATGCACACATAATTGATTGGTTCCACCCATTGGCCCAATCAAATTTGCATCTGATTCCCCCCATTGACTCCGCATTCCACGCCGCTTGTGATTTGATGGCGCTCGAGCGGCAGACGAATAATTCAATGGCACTTACGAGTCCACTTCGAATCGGATTCGAGAGTTAGGAAAACATTTGCCAACGCGCAGTGGAACGGCGAAACAAACAAGCGTATCGCACCGTCGCAAAAGTCCAACTGATCTCTCGCTCGAAACTGCTCGCCATCCAATCCAAACAAAAAAGAAGCCGCAACTATCGCCAGGTGTCTGTTTGCCGCCTATCGATATCAGCCTAACTTGCTGTCAAAATCGTTCATAGCTGTAAAAGTGATTTTAAGACTCTCAAATTATTTGACAGTATTTATTTAAGGTGAAATTAGGTGTTTAGTTTGTTAATCTGTGCATTAATAGCCATATCTCTCAAAAATAAATAATGTACGTTACTTATAATTATAAAGCTTTAAAGATAAAACTCTAAATTATACAAATATACACAAAAACATGAATAACCAAAGAACAGGATAATGTGAGTTTCCTGTATATAATTGGGATTTATAAGAATTGGATTCTGAAACAAATTTATCAATTAATATAAAATATCAGAAGTTAAGTGTATTCGCTTCAACTTTGTTAGTTACATTTCCTCCATTTTAAACATTTCAATAAATCTTGTGATATTGTTTCACTACAATTTTATTTTTGCATTCAGATGCGATCAAATGTTCCAAACTCTACAAATGTTTTTAATAATGATCTTTATGTCTATGGTAATTTATATATAATATAAGTATGTAAGTAGTAATGTTTAGTTGTGTGTCGCGTTTAGTGGGTCTCCTCCCATGCTGGCCGGCCTTGGCGGCGCTTCTCCAAATCTCTGTTTCCATTGACTCCTGGCTTCATCCATCCCTCATTCAGCATCGGCTGCAGCGTTTAACACCTTCCGGGATCCACTACAATTTTCCGTTCTTAAGTGTTGTTGCTACATAATATGTTTTGTTGCCGGCGTTAAATACATACAGTTTTAAAAATAGAATAAAAAAAGATGCAAGAAGGTTGATTACGCTGTAAACAAATATACAAAATACATTATTGCAGACGAACACAGAGTGGGATGATGGAAAGATAACCACGTGGTGGTTGCGATGATACCGGGAAAGAGACAGAAAAATATGGTACAACATTAGTATTGGTTATAACTTAATCCATTGCACTCGCACTTTAATCAAATCGGACATCTAGCTTCGTTATCTTGAACAAACAAACAATCAAATGTGAATACGGTCATGACGGGGAGGATTAAACACATTGGCTGTGGAACTGGCTGGAGACAGCGGGAGGCACATCACACGTTATGTGGTTGGCTACTCATCCTCTAACATTCCGATTCAAGCTTGGGCGGCTCCGCTGCCGTGCCATTCATATCCTGCAAAATGTCATCGTCAGCTGTCTCCGACTGCCGTGGCGGTTCCACGATCAACTTTGAGTCCATTGCCGCCTCAATTTTCGCACCCATGCAAGGCGGTATTGCCGTTCTAAACACATTCAGTTCCATTTCTACGGCAGGATTGCAATTAAAATTAAAGCCTAAGCACTAACGTACATTTGTTCACATGTTATGAATTTGTGTAACACTCACACTGCTTGTATTAAAACTGCTTGTATTAAAACGTGTGGTAATTAAATCTGTTGTGTGTTTTAAAAATTCTATTCACTATTCAATAACTTAGCGCGTATGCCCTTATTTTACGACAAAAGTAAAGCTGTGTTCTTCCGATCCCTGTCAAACCCCAAACTTGTATCAGACCGTGTAATGCTTACCTGCAGCTATGCCGGCAATGGCTTGTGCAGCAAAATGCTTGACGTCCACATCTGTGTCTGCGTTCAGTTTGTCGAGTGTGGGCTTTACTTGGGCATCAATGACGCTGGCTTCGAGGAAGGGCGAGATCTTCTGCAGGGTCTTTGCCACGTTGAAACGAACATTGGCAACGGGATCAGCGGCAAGCAGCAGAACCGTGGGCAGCAGCAACTTGGTGGTGATATCTGTGCCGCAGACCTCTGCCAAAACATTCAGGCAGAACAAGCAAGTCATTCCTAAAAATCATAATCATAATCATCAAATATTGATCATTTCAATTTCAATTCGATGACTTACTGTGCAAATAGTTCTTATTGCGCGACATAACCAGAATCATTGGAATTATGGCCTGTTCGGCCCAGGGAGCTCCGAACTGCTCGACGAGCTTCTTCATGTTGAGGGTGGCTGCCTCACGAATGGCGTACACGTGATCGTTGAGCCAGCCCATGCAGAGACCGCGCAGTTTTTGGTCGAAGAACTCCTGACCCAACTGACCGGCCAGAGCAGGCATGTACTCGATGATGGCTAGACGCACACGCCACTTGGAGTCCTCGGCCAGCTCGACGATGGCGGGCAGAAGCGACTGTGACAATTGCTGGATGCCGATGACGTCGTTAACGCAGTCCAGGTTTGAGATGATGTTAAGGCGCACTTCTGGGCACTCATCCTTGAGTTGAATAAGGAACAAGGGCAGCAATTGCTCCACAGTCTGATAGGCGCCCAGCATGGGACTCAAGCCCATGATCACTGAGGCCAGAGCTGACTTTACATGAGGGTTGGGGTCCGAGACAAGATCGCGCACATAGGGTAAAATGGAACTAAGGATGATTTGCACCTGGTTGACCTTATCAAGGTTGGCGCAGAAGTCCTTCACTTTGGTGGCCACTGCAGCGCGAACCTCGGCCTCGGCGTCCTTGAGCAGATACTGGAAAGCAGGCACCAAGTCCACCCGAGTTATCTCCGGACCGACAGCCTTCTGCAGATCAACAAACTTCTCGGCCACCATATAACGCACCCTCCAAGACGAGTCGCTGGCGCACTGGCGCAGCGTGGGGAGAACCAGCTAAGAAAGGATTATTTTGTGTAAGCCACGAAATTAATGATTTCAGCGCTGATCAACTTACGTGCTCTACATCATCCTGGGGCAGCAGTTGGGCAATGCTGACGCAAGCCTCTACAGCCAGCAGACGAACAGAGTCCTGGAAAATAGGTTAGGATTAATATTTTAGTTATTGAAATTGTAATTAAACAATTTATTTTATTTCCCTCGAAATGTATCTGCTTACCTGATCATCCTGTGCCAGCTGTACGAAGTTGGGAATCAAGTCTGATTTCAGATACTCGGTCTCAACGACCTTGGCAAACTCGCCCAGCTTGTTGGCTGCTGCACGACGCACCATGGGTGTCTCATCCTGGCAGAGCTTTCGGAAGTTGGCGCGCAGCTCGGCCTTCACTGGCTGCGTGACGCGTGGATAGCAGACCGAGAAGAGGCCGCAGGCAGAGGTGCGTGAGGTGAACCAGTCACCGGAAACCAGGCGCTGCAATGTCGGCACCACATGGATCTCCAGATCCTGGGCGCTGTGCTCAGCGGCCACAGTGCGCAGAGATTCTACGGCCTTGTCTCGCACCACGGTTTCCTCTACGGTGGCCAAACTCTCAAGGGGCGGGATCAAGTACATGGCAAACTCTGGTCCACCAACGAGACCTGTAAAGTAACGACAAAAAATGGTTAGAAATATTTCGTGGAAGGATGTACTGTTTATTTGCTCACTTGTAAAGTTTCCCAGTTGGTCGGCCAGGGCCAGCAGTACCTCGTCCTCATCGTATATGGTCTCGGTAAGGAAGGGTATCAACTCGGACCGTGTGCGCTCTTCGCCCAAAGCGAGGGCAATAGTGGACAGCTTCTTGATGGAGTTCAACCGAAGCTGTTTTGGGAGAGGAAGAAGATTGAAGAAGCTTATTTAATACGGTGATCACATGTAGGGTAAATGAGTAACTAATTCCACGATTTTAAGGTTATTTTTATTTTGGTTGATGCTGGTTGTATCTAAATAAAAGGCGTGGTCTTTCAACACCTCTCTTTGTTAATAAAGCGATATTATATTAATTTTTTAAGTATCGCAGAAAATATATTTATTAAAGATAACTTTTAAAGATAATATAAGAGATTAGATTTTTCGATGTAACGAAATAATTCCATCTTACGATCTCATTTTAACGTAAGTAATGGGGTTACTATTGATTGAAGTTGTTCTATTTTTAAAACACGCAGTTGTGAATTGTTTTAGCAAACAACTAATGCGTATAAACTTATATATATGTATACATACATATCAACGTGAAGGATAATAAAATCTACAAATAATAAGTGGATAAATAGGGTTACCGATAATTGCAATTAATTGATAATAGTAAGTTTTCTTTAATTTCACAAAGCGCTAATCTTGTGTATATCGAAATTTGGTATAATTTCGATGCACACTCGCACCAACACAAATGCCCATGCACCCTCGCACACACACGCACACAGTGACGCATTTTTGCACAAACACAATCGCAGATAAAGCAGGGAGTGTGGGCACGCTACCCCAAAATTTAAGCACTAGAATATTTCGGTAGATTCTTCTTGAGACACAATTGAAATTGGGGTTTTATAACTTGACAAACCTGCACATCCTCGTTCTTTAGTTCATCGATTAGAACCGCAATGGGATATAGTGAATCGTCGACCGATTTGTCGCTCGCTGCCATTTTTTCCGCTGTTGCTGCTGCTCACACACAAACACAAACGCACTGAAAATCGGTTTTTCTATTCTGCAGGCAATCGACGAGATTTCGATTTGGCCCTCTGGCGATTCGCAATTAGCTTGTTCAAGGTTACAAAATAATTTCTATTCCGTCGCCTTAAATTTTCAAATAATATAGACAATTATTCTCTGATTGCTCTTCTTTTCGAATGAAAAACGTACGTCGTTGGTGCAAATTAATATTTTTTTTCTTCAAGTGACACAACGGTAGAGGTGGAACACAAATCGATGATTACTCGATATTATCGGTGTTTGCGGGTGGTTGCATCGAAAGACTTTTTTTAATATATTTTATTTAATTGAAAAGAAATATTAGAATCATGCTCATTAAATTTGTACAAGAACATGTTAAAATAACTTCAAAAATTACGTGGGAAATTATAATTCCGGAGTACAATTTTCCAAAAAAAGGTTTGAAGTACTCTTTCAAAAGCTAATTGGTGCAAAACCAAATGGCGCCAATTCGGTAATTTACCTAACATTTATTGAAATGACTTTAACAACGATATTAATCGAGGATTTGTTTTCAGCCAAACAGGCTGTGTGACCATAACTTTTCTGCAAATGTATACAAAAAGGAAGGTTTAAACTGAAATTAAACACAGTATCCACATAAAAGTATTGACATTTATTGAGGCTTAATTTTCTAGGAAAGTTACAAACTCGGTCAACTTAAGCAACTGGTCATCGTTTCCACGAGTTGGCAGTGCTTCCTGAACCTTCGGCTTTAGGATTACCCGGTCACCGTCCAGTTCCTCAGTCCAATTTAAGGCCGCACAGGCATGTTTCAGTTCGTCCTCCGACATTAGTGACAATTCCAGTAGATTGTGCTGGTAAATGGACACATAGGCACTGCCCATTAGTTTGAACAGCTCCTCGCGTTGCTTAACTAAGATACATTATGAGTTTTATAAGCAATTAGTAAACTTAACGGGATAGCCGTACCTAGAAGATCCTCCACAGGTGACTTTACTCTTTCGGACCACTCATACTTGATGTTTCTGAAGAAATCGGCATAGTTATTGTTCTGTAGGGCGATATTAAGCAGGTTCAGCTGCATCAGTTCCTTGTCCTCCTTTAGTTTAGCCGGAACTCGCATCCATAGCAATTTGGCATCGGCCCTATAGCACAAGATTATAATATGTATTGATTTAATATCTATCACTTACAGTTTGTTTTGGTAGAGATAAATAGCAAGTAATTGCTGGTAGACTTCAACTCCCAGTTCGATTTGCTGTGAAAATAGGGGTTTCTAATATTCCATATAAAGCGGATTTATATAACAATCACTCACCTCGAATTCCTCGTTCTCAAGCCGCTCAACTAGTTCACTATATTTATTTAAATGCATTTTAATGGTAAATTCTTGGTCCGAAAACAATAATGTGACCGTTTAGCGTGCTGTAAGAAATGAAACCTTCCCAAAGGCACTCCCAAAGCACTCCTGTGCTTATGTAGAGTTTAGCTAACGATAGTACACAAATATCGAAAGCTGAATTAATGAAATTTTAAAACAAAGCTGACAATTCGGCATTAAAAAGACCAGAAAAATTCACTTGATTTATTGTTTTGAATATCTCAACACATTGTAAGTCCATTCCCAAAAAATATCGTCAAGCATCCCGTTATCGATAGCTTCTTTGACAGGTCTCCACAATCGTAGAGCTGTCAACGTGCCAAAAGTCTCCACCTTCTTTTCGGTGTCAAAAACTAGACTATCAAGATGGGTCGTATGCACGCTCCTGGGTAAAAATGCAATTTTTTATTGTTTTCGATGACTATGTGTCAACCTGAATGTATGCAAAATGTGTCTGCCGTGCGGGACGAACGAATAAATGTGTCAAATGCAATTCCCCGGGGGTTTTAGTGGGATAATTATCGACCGCAAAGGCAAGCACATGGTGCGGACGTATTCGTATTTGACAGGCACCGCCATAAACGCGTACTAACAATTTTGTATTTCTTTCGCAGCAAGGGTATTTCCCAATCAGCCCTCCCCTACAGACGCACTGTCCCATCCTGGCTGAAACTGAACGCCGAGGATGTTAAGGACCAGATCAAGAAGCTGGGCAAGAAGGGTCTGACTCCCTCCAAAATCGGTGAGTGTTTCCGAGTATGTTGTTGTTTGAGGTTATGTTAATCTCGATTCCGGTTTTCACAGGCATCATTCTGCGTGACTCGCACGGAGTTGCCCAGGTGCGTTTCGTCAACGGAAACAAGATCCTGCGCATCATGAAGTCGGTGGGTCTCAAGCCCGACATTCCCGAGGATCTGTACCATATGATCAAGAAGGCTGTCGCCATCCGTAAGCACTTGGAGCGCAACCGCAAGGACAAGGACGGCAAGTTCCGTCTGATTCTGGTCGAGTCCAGGATCCACCGTCTGGCCCGCTACTACAAGACCAAGAGTGTCCTGCCCCCCAACTGGAAATACGAGTCGAGCACCGCCTCCGCCTTGGTCGCCTAAGTCCTTGATTCGCTAGTTGGTAGTTTGCTTTCAAGTCTTACGGGGTCCTACATTTCCATCAATGTACAACCAATAAACCCAACAAATAAAACTGGAAATCGGAACTATTTTATAGACTAAACAATTGCTGCGCGGCTTATTTACTTGGATAATGTGGATTTGATTTTCAAAACCAAAAGATCTTAAGATACCCTTAGTTTCCGAACTTTGCTTTAATTCGAATTCAGTAGCATCTCCAATAAAGTTACAACTTGGTGAAACAATGAACTAGAGGCTGATTTAGCTTGATAGAAATGGATTGAAAACCAAATCGCTTTGAAATATGTGCGGCCAAGTCTAGTGTTGTATTGTAAGATTTTTAGGAACACCATGGGAAATTCTGTTTGAAAGTCCGCTGTGTGCATGTCTTGGTCGAAGTCTTCGTTTACGCTTTGGTTTATAGACCTGAACGTAAAATGGGCTAATGGTGAATAAAATGCCACCTTTCAGGCTTTAATTATAGGTGTCTGAATTTTATTTCCCAATTAGGAAGTGTTTAAATGAGTGCTTTAAATTTTGAAATGACTACACCCAATAATTTTAGAAACAGCTATCCAAATAACGAAATTGGAATGTTCCACTCTTATGCATTCACTTGTTGCATGTTTTTCAGCAAGAATCTGCGAATCACATATTTATATACAAGTGTTTGTATGTATGTATGTGCCACACGATAGAGGGTATCACAGGTAACAATTGTACAGTGATACTTTTGCAACATGAATGACTAAGGATGTTTGAATCTCTGATTCAACTTTTTCTAACTTGTTGAGAATATGTAAAACGATAGCGCTAATAGTTAAAGACAAATGGATTTATTTTCTTTACCAAATACTAAGGGATAGGAAAAAATTTGCAATTAACCATGATATTGGTACTAACTAGCATTCAAACGGTTATCGCGCTTCCGGTATAAATCATATTGTCAATAATCCTAATTAGATTAAAATTGGTAATTCACATATCTATACTATACACTGTATACTACAAATATGTCTTATTATATGTGTATATACATATATGTAGTTTCTACATATGTATGTACCTATGTACATATATTTGAAATATCGTTGAGATGGTTGCACGCTTCATTGGAGTTGGAGTTTGTCTTGGAAGATGAAAAAAATATTTAACGATGATGCTATGCACAGTGCGCTCTCAGATCAATGAAATAATTAAGATAAGGTACTGCTGATAGATAAAGTGTTGTATAGGACAAAGTGCTACATCGAGTATTATGCAAATTTCAAACTCCTTTACCAGTTTCTAAAATTAATTATTAGTAAAGAAAAAAGGAAGTAACAATGGCGGTTCCCGTTAGGCAGAGTCCACTGTAACTCGCGAACTCCTGGGGTTGGGGGCGCATTTCGTATTTAGAGCCGATAGCCGCCGAAACCGAAACCGCCAGTGTTCAGAATTGAGCATTCAGTAGCCTGCTGCTCTTTCTGGCGCTCGGACGAAGTTTATTTTATTATTTACAACATCTGTATATAGTTTGTGTTGCTTTGCCGGGTCTTCTATCGCGATTTTCTCACGTTCGCCAGCAACAATAACCATATTGTTGAATGTAAACAATATTGAAACAGAAGTACGTAGTACATGGGATTCGTAAGCAATGGCAATTATTTTAATTGTATGCTCGCCGCGATTGCTTGGTAATTTGTGTGCCTGAAAAAATCCATGTGATTAGATAATTTACAGACAAACGAAAAACCATCGATGCGGCTTTATCTGTGCGCAATTATTGTTTGTTGGCCGATAAATGTAATGTGTATTTGCATTTGTTAATTTGGATAAAAGTTTCCCTTTTTCTTGTGCCACCAACAACGTGGTACGTTTCGTACACCCGCACATAAACATACATATGTACATACACATAACTTATACTCCGAATGGGTAAACGGTAAATGCTCGAAGTGCTTATTCTGGGCGGGTGTGAGTGGAACAGGGAGAGAGTGCGAAACAGACAATTACAGTGGATCCCAGTTGGGAGATATTCGTATTACAACATATGCGGGCTTTCTAACTGTTAAGTAACAGAGCTAATAGAAGGATATAAAAAAGCCGGCAAAACACAAACTATTTTTGGAATCTTTAATAGGTGTTTATAAGTACGGGGGTTTATCTTTTCGCCGCCTGATGAAATTAATAAAAAACCAAAAATTGTTTACTACAGTGCTATGGAATTTCGAAAACAAGCGATAGCTTTCAAGCATGAAATTAGTCACGCCAAAGCATGAATTATAAATAAATAAATATAAACCAAATATCTTTGCAGTAATTTAAAAAAACGACAATGTAACTTTAGAATGTAAACCATGTAACATGCACTTCTACCAGGTATTCACTGTAATGCGAAATGGCAAACGCGTGTTTGGTTTTAGGGAACCAAAGCCCTCTTCAACATTGCTGATTCCCTGGGCCTGTCGTTACAGCAAGCCCTATCATGACGAACTACAAACTCATGAGCAGTGACACATTCACCATCCCTTGACATCCAAACCAATGGGTTTTCCACTAAAAAATAAAAAGTACGTCGACTTTCTTGGAGTCGTCAAGCCAACGTCAATAGGAACCGTTGATAAATAAAACGGCAATGTTTGTTTGATTAAGATGTGTCGTGTTTGTGCTCATATCGACTTTTGTTCTAGAACCACTCAGCAGAATTACATATTTCCCTTATCCAATACAGTTTAGTTCGTTATTTATCTATTCCGCTGCTTATACCTCCATTTATTTCAGTTTCTTTGAAGGGAGTACAACATGCAGTCGCTGAAAACGGCAGATTTGCCGGAAAATCCCCGGGAACATTCAAATTTTATTTCGGCAGCATGTTTCTGGTAAGCATATTACCATACATTCAATTTAAACATATTAATGATTTGGTTTTATTTTTTAACAATGTACATAGGTACACCATGCCAACTTTTATCAAGGGTCGGAAGCGCCAATTGGATACCCAGGATCTTTACAGGGCCTTGAAAGAGCACAAATCGGGTATGGTGAAATTGTGATTATGATTCACCTAATGGTGAATTGGGAAATTCCAAAACGATTTGAGCATAAATACATCAATGGAGATTTGTTATTATCTATGCAAGTCATAGTGGTGTATCAAAAAAATTAGATAAAGAAGTGATCACTCCAAATGTCTTTACTTCAATCAGACTTACATTTTCCGGACGCACTGTGTGTAGTTATCACGGGAACAATTAATTTTACTGATCGATGCATGTACATCGTACATAGTATGTTCGTTGACCGTCTTAATTGATTCGCTTTATGCCTTCAATTGTTTTGTGATTTTGTATTTTTTTTCCCCAAATTGATAACTGTGTCTCTGGGTAATCATTGTTTTCGTAATCCGAATTTATTGAGTCCCTTATCTGCGATTAAACTGTGTTTATTTGTGCCATTTTTCCAGAGACTCTGGGGAACAAATTGTGCGCTTCCTGGGAGTTGGAACTTGAGAAGACCAAAGGAAAACCCAATTTGCTAAGGGCCCTTCTGAGGGTTTTCGGCTGGTACTTCGCACTTCTTGGCCTGGTGCTTTTCCTGCTGGAATTGGGTCTCCGAACGCTTCAGCCAATCTTCTTGCTAAAGCTTATATCCTACTATACACATGGCGGGGAATCCATTGAGTCGGCCTATTACTATGCTGCTGGAGTGATCCTGTGCAGTGCCCTCAATGTCATCATAATGCATCCGTATATGCTGGGCACAATGCATGTGGGTGAGTCTCGAGTTTTACTTCATACAAGTCTTTTTTTTAGTACATAAATCTAAATGAAGTAAATAAATATTTATGTATTCATTAGAATATTATTAACATCTATTATATAATTTTAAAAGCTAATAGGATACAATGTAACTTATTCCCGGTCAACGTTTTTAACTAGAATGTCTTAATTACTCTATTGGGTAAAACCCCTCACTCAGTTTAAACGATGTCGGCATAGATAAAAAAGTGACAAAAAATTAACAATCCGCATTTAATTAGGTAATCTGCGACCCACTTAGTGTCTTGTTGTTAAATAGTACAGGTTGAAACTTTATTTGCGATAATGAGGGCTGTAACTATTTCATTAATTATTATGATATACTATTTGCTATCAAAGTTACTTTAACAAATGCTTATATTTTCGCAGGACTCAAGATGCGCGTTGGTATGTGCAGCATGATCTACCGCAAGGCGCTGCGGCTGAGTAAGTCGGCACTGGGAAACACCACTGCCGGACATGTGGTAAACCTTATGTCCAACGACGTGGGACGTCTGGATCTGGCTACCATATTCGTACACTACTTGTGGGTGGGACCGCTGGAGACCATCTTTATCACGTACCTGATGTACCTTAGGGTGAGCAAAGCGATAATCTTTCGAACCCCAACAAACTGCGATTAACAACCCAAATATTTTTACAGATTGGAATCGCAGCTGTATTTGGTGTGGCCTTCATGTTGCTGTTCATCCCCCTGCAGGCGTATCTGGGAAAGAGAACATCGGTTCTTCGACTCAGAACCGCTCTACGCACAGACGAAAGGGTTCGGATGATGAATGAAATCATCTCGGGCATTCAAGTGATCAAAATGTACGCATGGGAACTGCCATTCGAACATATGGTGGCCTTTGCGCGTAAGAAGGAGATAAATGCCATTCGCCATGTGTCCTACATCCGGGGAATACTGCTATCCTTCATCATATTCCTGACGCGAGTCTCCATTTTCCTGAGTCTGGTGGGATATGTGCTGCTTGGAACGTTCCTAACCCCGGAAGTGGCCTTCTTGATCACAGCCTACTACAATATCCTGCGTACCACTATGACGGTGTTCTTTCCCCAAGGCATCTCCCAAATGGCGGAGACCCTGGTGTCCATAAAACGTGTCCAGAAGTATATGCAGTCTGATGAGACCAATGTTATGGATATGAGCGTAGATCTTACTGAGGATTTCCTAGGCAGCAATCAGGAAACGGTACACGCCGATGGAGATGAGGAACGCGACGAAGCTGAGGATAAGCTTTTGGGACCACCAATTGCCAATATTAACGAGAACGCCAAGTTGTCGGAGGCGGGAATCTCTATAAGCGGGCTTATGGCCAAATGGGATGTTAACTCCCCTGATTACTCGCTTAACGGGGTAAACCTCCGTGTTCAGCCTGGAACCATGCTGGGTATTGTCGGACGCACTGGATCTGGTAAATCCAGTCTCATCCAAGCCATTCTTGGTGAACTGCCTGCAGAGTCTGGCGAGATAAAGGTTAACGGCTCCATGTCGTACGCTTCCCAAGAACCGTGGCTCTTTTCTGGCACTGTGCGGCAAAATATTCTCTTTGGCCAGCCCATGGATCGTCGTCGATATGCTAAGGTGGTAAAGAAGTGTGCGCTGGAGCGGGATTTCGAGTTGCTTCCGTTCAAGGATAAGACCATAGTGGGTGAGCGAGGAGCTTCCCTGTCTGGTGGCCAAAAGGCGAGAATCAGTTTGGCCAGGGCTGTTTATCGGGAGACTTCGATTTACTTACTGGATGATCCATTGAGTGCTGTGGACACCCATGTGGCGCGCCATCTCTTCGAGCAGTGCATGCGGGGCTATCTACGCGAGCGAATCGTTATATTGGCTACTCATCAGCTCCAGTTCTTGCAGCACGCCGATCAAATTGTCATTATGGACAAAGGTCGTGTCAGCGCCGTGGGTACCTACGAGTCGCTACGCGAATCCGGATTGGACTTCGCTACCATGCTAGCCGATCCAGAGCGGGATGAGCAATCAGAGGAGCGATCACGGTCGCGTTCGGGCAGCTACACCCATAGCCATTCGGACCAGCGACGCAACAGCGAACAATCCCTGCTTTCCATGGCAGATTCGTGTGTGGATGACCTCGAGGCGGAGCAAGCTAACAACCAGGAACGCCAGGAGGCTGGTCAAATCGGACTGCGGTTGTACAGCAAATACTTCAAAGCGGGTGGCGGTTTCTTCGCCTTCTTCGTGATGATGGGCTTCTGTGTGCTCTCGCAAGGACTGGCTTCGCTGGGTGACTATTTTCTCTCATATTGGTAAGGAATTGCCTTAGGGAGATCTTCTGTGAAACTATATTAAATATATTTGAAAATTTTAGGGTAACGAAAAAAGGAAATGTTGCTAACCGTGCAGATAATAATGATACAATTCGCTCTGAGGAACTCGAGCCTCGGTTGTCGACATGGCTTCGTGATATAGGATTGCCCGTGGACGCTGAAATGCTGGATACTTATATATTCACGGTGATCACAGTACTGACAATTTTGGTGACCGTGGCTCGCTCGTTTTTATTCTTCAATCTAGCCATGAAAGCCTCCATACGTCTGCACAACTCCATGTTTCGTGGCATCACCCGAGCTGCCATGTACTTCTTCAATACGAATCCATCTGGGCGCATTCTAAATCGTTTCTCGAAGGATATGGGACAAGTTGACGAGATACTTCCCGCCGTGATGATGGACGTCATCCAGATATTTCTTGCGCTTGCTGGCATTGTGATTGTTATAGCTATTGTTAATCCGCTGTTCCTTATTCCAACCGTAATACTGGGGATTATTTTCTATCAACTGCGTACCTTCTATCTAAAAACATCAAGGGATGTAAAGCGCATGGAAGCAATTAGTAAGTGCCCGATTATGAAAATACATTCCACATATATTTTATTAAATTTTTCGTATAGCCCGGTCTCCAGTATACTCGCATTTGGCCGCTTCGTTGACCGGTCTGTCCACCATTCGTGCCTTTGGAGCCCAACGTGTTCTGGAGGCGGAGTTCGACAACTACCAGGACATGCATAGCTCCGCATTTTATATGTTCATTAGCACTTCGCGAGCCTTCGGCTATTGGCTTGACTGTTTCTGTGTGATTTACATTGCAATCATCACCCTCAGTTTCTTCATCTTTCCTCCTGCGAACGGAGGTGATGTGGGACTGGCAATCACACAGGTAAGCAAACACTGATTTGTATTTGAGTATTGACTCATCCAACGTTTCTGTGTCTTAAAGGCCATGGGAATGACTGGCATGGTCCAGTGGGGAATGCGTCAGTCAGCGGAGCTGGAGAATACAATGACTGCTGTGGAGCGAGTGGTTGAGTACGAGGACATTAAACCGGAAGGAGCGTTGGAAGCTCCGGCCGATAAGAAGCCACCTAAGTCCTGGCCAGAGCAGGGAAAAATCGTTTTCGACGAGCTGAGCCTGCGCTATACGCCGGATCCAAAGTCAGAGAATGTACTCAAGTCACTCAGTTTCGTAATAAAACCTAAGGAGAAGGTAGGCATCGTGGGACGCACAGGAGCTGGAAAGTCCTCGCTGATTAATGCCCTGTTCCGACTGTCCTACAACGATGGATCCGTGCTCATAGATAAGAGGGATACCAATGATATGGGTTTGCACGACCTGCGCAGCAAAATATCGATCATACCCCAGGAACCCGTTCTGTTTTCCGGCACAATGAGATACAATTTGGATCCCTTTGATGAGTATAGTGATGAGAAGCTGTGGCGCTCCCTGGAGGAGGTAAAACTAAAGGAGGTGGTGGCTGATCTTCCCAGTGGCTTGCAGAGCAAAATCACTGAGGGCGGAACCAACTTCAGCGTGGGCCAGCGCCAGCTGGTCTGCTTGGCACGGGCTATACTCCGTGAGAATCGCATTCTGGTGATGGACGAGGCCACGGCCAATGTGGATCCCCAGACAGATGGCCTCATCCAAACCACCATTCGCAACAAGTTCAAGGAGTGCACTGTGCTGACGATAGCCCATCGTTTGCATACTATCATGGACTCAGACAAAGTCTTGGTGATGGATGCTGGAAGAGCGGTGGAGTTCGGAACGCCCTATGAGCTGCTTACCCTGGCGGATTCAAAGGTGTTCCACGGTATGGTCAAGCAGACGGGTCACGCTACCTATGAGATGCTGCTAAAAATCGCACAAAAGGTTCGTTTTTAATTTGTTTTTTAGCATACAAAAGACAAATAATGTTCAATACTTTTCAAATTAATTACAGGCATTCGAAAACCGCCAGAATCACAGTCTTTCCTCATGAGAATCAGCTACCATGTGTTTGTCTTTAGCTGGCTAATCATAGTTTAAGTAATAATAATGTTTTTGAATGTGTTATTTTGTGTGCATGTAAATATGTTTTTCCGTGTGTGTGCTAAATACTTAATATAACTTAAAAACTGTATAGGAAACCATTCTTTAATCTACTATATGTATTTATTTAACATTTTCTATGAGCAAAGAAGTGCCTTTAAAAATAAACGAAATATTTTCTCTGTTGCTAAGTATGCTATTCTAACACCATACACGTAGTTGTTACGTCGTAATACGTTGTAACGTAACGCTTCATTTCTTACGTTGCCGCATTTATCGGATTCATATACCCGTAACAGCGGGCTCTGGCGGGATGTGGATGGTACGGGGTCCGGGCTCTGGCGGAACATGACGGGCTTCGACATGTCCTGCCGGTATTTTAAGAATACAATTCCGTTTTTAACTCTTCTAGGGAGTATTTCTTTCTTATGAATGTGCTGGCGTGCTAAAGGTAACTCATTCGTGTGCCACTCATAAGGAATCTAGTTATACACGCTACTCGTAGAGCAGATTCGTTGAAAAGTATGCAAATCTGTTGGAGAAGGAAGCGTTTCCGACCTTATAAGGTGTATATATTCTTGATCAGGATCACTAGCCGAGTCGATCTGGCTATGTCCGCCTGTCGGGCTGTGTGTCTGTCCGTATGTAGCGCAAGTTTGTGTTCAAATGTCGCCACACATATGCAAAATGTTTAGTTTTCATTTAATTTTATTATTTTTGACTTGGCTGATATTCCACTAATTTCAATAATCTGTTTTTAATATGTTAGATAACGAACTAAGGTTTTTCCCTCTCACGAAGTTAATATACTTTGATATTTTAAGACATTTTCATATCCTTCAACATAGCTGTCTGGTACATCAATCAATTCAAATGAAACAATTTAAGCTCCATGATAACGAAGTATGAAGAAAGCCTCTTGTCCCAAAGTATGCAAAGTAATACAAGGTAAACGTTTATTATTTAATAATGATAATACAAATACAAATTACTAACAAGTATATACATAATTCATAGTATTTTCCCACCATCTCTTACAGCACGTTTTTAAGTCCCATCGTCAAAAGAAGAATCATGGCGCCAAGTGAAACCTTCAGGCTAGTGCTTCCATTGCACCGATCTGTCAAACAGAGATCGCACTGATCGGCAGAGTCCTCAGTTATGTCAAGATCATTCTTCACAGCCTGGCAACCGGATTGTTCTTCGGGCACCTTAACACAACCGCGGTTCAACACTGATGGGTCAACAGAGAAAAAGTTTAATGAAATATGTTATCTTGAATAACAATTTGGTTTCAAAGAACGCCGTGTACTTACCTCCGTCCTTGTAGATGCTGTAACAGGCCGCAACCTTGTAGTTTGTTGGGGTAGAAGGAGATGGCGAAGATGTTGTAGAGCTGGTGGAAGATTCAGACGATGACGAATCTGTGTTCGTAGAAGCCGACGAGCTACTGGTAGAATCAGCCTCTGTGGTGGAGGAAGGAGTCGACGAAACCGGTGTAGAATCGGAGGTTGAGGAATCTGTGGTGGAAGAAGCCGAAGAGCTGGAGCTAGAATCTTCATCTGTGGTAGAGGAAGGAGACGACGAATCCGTTGTAGAATCGGATGTTGAAGAATCTGTGGTGGAAGAAGCCGAAGAGCTAGTGGTAGAATCTTCATTTGTGGTGGAGGAAGCAGTCGACGAATCAGTTGTAGAATCGGAGGTTGAAGAATCTGTCGTGGAAGAACCCAAAGAGCTGGAACTAGAATCTCCATTTGTGGTGGAGGAGGCTGTCGTAGAATCTGTTGTAGAATCGGAGGTAGAAGAATCCGTCGAGGAAGAAGCTAAAGAGCTGGAGCTAGAATCTCCAATTGTGGTGGAGGAAGCTGTCGAGGAATCTGTTGTTGAATCGGATGTTGAAGAATCTGTGGTGGAAGAAGCCAATGAGCTGGAGCTAGAATCTCCAATTGTGGTGGAGGAAGCTGTCGAGGAATCTGTCGTAGAATCTGATGTTGAAGAATCTGTGGTGGAAGAAGCCAATGAGCTGGAGCTAGAATCTCCATTTGTGGTGGAGGAGGCTGTCGAAGAATCTGTTGTAGAATCGGATGTTGAAGAACCCAATGAGCTAGAGCTAGAATCTGCATTTGTGGTGGAGGAAGCTGTCGAAGAATCTGTTGTAGAATCGGAGGTTGAAGATCCTGCGGTTGATGAAGCTGAAGAGGTGGTTGAAGAATCCTCATTTGTGGTGGATCCAGTTGTGGAGTCCTGTGTCATGTGTTAAGCATGGATATTAATACAATTGGTAGAATGCTTTTATATAATGCAACGTACATCGTCTGCATCTCGTGGCATCACGGAAAGAAGAGACCGTTTGAACGGATTGAATGCGGCCATATCCAATCCAAATGCTGCAGCGGCATCTATGGAGCAAGTAACCGTCGGAACCGATTCCACATGGCACTCATCTCCTACACAACTGTAGCATTCCAGGGCACTCGCTGAAAAAAACGTGGGTGGTGAGCAGGTGAATCAGTTGAATGAGGAGAAGTGGGCAGGTTGCCCGAAGGCCGAACGCCGAACGAGATAAAATTCGTCGCTCAAGAACGGGCAATAACTCTGATTGATAAATCAAATACCAAGATAACATCGGACCGATTGCCTCACCAAGCAAATCTGACTACTTTCTACGCTCGCATTGTGCTTCTTTTTAGGTTATTGTACTTGAATTTTCCTTTATCAGATAACCTTTTCGCTCTATGGCCTCATTTTAATCTGGGGCTCAACAGTACTACATACATATGTACATTGTTCATATATAATCCTTGTGTTATCAACCTATTAAATTGGTTAAAGTACACACGTGATGTTCTTATTTTTCAACTTGTGAATCATGCTAATAAGATTACGGGGAAAGCCCCGTGTTAGTAATATTCAATTATTAGCAATGCAGTTAAAAAAATAACCAGCAGTTAACATAGTTTCTAATGCCAGCTTATAACGAACAACTCTTAAAAATCCTTTTAAGTAAATAAATAAAAAAAAATATTTATATGAAATAAAATATTTTTTTTGTGATATTAAAACCAATAAGGTACTTTCGTAAGTTCTAAATTTCATATTTAATTCATAAAACCTTGCAATTTAAATGACTAAATAAAGTATTTAACTGTTTTAGCCTCTTAGCTGCTTTTGGAATTATTTTTATATTTCTTTTAAAACATTGATGATAATTTTCCGATACTAAATATGGAGGCTAAAAGCTATTTGTGGCAACAAAACTAATTTCAATAATGGAACTGTCCATGGCACTATTTTTGACTAGAATTTCCGCGAACACACCGATAAGATGTCTCGGTTGTTTTAGTTTTTCTTGTTTTTCGAACTAAGTAAGTTCATAAATATTTTGATAAATTCCATTTGTACGTCCGTCAATCAACGATTTTAGGCTCTGTATTACTCAATCAAATGTTTTTGCGTAGCACTTTTAGATAATGGCATTAAATGACCAACCTGGCCAAAGAGTTGAGCAAGCACAAATTGCCATCAGCAAAAGGTTGACTGTGATCACACGCATTTTTCCTTCTTTTTTTTGTCTTATGACCGAAAGGATATTAAACGAGTTGAATATTAGCAGCGAGGATCGAAGCGAATGTGGTATAGGAAACGCACCGCACGACGGTTGAATGGGAACTAACAATTAAATATAATGTTAACCTGGCTTTTCAGGCGTTTTTATCATTTTCAGTCACTGATAAGCGGCGGCAGCGAAAGAAGGCAGAGCAATCGCACTGTTTAGGCCAACCCACGGATTGGCAATAAAAGTTAATGGCCGCAATCGTCGCCGATAAGGAGTTTTAGGGTCCTCGGGGAAATACTGGGCATTCACTTCCTCAGGATGTCTGATAATATTCAGCTATTGGCTCTTTATGAAAATCCGCGTTGCTCTATTGGCCAATCGATCTGCGCTGGAAACTGCCTCAAGTGGCATTTACCCACAATGCCACAGCTGGAAATTTCCTGGAAATTTTCGCTGATAGAATCTTTCGAAGGTGCAGTCCAGGTGGCCACATTTAGTCATACTATTTAGGGACAAACGTTCTCTAACTTGGACAACGTGATGGCTTGCCTGCAAATCTTATCTATGGAAACTTTTAATCAGTCGGATCCAATTCTAATTAGCTCAATAAGTCCAAAATATTTCTCGGCTTTATGATTTCCTTCCTTCGTAATCTGCCCAAATACTTTGAAAATATCTATATGAAGTTGGCAAAGTTCGGCACTTAGAAAAAAGAGGCTCATATTTCAATCAGCAACTTATAAATAAAAAATATAGATTTCTTTCTATTTACTTCAATAAGTAAATTAATTTAAAATATAATTATTTCTTCGAGTGCAAGACAAACACGTTACATGTATTTGTGTTTACTTTTTGTTGGACAAAAGAATAACGATAAATAATCCTGCAATATCAGTGCAGTCAAATGCCATTTAATTCATTTATTTAGTATGATTCATTGCTTTCTAGCGTGTGGAAAATAGGCCGTATTATTGTACATTTATTTATCATGATTCATAAATTTTTGGACAGCTGCCTAATAGATGAGCACCAGAATCGTCGTTACTTTGGCTACTTCTTTGGACATTGGAACTTTAAAACTTTAGTTGAGTTAGTAAACTACGTGGAAATAAATTAAAAACGATTTATTGATTTGCCTCTATGTGCGGCTGATTGGTAAATCAATTAGACCTGATAAGTTAGTCTAATCTGTGACAATAGTGTGGGCATATAGCTCGTAATCTAGTGACGAAATTCGAGAAGGAGTCGCCAAGTCTATTGGATTTCGGATTTTATCAGTTTGTAAAACGTGCAGGTCAGTTTTAGTAATTGCTATAATTGGTTAAGCTTTGAGATAAGCGGATTAGATAATAGTTTAGAAAAACGTTTTAAGTAGCAGTAGTTCAAGGCATCGTAGTAAATAGTTTTGATGTGCCTTTCACACACTTTATAGTAGTAATTATTTGGCGCTATAAAATATTTTTATTGATAGGCTCGTGCTCGCATATTTATTGCGTTTAGTGTTTTGCGAAGTCCCAAAATTGTTTAACAATATCTTATCTAATCAATGATAAACCATTGTTATTGTGTGTTTGATTTCCTTGTTGATTTTGCCTTTGGGCTTGTCTTGAGCAAATTTGTTTAGCATAAATGGCCTAAAAGTATGCCACCGCCTTGTTTTTGAACATATTATGTTTGTTCAGTAAATGAAATCGTACCACTAGGCGTATATGTGACATTGGCATTGGCAAGGTGTAAACTCCTTCCTTTTCTATATTTAGTGATCTTATGAATTAGTCACTTAGTTTATAATATATATTTGAAAATCCCGCTTCAAAACACTTTAGATGTTCAGACCTTCAATTTCAGTTGTCTACTATTTATAGCTGGGTTTGGTTGTATGTATATTGCATTCATTATATTGACAGGATGTGATTTAAAGCTCCGTTTATCTTCCACAATATAAAAGTAGAGCCATAAAAATTCCTCTAGATATTAGCTGAGAGAGCTATAAAGTTTAGATATATGGGTTCTGCGCCGCAGAATGATGTCATGAATAAAAATGTATAAACTTTTACAAATGCATACACTTTTTACAGTTGAAATAAATGGAACTTGTTTTAATAATTACTCATTATTTATTAAGTCGCTTAAAGCGTTACATTTGATTAGATTAAGTTTGTATACAATTACGTTTGTATATATTTCGATTTTCGGGTTTGTGTATATCTTAAAGTTACATAATAATTTTCGAATCACTTAACTATGAGCGCGGACTGATGAGTGTGAGTTCGCCTTAAAGAAACGAGGAATACTAGACTAAAGCACCGGGTAATGGATGATGATCTGGTCCCTAGTTGCGCTGCAGGGCGAATGCCACCACGGCCAGGAGCACGGAGGCCAGAATGGAGCTCTGGAGCGCCGAGCTGCCGTTGCAGGCGTTCATACTGCACGGATTGCAGTTGGCCAGCTCCGTGTTGTTGTTCCGCAACTTCAGCTGCTCGCAGACTCCTTCCATGGTGCTCACCCGCGAGCAACCGCGATCCGTCGACATGGTGCCGTTCACTGGAATCGGAAAGGCAAAAGAAATTAAATTACAGTTTCTTAAAGGATTTCTATAGAATGTATACAAAAAAAAAGTATTTCACCTTTTTGAATACAATTTTCTATGATCGGTTGGATATGCAGACTCACCTGAAACCTGGACGGAATAGCAGTGGTAGGTGTACTCGGTGTCGATCACCGCCCTCCGCTGCCTGATGGCCAGCGATGAAATGGGCGTGGTGGTCTCCGCTTCCGCATCCTCCACAGGCACCAAACGGGTGGTGTTCGTGGCAAACAACAGGGCAGTCAGATCCTCGGCTGGTGGCGTGGGCACTCCGGTGGTCGTCTGGACGGGTCCGGCGGTTGCGGGCGTGGGTATCGGAGCCTCGGTGCTCTCAGTGCTCTGGGTGGTCTCTGTGCTCTCGGTGGTCGGATCGCTGGTGGTGGTCTCCACTGTCGTGGTCGTGGACTCCGTTGTGGGTGGATCCGTCTGAACACTCGTGATCACAGTGGTGGTTTCCGGTGTGGTTGTGGTCTCCTGTGACGTGGTGGTGCTCGCCTCGGTGGTTGTGGTGGTGGTCACCGTGGAGGCTTCCGTGCTGCCGCCAGGATTAAAGAAATCCTCATTGCACGCCAGCAGTGGTGCATCCTTGGGCAGCTGGGCACAGTCATCGCACACGTAGCACATGAGATCGGCACGGATTACTGCAATAAAAAAAACCGATTGCCTTAATAACATCACTATTTTTCTGCTTATCAATCTCAAACATATATTGTTTATGATTTGATATTGTCTTGTTATTAGTTGACCTATATAGATATTCTTTTGCAAGAGACCCTGCAGCTGAAAATATACTTTATATTGCCAAACCTATTGAACTATCCTCTTTTATTAATTATTTGACATTTGTGTGATTTCCTTGCGAATGGCGTTTAACCCTTTTTTCGCACCCATTTTATTGGACGCCAAGATATCTATTATTCAAAAGTGCTCAATTTACAGCTTTGGCAAACAGCAACATTGCGATAAAAGATAAATGATTATTGTCCAGAACAAAGAACATGTGAGCACCATAAATCAATTTGAATCCCAAGTATTTGGCGTATTATTTGCCGATTCTTTAGTATTACGTTGTATGTGCTTTTCCATAGCCTTTGATCTAGCGCAAGTAGCTGTTTTCTTTTTTTTTTCGTATCTGGTTTTTAGACGGGCGCCCTGCCCCAGCAATTCGATTCCATTTGCATGTTATCGTCATCGCAGAAAATGGTAAATATTTGCCAGGTGTCAACAGGTAAATAGAGACATCTATCGGCGTGGCAACACTGGTGTAATTGCGTTAATTGCCTTATCAGTGGAGATGGCTACCCTCCCGAAAAGCCCCAATATCAACGGACGACCAGAAGTGAGTCATGTCCATGAACGTCGTGTGTGTGTGATAATCCGACATGGAAGTTGATCTCCGCTTGACGGGTTTCCATATCACATTGATACCGATATCAGAAATCAGATATCAGAACTCGTGCCGCAAAGGCAAGTTCTTGCCAAGTGACTAACTGCAGCGGACTTTAAGCTATTTGCATGGCATAATACTGGTATTTAAAATAATTTTGTTAAATCGTCACAATAAAATGGTTCAATACATTTGTGTCTAAACTTTGTTGATTTATTGCTGGAAATTTATCATAAATCATTGTGATTGATGGCGAGTTTTGGGCCTTAAATTCTCCAGCGCAATGACAACATTGTTGGGGTTTATTGGCACGTGATAAGCGCCACCTTGCCCAGCACTTTGCACTTTTGACTTTCTCATTAATAATTTCCACATTATAGAAAGCTGCATCTTGATGATTTTTGCAATTTTTTTCCCTTCAAACAAGGGTGCAACTGGTTGGGTTGTTATTTACTTGGGTAAATCCATAAAACTCCCCGTGATGCAAATGCTGTTTGCGTAAAGGTAGTTGAAAGGCCATTTAAAATTCTTAAGCCAAAGGTCGTTCTGGACGATTGCCATTTCTTAGCCCGTTTAATGTAGAAAACAAACAAGTTTTAAGTTGATTTTGGAATATACATATACGTTACTCTTCTCGACTCGCAAAATGAAATCATTTGCAATTGCGTCAAAAGATCGTGAAAAAGTATTATAAATTCAGGTTTGGTTCGGTTATTTTCTGAGTGGTGCTAATGCCCAGACGAGTTTTTCCATTTCGGGCCGCCTTCGCGAAATGTGTTAAGTGTAACTATAACATTTCCAATTAGCAGCTGCCCGACCGTTTCAATGTCAACTAATATTTGTTCGTTATTCGCAATTTCCCCGACTGACTTTTCCTTTTCATCTGAGGCATAAATTAGAGAGGGCCCTCTCCCAATGATAATGCTATATATAACGATTCGAAGGGTGGCAGCTGAATGCTTGGATGACATTTCCGCATCACACAGCATTTCTGCTGAATGAAAAAAGCACCGCAAATTGGCAACAGTCTTTGCATTATTTATGACAGTTAAATAATAACAAAAAACTTGGGCGGTTTTAATGTCGCTGCTTGATATGCAAGATATTATGGCCAAATGATCGTGATCTTGAATTCTGAATACATTTCGCTGGCTTTTTAGATTTTTGGCAACTGCATATATGTATCTGTATCCGCATCTGCAGCTGTATCTGTATCTGTACAATAGCAACACTTGAGACACGAGCGTGTATTTATAGCGCAGCTATAAAATCCTCACGATATGTTTATCAGATCGCTTGATTCCTTCTGGCGTTATCTGGTATCTGATATCTGATATCAGATATATGCCCATGATTTAGACCGTTTTGGGCGAAATAATGCACATCAAAGTTATCACGACACTTTTCACGATATTCTAATAGCCGCAAATACCCAAAATGCTTCTGTTTTTTTTATTTTTTTCATTTTACCTGGCAGGGCGATTAGCAACAGCAAAGAGCTGGCCAAAACGATGTGACTTCTGCTGAACATAATATTTGTTTATTTTGAAATAAATATATTCTAGATATATTTCAAACAATTGTTTCGTATAGTATTTATGCCAGTTTAATTGGGCTGTTTGCATTTAGGTTCTCGCGCCTCACGTTTGAATTTATTTATTTATTATCAAGGCGACCGCAGTTTGCGAATTCTGAAATTTAACTGAAAATCTTGTGATTTGTTTGAGACTTTTTATAGAGTTTCAAAAGCGGACTGCGCTGCTACTGCGACGTCAGTGGCTTCAATGCGTAAGAGAGTGACTGCCAGAGCGGGACGGCACGAGCCCGAAAGAGCGAGAGGGGGCGACAGATGAAGAGCGGGCCGTAAAACAAGTTTACCGGTTTTCTTTATTGATAACAAATTAATTTATAATGCATACCAAACGAGCAACAAATTAACTGATCGCCAAGAGAGCCCCAGTGCTCTTTGGGGTTTTTGTTCTCTTAAATCGATGGTAATGAATGGAAATGTGTTTTTCCGGGATTCAATCTACGGTTCTTCGGCTTTTCCCCCAAGCGAGTGATTCAGTTCTGGGGATTCAGTGCACTTTCGCATACGATTCTTCACACCCTTTTTATTTCAGTTGATTTCTTTGTTCCCCGATAATTAAGCAGCTAATTGTTACTCAGCGTTCGTAATCCGGCGATTTACCCAACTCCAGACGCGTTTTAACTTAATAACGCTCGCCCATTTACATAATATTCGTCACTTGTTTTTTTTGTATTGCCCTGGATGTCCCATGATTATTATTCAATATCAGAGCACGATAAGCAAACAAATTCGAATCAGAAAGAGGCGGGCAATTAACAGAGATCTCTTTGTGGTGCGTATTGGCTCACTCTATTGGCACCTGCTCTATTTTCGCGAGCTTAGAACCCCCAATTCGCATTAGGCTAACGAAATTTTCCAGTCGAGTAGCCACCAAGGTCGTTTCCACTCGAAACTTAATTCAATTCGCCAGCTGACCCAGAAAAGAGCCTGCAGACTGGGGGCAAGGTCAACTGATAAGCCGAACTTTTGTAAGGTGTGCGGAGTTTTGTTTGTTGTTCTGCTTTTGTTTGTATTTATTTTCAATATTAAGGGTGCGATAATAGAAGAATGTGTATGCCACACATTCTGTATCAGTGTTTCCATTTCAAATCAAAGCCTCATTTGCTTAAGTGCGCATAACTAGCAAATTGAAATGGATGTATTTCTTCAAGCACTTATAGACCCAAACATAATTTATTCAAGTTAACTCTATATTTTTAAATAACAACTGGCCCTGAAACACTACGGTTGCATTTCGTAGATCGTGTATCTTGGCCAAATGCAAATAACTCATCATTTACCGGCCGCAGTTCGTGCCGAATGTCGAGCGAATCTGGTTAGTGCCGGCTGGCGAAACTGACGCATTGTCTGAGAAGCGCAGACGGGAGATAAAAACCATAACTTCCCCGGAGACAAAAGTCGATGGGGAAAAGTTGCATATATCTTCCAAAGTGTCGACGACATCACGTAAAGCGCTAAATGCGCTAACGATACTCTTACTCATTGGGATTCTCTTTAGATGCTCTTTGGATTCTCATCGAGAATCGGCTTGGAAGCCGGACTTTTGGGCATGCTCGTCATAACAGGGTACTTTACCATCCCGGAAACCGACGAAAATAAAACGGGGAAGCGTTTTAAAGTTCCCCCAATGCGAGCCCACAAATCGGGGAGTTATATACATATATATAAATAAGAGTAACGAATTTGGCAGTTGCATTTGCAGTTTAGAGCAAGTTTCCTTAAAGTGCTGCCTCGTTGTCGGCCGCGTTTCCTCATCGCTTTATTAAGAACTTTACTTAATTCCGGACACCGAAATAATAATACCATAAATCTGGCAAAAGCTTTAGGCAGCAATTGCCACTCGACTTCGCAACGCTTATCGGCCTAAACGCTTTGGCCAGTTGCCCAGTTGATCGCTGTATCAATTTATCAGCCATTTGCGGGTCGCATGAAGTCATGGCATTCGGGAGCACACGACTCATAGCCACTCATCTAGTATACCTCGTCACCACTTATCGCCAGCTACTAATTGATTTGATTGCGATACGGCTGCAACTGAATGAACGGGCGCTCAATGAGCGAGCCACTTTCCCTAGCTGGTAGAATGAAATGAAAAAGGGACAATGCCTTATCGACGCCAATTAAACAATTATGCGAAAATAGCTCAGGTGTGCTCATTGCCCCCAAAGTTTTCGTTTGTTTCCAGTGTAGTAAGCGAGCCATAAATAGACACATCATGTGGCTGGTAAATCGGCAAACGCTCCCAAAAAACAATGAACTCAGACGCCAAAGTCGAAATCAAAGTTGCGGGCCATATATCTTGTATTTCTATATATCATATCGATTGCCCACAGTGTGTCTGCTGATGTCTACTATATCGGATGGCGGATCGTAAATGCCATTAGCGTGAGTGCCACAAGAGGCCAGAACCGTCCAGCGATTCTACTGGCTGATCCAATGGCGATGGGCTGGTTGCATCCGTCGTCCTGGCACAACTGGCATCCGGCCACCGTCCAGTTCTCGAAGAGACCGTCGCAGCCACCCGTCTGATTGCTCTTCCTGGCGGTGGTGCAGCCCCTCTTGGTGATCGTCGAGTCGTTAACTGTGGAGCAGGTAAGTCGAATAACCATTAATAATAATAATAATAGTAATATCTTCTTGAAATTGGATCCTATCAATATACAAATCATTGCTCGCAGTGCATTGGAGTTTGCACTTTGTGCTATTTTTCCATGACTCAGTCGTAGATATGTAACTTATCGCCATCGGTGGGAACATCGAACGACGCAGCTTTTTATGAATTTTATGATTTTATATGATGTGCAGCCATGGGAGTGGCAGGCAGTTGCTTACGTTGGAGCCTCACTGTGTAGCAGAAGGCGATTGGCACATCGGGATCGACCTGTCGTGCACTCGATCTCCGCTTGCGTCGCTCCTCCTCCTCCTCCTCCTCGTCCTCTTCCTCCTCTTCGCTCACAACTTCTCCAGTTTCTCCCCCAGCTGCCCCTCCAGCTGGTTGTCCGCCTGCAGCAGCTATGCCACCGGTTCCGGAACCGGGTTGGATGGGTAGGTTATTTCCTGCCGGCAGGATACCTATGGTTGTGGACTCCTCGCTTTCATAGTCCTCTTCCTCTTCGCTGGCATCGGAGGAGGAGCCAGAAGCATTATTTGTATTGTTCGATGCAGCAGGTGATGGAGAAGGAGCCGGACTTGGACTCGGACTGGAGTTGGAGCTGGCAGGTGTGCCTTGTCCATTACCGCTCAAAAGTGGACCCTCACACACTTCCATGTCACTTAGCTGCGTGTTTTCATCGCAGTCTTCACATTTGTAGCAACGCAGGGCTGGGCAAAAAATATATTTTAAGCTAATAATAATCAAAAATAATAAAATAATAAAAGAATTTTACATTCAAAGAAGATTTCACACTTCAAAGAAGAGTTTCAACCACTTCTGATTATTAAATGGGTTACTACTTTAGAAATATAATGTTCCTCTCTTTTCTGCTAAAAAAATAATGAAACTATCTTTTAGTCAATACTATAATGTAATGTTGAATAGAAACTGTAATTATAAATGAGGCATTCGATTGAAGAATATTCCACTTAATACGAGTATGTATTAATTGCAGCACTACATCAATCATATAATATGCAAAATGTAACTTTATTTCTGTAGTTTTCGAAAGGAACATGACCTTGAGATAGACCTCTTCATTTCCCCATAAGAGGGGGGTGAGGGTGTGCCATATCAGATCCACCTTATCAGCTGGATTACCCGGGCAATAAGCGCACCCCTCTGTGTGGTTCAACGTTGCGTATGCGCACCTTTTGCAACTCGCTTCGGGGTCAATCAATTAGCATGTGGCGGGCTTACCTCACTTACCCCACTCGATGATTTATGACATACCTGAAGCACCTGGGCCGCAGCCAACGAAAGCCAGTACAAGTAGCAACCACAAGGAGCGCATTCCGGGCAGGTTAATAGGTCGGTGGTGGTAAATTGGCTTCAAACTTGCAATGTGCCAAACGTCAAGGTGTCAGAGCAGGCAACTTTCCCAGATTGAGCCGCCTTCAATGGATTATTTTTATAAATATATATAAATTTTCTTCTTTACTGCTCTGCCGTTGTGCCAGCAGTAGCTACCGAAAATTCAAATTGAACTGGCACCAAGAACTTTCCGGAGTCTGTTGTCTGGCTCCATCGAAAACTGAAGCTCATGCCCCCATAAATGTGGCTTGGGGGTCGTGGGGGTTGACTCATGATTTGGGGGGCTGGGGTGGAACATGTAGTTCACGGGAAGCGCAGGAAAAAACTACATGTGACATACGATAGCATCGCCACAGACTTTCAAATTAAATGCGAGCGACAGGGAGGGCACGATGGAGCGACAGAGGTCGAGCTATTGATAAGCGGGCGGGGGGCGTGGAGCTGAAGCATCTTACATGAGTAATGGGAAAATTATCTTTGATTGCTGAACACACGACCAAAAGGAGAAAAACACAACAATAGCAAAATGCGTGATATGGGCTGAGATTTTTTCGGCACTCGAAGAGCTGGATACCGTCCAAAAGTTAAACTTAATAATAAGGATAATTAATTACGCAATGCTGTTTACACAAAAAACGGAGGAAAATAAAAAAAGAGTTATTTGATTTAAAAGATAGAGTTCATAGGAATATTGCGCATACGCTGTGTTGGCCTTAGACAACATAAAAAGTAATAAAGTGGTAATAAATATAAAGATATATTTATGGCCCATGGCACATACTTCATATTCCAGAGATAATTTCTCCCGAGTCTAACAAGACTCCAGTGAAAACGAAATACCCCTTATCATGATGCCGAAACTGTTATAAAAGTATTGCCATCGTTATCAGATAGTAAAAATTCGTACGCCAAACTCGTTTATACTGTCATACAGCATTTATTGTGTGCTCTGAATGTTGAATTCGGTTTCCATTTCAAAAACCGCTTATAAACTAAGCAGAACTGAGAACTCGACGCGTCGCAAAAACATAATGTACTATATGGTATATAGTGTGTGGCTTTTAGGCGATTGAAGCTCACGGATTAATTGTTGCATTGCTTTTCGTTGACATTTCCTCTAATTGCACATTTACTAACATTTATTTAGATTTATTGCACTTGTTTCACGTTATACTTAAATTCGCGTTTTGCATTAAGTTGATTGTTTTTGCTTGCGGCTATTTTCAGTTAATTTACGTACTATCAATTTATCAATTTTCAAATATTCTAACACGAATTGATTGACTAGACATTTAAGCACTTTTAAATTTTTACCTAAGAAATCATATCAGAATTAAAGGCAATTGGTGAATTCCTATGCTCATCGCTCCAAGCCATTAAAACAAACCATCTGAATAGTAACATAATAAAGCTGAACAACAAGAGCTAATGGCACAGAATGCCAAACATTGATATCTAGTACCTGGTATATGTAGTACCTTGCAAGCCTGGTAACACACATATCCCTACTCTTTATTTTTTCCCAGTGTTTATTTTGGAAATCGAAAGTTTCATATTTGCTCTGAATCAAAGCGGGTTTCTGTGTGAGTTTTACCCTTCTTGTATGTACTGTATCGGTGTTTCGGTGTATCGTGTGTGCTGTGTGTGCTGTGCGGTGCTTACATTTCTAGGGTTAAGGGAGGAAGGGGTTAATGGGGTTAAGTGAGTGCCTTTGAAGCACCTGTACGAATCAGCGACATTGCACTCAAATATTTACAAAGTAATCGGCGAGGGTAACGCTAAGGGTAACTCAACCTAAATGCAACCATCATGCCACCACCACTCGTTCCACGTCCATCTGTGTATATCCCTCACACAAATCCATTGCCTTAGCAGCCCAGTTGGAGCGCAATCATGGCCAGAATGGAGGCCAGGGAGAGCGTTACGGCCGCCGCTCCATTGCAGCGATGCGATTTGCAGATGTCGCAGAAGAACGCATCCTCCGCGGAGATCTCCTCGTCTGCATCCGCATCCTGGCCGTGCCCCTTCCTCCGCTTGTTCTGGTTGCGATTCCGCTGCTCCCGCTCCTCGGCGCTCGGGATGCGCAGCTTGGTCCTCAGGATGTCACAGGCATCGGAGTCGCCAGTGTCCAGTTGGCAGAAGCGCGCCGTCACCACTTTCCTGGTATCAGCTGCAGAAAGTAGCCATATTAAAGAACTAGTTATAATTTATTTCATCTAAATATTTACATTAGTATTATATATAAATATGTCTTGGGGACTTAAATCATTAAATTTAAGTTAAATCTGAAATTGGTAAAAGCGTGCAATTGGCGCCTAATAAACTTAATTGCTGCACTATGTTTGTCATAAACAGTAAGTGCTTTGAATAAACAATCTGTGCCATTTCACGTGAACTAAAAAACTTTTCTTTATCTTTAGGGCTCTTTTTATTGACATTCTACTCATACTGCAAACTGCAGCTTTATTGCTAACCATCTGATAAGAATTGCTTGTAAGCCAAGTGGCAGTAAAATGTGATTCAATTATTCAAGTATATTTATATCTAATTATATATTTATTTATTTATATTTGTGTTTTTTTTGTAATACTCACGATCTTTGGCCACAACTTTTTGGCAATTCATAAGCGGACTTTTGTTGGCGCCATTATCGAAATATGAGAACTTATTCAAGTCGAAGAGCCAGGTGTCCAGGGATTTCATTTTGTCCAAAGTGCACTCCTAAAAGGATATCAATCAAGTGGTATGAGCCGCTTTTCTATATAATCTTTATTTTTTAATTCGGGGAACCACGAATACCTATTGCTTGGTTCAAGTATTAATTGCCGTTGCACTCGGTGCGTAAGTAATTTATCTTATCGACGCAATCATACGATACGGTAATGATGCGTTTTCCGGATGGCCTTGCTTTGCAGACCAAGAGTACTTAGACTCTATTTGTTTAGCCCAGATAAGTGGTGATATAAAACGATTCTTAGAATGGTATCAGCATTAACCGAGAAAGGGGAAACCCTCAGGCAAACTCTACAGGCAATCGGCAAGTGCTCAAAATGGGCACCTTTTACTATATAGCTATACAAAATTAAATTGTAAAATAAATATAATATTGTCTAATTAACTAATTGCGTTTGCTAAATACGAGGGGTTTCTAAGTTCTTAATTGCTTTAGACTTCAATTTCATAACAATAACTAAATGGCTGTGTCACATTTGTTGTACATTTTGCGATTTAAAATCTTCAGTTTGACAAGCCACATAAATTGATGGGTTTAGTTCGGCGCATCTAATTTGATTCTGAATTATTTATTTTGACACAAAATTGAGTTTCGCGCACAATACAAGATAAGATTTCCATGATTAATAATTCAGAGAATTATCAGAACACTTTGCGCTATTTGCAGTTTCGTGGTTGCGTATTCACATCTCTGATTTGACAAATGAAATAAATTTTAAGAATTAATTTGACTTTTAATACAAATTTGGTTATCATTTTCAGCAACGATAAGAAATTCGCACGGGACTTTTCGCAAGTTTGACAGTGAATTTTTCGACAGGCTAAGAAAGTCATAGTTCTTGTCGAAATAATTCAATCAACACCTTTAGTTTTACCAACTTGAGTAAGTGATTCATGAATATGATGATTAAAGTCTATTATTTGAAAAAATAAGTTATTTTCAGCTGGGAAGTACATTTGACTTAACTAAAGATAATTCTGGACAACTTAAAAAAACTGCAAACTTTTTCTTTATAGTCCAAAATATTATATATGAGTATACACATTAGTCGTCTTGTATTGTATTATTGTTTATATATAATATAATATACATTATATATGTATTTATATATTTCCTACGACTTGTTTAAATTTCTTGATTTTTATAAAAGAGCTTGGCAGTAGTTTTAGCAGCATTATAAGCCACTTGAGCTCAGGTGTCGCCACTTGAAATCAAAGTAATTCTACAAGAAAGTACTTCTACAAGAACCTGTCAGCCTGAAATTTACGTTGTTGGACTCTGGCGAAAGTATTTCAACTGTTTGGCACGTGGCCGGGTTAAGTAGTAGTCGGGTTAAAAAGGGCGATAGATGCCACTAACAGAAAATTCACTTAGCCTGGAAAAGGGGAAAAGTGAGAAGTGGAAAGTGGGTTTCCACCACAAGAGGACGACGACGGAGCACGTTTCCGTTTCCGCTTTTGTGGGCTCTATTTCCAAACGGTTGCCCTGCACTATTTTTTATTTTGGCCGTGCAAATTTATGTGCCATGTAGATTTAATTTGCGACCGTCTGGGCCAGAACTCTTCACTCAGCACTAAGGTCAACTGAAATCCGATTAGGACGATTAGGCTTGAAAAGGTTGAACCAACTTGACCTGCAAACCAACTTGGCCAGTGGCCCACCAACAGGTCATAGGCCAGTAATCAATCAGTGCGCTAATGGATAATGTCCTGGCAATCTGGTGGACAACTCACCTCGGCCTCTATGCTGGAATTCGAGCTCAGATCGGCGCAGCTGGGATTATCACTGGAATCGCAGACATAACACCTGATGGCTGCGCCTGTGGGATATGCAATATACATTTTTTTACATTTTCATTTCGGAACTTAAGAGCCCATAAACCGCAAGGCAAAACACACACCATTTGAAACGAGGGCCAACAGGGCCAGTGGCAATAGCATTCCCCACATGATTCGCACTATAATTGCCTTTCTTTGATTTATTTCCCTTTCGGTTGCTGATTTTTCAAATATTTTCTGCCACTCGCGCGCTGTGATTTTCTCGAATTTTCCGCTCCAAGACTCCCGGGAGGTTCTTTCGCTGCCGCTGGCAAAAGGCAAACTGAAATTGGTGGCCAACTTGGTGAAGGCAATTGCCTGCCAAAGGACGACGACTACGTCATCGTTTTTGGCCCGACCCGAAGCAAACGAAACCAAACGAAACGAAGCTGCTCGTCCTGCGTCCTGCGTCCTTCGTCCTCCGTCGTGGGTTCCCTTTTCCTGCGTGGGTGCGTCGCTTGAGTGGCTCCTGATTCCGACAGTAATAACGTCTTGGCCGCCCCACATGGCAGCAAAGGAAAATTTATTTAAATTGCAAAATGCGAAATGCACCAGCCCAAACCAAAGATGGCAACTATTCGTCAAAGGAACGGCAGTAGCGCGACGGAAAAAAATGCAATTTCCTTGTGGCCAAACACTTTTGGCCTCTGCATCGCGGCTCAACACCAAAGCCAATAGGATATCATGGCAAAAAATTTGAATAATAAAGTATTATACCAAAAATAACTAAGTAAATAGACAAAATTGGATAGCCATACACAGAGAGAAATGACGCTCTTTCTATACTGTTTCCATTGGTTTCCATTTTATGTGAATACGAAAATATATAATGATAAAAATAGTAAGTGCTAGCGAATATGGAAATGCATGACTTATCTCCAAAATGAGCAAAAGTATTTTACAGTATGCAACTTTTCAAGTGCCTTTCAAAATTTAATACTATCCTTCGAATAACTCCAGTTCGTAGTTTGCCACTGAAGCTGAAATTAAATTATGTATTCATAAAAAAAAGCGCGAAATGAGTGGTCTTGCAGCTCCAGCGAGATACTGTTAGAAAATGAGTGCCTGGAGAGCTGCGAAAACGTGGAAAAACGAAAACGAACTGAATGGAAAGGATAGGATGCTGAGGTGGTGGAGGAGGTGGAGGTGCCCAGAGGATTGGGTGGCAGCAACAAAGCGCAGCAATTAGTGGCACCCAAGAGCGAAAACTCATCCGCGTTCCTGCAATGCGGCTTCCCTATTCTTTCGCGAATAGTGACCTCGTCGCATGGCCACAGGACGACATCCTGGGCGTGGGCGCCCATTTATCGCCAGGCCAACGGCTGTCCTCACATACAGGAAACCGCATCCCCACCAGAACCGCCCACCCGCCACCATCCGAAACCGAAACCAAATCCGAATCCGAATCCGAGCCTTTTCATATCTCCCGCGGGGCAGAGCAGCTGGCAAGCGTTTCCATTTATCATAAACAATGCAGACCGTGATTGGTGTAGGTCGCGACCCTGGCCCCAAAAAGCCGCCAAAAAGGGTTAGCTAATGTGGCCGCTTGTTTCTGGTGGATAATAAGGGAGTAGTCGCGTGGTTGCCAGTGTTTGGGGAATTACCTCCAGGCTTACTTTGCACTAGCTTAAAACCAATCCTTAAAGCTTCGCTGGATATGCAGAAAGTATTTCTTAAAGGAGCGTAGTTTTCTAGGGCATTTAAACTTGTTTTTGTAAGTAAACTCTTTAGGGAATTGGGGATCTCAGAAGCTTGAGAAAAACAACTAATTAAATTGACTTCACGCAAACAACGGCAGACAAAACTTTTAGGGCATTGAAACTTTTAATTGCAACAACTTTATTAAAGGGGATAAGTCGATGTAATCCACTCAAGAGAACGCCAACGGAATTGCGAATTAGCGCCAATTGCAATTACTTTTTGAAGAAGCGTAGTTTCGCTATTTTTCACTGGGCTGAGGGCCATAAAATCGCAGCCTGTTGCACAGTGAAAAGTAGAATGAAAACCAAATCAGAACCTTTCCAATTTTACCACCAAATAGGTGGCAAGTGACAAGGGCACATTCCGAACTTTCTGGACAATGGCGATGATGGCATTCGAGTGTTGATGTCATAATTCCCGAGGTGTTCGGTGGGTTCGCCGCATCGCATGCCGCCACTTCATTTGCTAACAGCAACAGGACATAATTAAAACTGTTTATGCACGCTTCCGTTTCCGGTTGGCATTTTATTTCTTTGGGTTCCCCAGAATGTAGAGCATTATTTATACGCTTTCGACTTTTACAACTTGACACATTTTCGTTGGAACTCGACTTTGGTTTACAACCCTTTTATCTTTGCATCGAACCGTGCTAATCGGAAATCGTACTTTTCTCTCCTTTTTTTGCAGTCTGCTTTACCACGGTCATAAATTTAGTTTTTGCCAAAATGCGAAAAAACGCAACAACATTTTGTGGGTCAAAAGTTTTTCTGCTGTTGTGGACTTCCACCCACAAAATGACCTTTAATTAGTTGAAATTTTCGCTTGGCATGCTAATTGAAAAACTTTTTGCCTCTCCACCACATTGATGAACTATTTACGATTGTGTAGTAAAACTGTGTCAGACAATCCTATCCAGACGTACCCAGTTGAAACTGCACAGTCACAATAATAGAACTCGAGTCGGTAAACGGTGGACTTCTGTGTTTACTCTGCTGTAATTAAGCTTTATTACGTATACGCAGCGTTCCACGCACTTTGCCGCCGGTTCCCGTAGCCAATTAGTTTGCACAGCTACCAAGGACGCTGGCATACCAATCCCAGTTAGCTGCGGTGCCGCCAATAAACATAAAACTTTATCGTTGGCTATATCTGCAGCTTCTGGGCAAATCAATCGCTACGAATACTTTTGCAAATGCTGGAAACTCGATTTGCTGGGCAGTCGGAATATAAAAAGAACGGCTTTCACAATTGCAAAAGGATCCCACACACACACAGTTCGTGGGGATTATTCTGCACTACAGCATATGTGTGTGGAACGAGCGAAGGTATTTTATGGCCATGTATAATGGCTGATTGGGGGATTCCACTGGCTTAAACTCGAATATAAATAAATTTCAATTGACGTGCTAAACTACTTTTCTGTGCTAGAGCGTAATATAAAGGTAACTGAATTTTAAAGTGAAAATATAAGTTAAAAGCTCTTTAAAATGGTTAACTTTAGGTGGTAAGTTTCCAGTTTCTAGTTATACAATTTTATATTTAAATTAAATTAATATTATTTATTGTTCCTATTTTATTTCTATGCTCCCTTGGCGTCACTTGAACTATTGCCAGGCCGATTACCTCCGGAATGCTAAGCAGGTGAAATCAATTTGGCAGGCAAACAATGCCAAAGTACGTAATTTTTTCCAGCAATCACTTGCACTTGACTGCCATCGCCGTTCAAGCAGCCTCAGGTGGGCCGAAGGACGTTTTCCTCACAGGAAAATCGACCAGGAAAGTGCTGGCATTTCCCGCTTACCATCCCCACTAACCTCTTCACGATTCACAGGTCAATGAGCCAACTGAGCACGGATGTTGGGCCAAAAGAAAAAAGGCGAAGCAGCTCGAAGAACTATGGCAGCAATTTGTGAGTGTCTCCCGTGATGCACGTGCCACAGGAATTTGGGAACAAGTGCGGCATGGCATGGCATCACCATCACCATTACCATCAACAGCAATCAGCTTCTGAGAGGGCGTGACAAATACAAAATATCGTTGCATACTTCTAGGTGGCTAGTGAAAATATTTACTCCGCATTGCGTATACGCCACGATGGCTCCGAAACGTGACTCAATGTGCGCTCTGAATAATAAAAACATATTTATGTGCCTTTGGCCAGAACAAAGCCAAGTAGAATTCATGCAGCTGATTAACATGCGAAATCTGCGAGTCGCTATAAAATGCTAACAAATGCCAAAGACAACGCAAACTTTGTTGAGATTTACCACAAAGCAAACAAAAGCTGGCTTAAGTTCAGATAACTAGCATAATCAGCTTAAATATGCTTTGTGTGAAAACAGCACATAAAAGAAAGGAAAACATTCTATAAACTAGATTTTGTGACACCATGCAACACAGAATAAAGAATGGCATTTTCAAATATTCAACAAAAACTTGAGCTGCCATTAATTATAAACCACATTTACCACTGCTATGTGGATGGAAATTCCAAGCATAGAACAATGGACATCGCATTGCACACATATTTGCGCCATAGCCTGGAAAGCAAACAAAATGCCAGAGTCCCGCAGACAATGACAACTTTATCCCCTTGTGGGGTTTTCCTATTTTCCGAGCTGTGCCAACCCTGCGTATGCGCAATTTGCCGCGTAATGACATTTATTCCTGCCCGCTTTTATGATGCATAATGTGGAGTGGCGCTCAAGTGTGAAACTCTTACGACAAATATTTTTAAGGTAATATTCTAGCTATTCAAATATATATAAGAAAATGTATAAATTATCAAAAATTGTAATTCTATGAGTTTCAGAAAAAATTAAAGTCGTGCTAACTTTTATTTAGGTATTTAATGTCGTACTACTTTAACATATACTTAATCAATACAGCCAACAAATCAAACAATTAAAGAAAATAGGAAAACCGGGGAACATCCAGTAAGCAGCAGAAATAACAGTAATGAATGATTTGGACAACATTTTTGGCGAGGGCGCTCAGTGAATTCGAAATCAATGTTTTTTATGTTGGCGCCGGGCTGTCCACGAAAATAAAAGGAAGCCAACGACTGAGCAGACAGGAAGAAAGGCTGCCAATGACCGTGGCCAGAAGGGGGCGTGGCCCCACCAGTGGGCGGGGCTGGGCGGATGCTGTTGCTGTGGCAGTGGCCGTGGCAACAAGGCGCCACTCGGTCGGCAGAACGCACCCATAGCGCCATAGACAAAAGCTGCAGAGCCATTTGAGCATTTGAGCTGGCGACGACAGAGCACAAATGCTAACGCATGTAGGTCGACCAGAAGTTGTATTTGTATATGTATTTGTATCTCCTTCCGCGTATCTGTGAGAGCGTGTTCTCACATCTGTGTGTGTGTGTGTGTGTGTGTGTGTATGCGCGAAGAACAAACAACAACGCGCTGCGGCGCATTAAAGTCAACCAAATGGGCGACACCCCAAGAAATCAATCTATATGTAGGTTAAGTTTTATGACAATTTCAAGGATATAGAAATATTTTCCATAAGAACTAAGATTTTAACTAGAAAACTCACAGAAGCATTTGATCAAAACAACAAATATTTTCACGGTTTTATTTTATTTATGTTGCACATCCGCTGGAATCATTTTTATACATTTAAAAGGATGACCCTCGCTTTCATTTTCAGTGTAATCTTGTGTTTGACTTAATGGGCCAACATGTCAGGGTTTCATGCTCATCCTCAACAATAAAACTAACAAAGTTGCCCTATTATTTTTGGCCTGCGTAGACAGTGACTTTGACTCTGGGCCACAAAACAAATTCTGCAGACATTTTGGCAGCGAGGAAAAGGACGAAGAAAGTGCGAGCGAGACGGCGTGCGTGGGCGAGTCCTCTCCATTTTCCATGAAATATTCGATTTTATACAATTGGCGACAAGTTCAGAAAATCGGCCCCTGGTAACGCATAAATGTCAAACTCCAAAGATTTCTTTTAAATACGATGCTTATATTTTTATAGTAATTAATTACAAATACAGAGTACAAGACTAAACACAAAATTGCTGCCACGACAAATGGGGTATGTGTACATAGCTAAATATGGCAAACAGCAAAGAACTTAGTGCAAAATATTTAGGACTTAGCTTAACCAGTTAGGACAAGGTACGTGTTTTGGATGCAGAATGCAGAATGCAGGATACAGGATGCAGGAGTTGAGTTGATCGATGACTTAATGCCTCAGCAGGCTGGCCAGTGCCAAACTGACCACAGAGCCAACCAGGCTGTAGCCCACCTGGCGGGCACCCAGCAAGGAGGTGGCTCCATTGCATCCCTCCTCGGGACAGGTGCAGATGATCTGCTTGTAGCCCTCGTTGTCGGCGGTGAAGCAGGCGTTCTGGATCTTCTCCGGTATGTAGCCACAGCTCCGCTCGATCCGGTGCTCGTTGTTCTGCTCGAACTTGATCACCGTCTTGCGGCAGAAGGCGTCCTTGCCGCTGGGCGGGATGCAGTCCGTCAGGTACTGGTTGTCCCTCTGGGCACGTGGCGTGTTCACCACCAGGCCACCGCAGTCCTCGTTGTCGTGCGAGTTGCACTGGTGACACCGGATGGCACTCACTGCAAGGGGAGACCAACCAGACAAGGATACGTTATTTAATTGCTTTTTATTCATTAACTAACTGCTTGTACTACGAATATATGTATCTAGCTTAACAATTCTTAATAAAATAATAAGATTATGTGCAGTATATGTCCTATTACACTTATAAAGCGTAGTATTAAAAAAAGAACCTATAGTCGAGTTCCGACTATCTGATACCGTTACTCAGCTAGTGAAGTGCGAAGGGTCTTCAACTGACAGTTTTCGGTTTGAGGGCGTTAGAGTGGGCGTGGCAAAAAGTTTTTGGCAAATCGATAGAAATTTACAAGTCTAATACAAAAATGAAAAAATATCAAAATATTTTTCAAAAGTGTGGGCGTGGCAGTTTTGGGCGGTTTGTGGGCGTTAGAGTGGGCGTGGCAAAAAGTTTTTTGGCAAATCGGTAGAAATTTAGAAGTCTGATACAAAAATGAAAAAATATCAAAATATTTTTCAAAAGGGTGGGCGGGGCAGGTTTGGGCGGCTTGGGGGCGTTAGAGTGGGCGTGGCAAAAAGTTTTTTGGCAAATCGATAGAAATTTATAAGACTAATACAAAAATGAAAAAATATCAAAACATTTTTCAAAAGTGTGGGCGTGGCAGTTTTATGCGGCTTGTGGGCGTTAGAGTGGGCGTGGCAACATGAATCAACAAACTTGCGCTGCGTCTATGTCTCTGGAGTCCGTATGTTTAATCTCAACTTTCTAGCTTTTGTAGTTCCTGAGATCTGACTATAAAGACAAGACAAAAGACAAAGACAATAATCATCTACTGATCAAAATATATATATTAAGGTAACTTTCAACAATTAGTATACTTTACTTAGAGTATAAATATATAAAATAATTACTTATGCTAGATCTATTTGTATATATATTTCTACAGCTTAATGATTGGTAATTTAAGGTAATTCAATACCATGAATTATTTTAGTAATTAAAATTTTAATGTTTTAATCAGAACCTTCCAACTGCATGCATTTTGATGCCTCCTGTTTCGATAAGGTAAACCCCCGCTTTAATTAAACTACTTTTTCCCCCCTCGAAAGTAATTGGATACGTGCAGCCACTAATGGCATTCAAATGCCTCGCAATTCGCCCTTTTCAAAGTCCTCGTCACACTGACAGAAATTGTTTTATTAGCCACCCACTACCAAGCCAAAAATGAAAAAAAAAAAACACTGACTGACAAACTGAGTCCTATTCGACTGCAGTAACCTGAATAATTGCATGTCAACTGCTTGGGGCCAACAAATAAATGCCTAAACATCCAGACTTTGGCACGCAAACCGTCAAGAACTCAACAAAAACTGGGCTTCAAGTCACTCGGCTTAAATGGATGCGAAGTTTGTAAGCCCTAACAAAAGCATATGAAAAATGCAAGGAGAGTAACTTAAATTTATTAAATAAAATACACAAATCAATTTTAAGCCTTTTGTTCCAAGCGTATCTTAGTTTTAGTTATACTTTCTATAAATATATTTAGTTGGATATATTTGATAGATGTAAAACCAACTTGCGGAAGTAAAGAAATAAGAAGCCTATTTAAAATCTAGTCGAATTAGGAAATTATCCTGCTCGAGGCTCCTGCCTATTACCATATCAATTTTCCTTTCAGCTGATTTGACAGTCTCCATCCAATTTGGTTAGGAATACGATGGGTAAACTTGAAGGCGTCACTCAAAGAGAATTTCCCCATTGAACCCGCTGAAAGAAATAAACTACATTGCCAAAGGGCAAGGACATACTAACTGAAACTCGTTTTTGTAAATTCGAAATATGTCTGAGGTTGTCAGGATTACGAATGTCTAACGGGGCGTATGAGCAATATTATAACACTTTGGTTACTATTTGCAGGGCGTTTGGCAATTAAACGAATCCAGGGCAGTGCAAACAAAAATCAGTAATAAAAAGTCACCTGCCATAAAAATCCACAGTACGAGTAAGAGTGGGAGAAAACAGAATTTGCATTTCTAGCATTTGCCATTTGCATTTTACATTTGATGCATATTCATGCGGTTTTGCAGTGAACTTGAAGGGAAACGCGGAAAACCGGAAAAGCGGGAGGAAATCGAGGCAGTGGAGCGCAATATCTCTCAACTGTTGCAGCTTTTCGCTTGACAATTGTTCGCTAATGAAAAGCGATCTTCAGTTCGCCGGGAAAAAGGTCGAGTGCTATTCACTCGCCGCTGGAATGCCCATAAATGTGCATATTTGCCCAACCGCCAAATGAATCGAGGGTATATACATATTATGTACTTATACTTAATATAAACATACATAAGTTGGCGTGCAAATACATTCAATATTATTTAACGCCATTTAATGTTCCCTTAACGAGTGAGTGCGAGTCGCCGAATTGCTTGGACAATCAATTAACTTCGAGCGGTGGAATACAAACGATTCTGGCAACTGTGTGTGCGTGTATAATTAGTTTAAACTCTCGGATTTTTTAAACAATGAATACTTAGCACAGTGGTGGATGCAGAAGTGATGCTTAGAATGATGAGCTAATTGCTGCCAACACTGTGGGCATCGCTAATTTATTGAACGTATAAAGGAAATCAAGTGATTCCATCGGCCAGAAAAATAATATTAAACAAGTAATTAAATAACAAATAAGCAACAACTTTAGGCTAGCTTTTGCTTTGCACTCAATATTTTTAATACATTTGATGTAAATGTTTATTCATCATATGTTAGTACGATAAATACCAATATCTAGTGCTATCCATTTCAAGAATCAATTAGGATGCCAATTTATCATCCTCATTTATGACTGCATAGCAGCTGGGTATTCGGTTTTCTTAGCTATAGCACATAAAAAAGTTCAATTATTTTACGCTCAATCCGGGTAAACACAATTAAATTCGGCGCTTGAATGGGCAGCATCAATTTTCATGATGGGTTTTGGTGAGTCACAAAAGCGTTTGGCATCAGTTTCCAACCCGCTGCTTGTATGGCCTGATTTGTTGTACTTGGTGGGGATGATTTTAACTAGGCGAAAATCAATCAATTGGCCAAAAACCTATTTTGACAATCTCTAAAGTGTTGGCCAACCAATTGGTCTTTTGTACTATTGAAAGTGATTTTCAATTGATTAGCGAAACAAAAACTAGCTGATTACTTTGGAACACAGAACACCATTCACACTACAAATAATTCAAACTCAAAGGTAATTACAGTTTCAATTTGAAACAATCATAGATGTTTAAACTATTTAATTGCTAAATAATATCGTATAAAAAAACTTATTAAAACTTACCTGATAACAAATTGGTAGCCAATACGAGGCACACGGCATAGATGAACATAGAGGTTGCCATTTTGCGGTTTTTGGTTGCAGTTACTAGATTTTCAACGCTGATGCTGAAAGATGTATTAGATTTTACGTTTTAATTTTTAAGATTTTTCTTTGTTTTTTACTGCGGTTTGTTTGTAATTTGATTAGCACTCAAAGCTGCCTTGTTTAATTAGCATCGCCCTGGTAATATTAATAATCTATAATTCCTTATATACGACTTTTATTATTTACACTCGTAAACCGGTATCAGAACGTGGCCATTAAACGTGACAAGTGCAAGTACTGTACTCATGTAACCTTAGGATTTTTTGAGATTTGAATATTTTAAGAGTCGAATGGCAACAAGTAGCTGCGAATATGTAAATTTAAACAGCAAACAAAATTGTTTGTGCATTTGGTATTTATTCACACAGTTCAAGTGGTTCCTGTTACAATTCAAATAAATTTAAGTTTTGAAACAGTCATTGAAAACACTGGTTATTCATAACAAATTTTAGGCTAAAAAATGTAAATGGTATGCCTTTAATAACCTTTGATATTTTTAATTCAAAGCCAAACAACTCGTTGCGGTCACAAGAAGTTACAGCACACAATTCAATTATTCTTGATTAATGCGAACGGACAACTGGACGCGAGCACCGTCGATGTGAATCTGAAAACTCGTATTTGACTTTTCGAAAAACGTTGATTTTTCAAAAAGCCAGCTCACTGCGAACTGAGAGCCGAGCAGAGTGACTTCGCGAGAGAGCAAAGAGAGCGACACCAGATCGACCCTAAAGGCAGCAAGTGGAAAATATGTGAAAACTTCCGTCACTCGATCGTTTTTACGGGGTCGTATTATATCAACATACATATGTACTTTTATACACACAACATACATATATACATATATGTGCGTCTATATAGGGTAATGCTACACAAGGTAGTTCCCTCGTCCCATTGATAAGCGCCAGCTTCGGTTGGTTTCAGCTTGGTTCTTAACCCGAATGCAAAACACTGTCCAAATGGAATCCACCGGCTGGAACTGGTTAAGTCCGACTTGTGACGTCACTCGCTAACAGATCCAAAAAAGTAAATAAACAATGTACATATATACCATGCTAGACACTGACCAGTAACTATGCCTATTAACAAAAGATATCCCTTGTTTAAGGTGCTCATGAGTGAAATTCAACAGAATATTGGTACTAATTTAAAGACAAAGATATTTCAGAAATGGAACAAAAAATAAAAGTGCATGACTAACAATTAACTTGTATCTTACTATATTATTATGTACCATTGCTATACCTCTATTGCAATAGTAAAGTAATAAAAAATTTATTTGACGCGGAGGTCCAAGCTCGGAAGTTCGCAATGGAATCTTGAATTCGGGCCGAGATGTCATTGGCTCTGCAGTGTGTTCCTATCGAGTGATCGGTTTGGTTCCGGTGAGCTGGGTTTTTGCGATAGGAGCACGTTCTGAACGCCATAACACGGATGGTACGAGCTCCATATACTCGTAATGCCAGTGTTCCTTATCAGCCAACGGCGCTGATTAGTTAAAACTGGTTCGCACCTCCAAAAACTCAGCTGTGGTGGTTCGTTCTAGTCCGCATCGGTGACGAAGTCGGAATTCCAGACTCTTCTTAATTGGGGAAATCAGTGGATTGCGCTTATCGCTCCTAGTTCAAGGCGGTGCTAAGCGGCAGTGCCGATTTCTTGACTCATCATTATACTTCATATTTGCTGCCCTTCCGAATGGTTTAATGCATTCCTAGAGGTGTCCGATTCTGCAAACAATGCAACTAATTATGATTTACCACGCTGCATTCGGTGGAGCGCCTAGCTAAACTGAATATATATATGCCGCGTTCAGTTGCCGGTTTCAGCCAGTTCAAAGTGGTTCTTGGTCGAAAAGAGCTCTCCATGAAAAGCGGAAAATTTCGTTAGGAGCCATACACAAAATTATTGTTACTGTGCTCGTGTGGAAAATGTTGTTAGACATTTTCTTAAATTATCAAAAAAAAATCTGCGCTAAAAATTACGAATTATCTGTTCTTTACTTGGCAAATAAGTTAATAAAGTTACAGTGCTATAAATGTCACTAAAATGGCTTACTCCCTGCTATTTATTTATTAAATTTAAATTAAGAAATACCTTCTTTTTTTGAAAGTTTAACACAACCAACTCACTTTCTTGTTAGTTATTGTTCGTTTGCTCTCAAGTTTAAATTGCCACCGACTGTAGAACCAATCCACTGCAAATTCAACGTGTAACTGACGTCGGTGACTATGGGATCTTTGTCTTCAGCCAAATGGCATTGGATTCCTATAGAAGTGAGAAATCACAAATCAGAAATCAGAAATCAGCTGATCGACGAGCGTTATTGGAGGTCAGACTGGGATTCGTTTCAACCAAAAACAAAGTGAAGCAAATGAGCCGATGATTCTTGTTTGCTGGAACCGGTTTGCTGATTTCTTTCTTTTTCTAACAAGTGATTTCTGGAAATGTATCTCTTCTGCTCGCGACTTCAAATGCCAGACTTCAGGATTAATTGCGCATAAAATACGAAATTAATGCGAAGTCAGAGCAATCAAAAAGTAAATAAAAGGAAACTTAATTGTTGGGGTTAATGCTCTAATTGAAACAAGGGGAAATTCTCACGGAAATAACCCATATTTTGTTAGAAGAGCTTTTAGTCGGTTCTTCAACTTATTAGAAGGCATAGCTTGAAAGCTCAAGATTTCAAAGCTTCGCGTTTTAGACGGGCTCAATGTTATTTAAATTTAAACAATTTGTTGCTTAATATGTTAGTCAACATTTTGATTATTCGTACTTTAACCCCAGTCCAAAGCCAAAACTCTTTTTTTTTCACTGTCGCTATTTATAGGCACAAACATTATTTAATGCAATCAATTGAGGGACATCACACACAAAAATTTTTATTATTTATTTTGTAATATATTTCTATATAAATACAATAAATTAAATAAATAGTTAAGTATATCTAACATAATAATAATGATTTAAAAGATATTCAAAGCCGATTTAACTACGCCAAGTACAGCTAAATTCTCTTTCAAAATATATGCCATACAGTGAAACCTGGAGGAGCTTATGAAGGATTGACTGCATATTAGAAACATTTTTTTTGTCGAGTGTAAGTACAAACGAGACTGGGAGACAGGGTAAGGCGAATCTCCCCAAAGGGCAATCTACGCCCACGGATTCTTCAATTTCGCGCACTGATTGGGGCACAAAAGCCAGGCAAACCGATCTGCAAAAATATATACGAGTATATGTACATATGTTGTATAGATATAGTGAGTGAAAGAGAGACTTAATTCAATTGAGCAGCGTCTTGGGGCAGCAATTTGTGCGACTTTGCGATAGGCTATGTACGTGGCTGGAGCTCCAAGAGGAAGCCTGCGATTAAGCTTAATTAATCCACCGGGCAGATTTGTGCCTGGGCTGTGACTGCTTCTCCTCCGGCGGTTCACGTGCGCCTCCTGATCTCCGGCTCCGGATTGAGTGTCTGGACGCCTAGTTGAAATGGCGCTCAGGGTTATAAGTGGATGGCGGATGGGCCAGTGCACTGCCTTCGGCTAATTGCAGCTTCTAATTGCGGCTGCTTAAATATGCATAAATAAAAAAGTGAGCTGCCAAAGTGAGCGCAACTGATAGGTTGTTATTTTAATACAATCTATTTCAGTTTCCTGAAAAAATATGTAATCATATATGTATGCTTTAAAACATTACATTACATCTGAAAATACATTATCTGCCTCTTAAGTGACCTAATTCAGGCAGCACGATTATTGTATTTGTTATCACAAACATTTAAATAGGATTAGCTTAGAGATCTCATTTCTGGAATAATATTTAATAGCAACACAATTGATAGGCTATGTGATGAATTTTATTTGATTTACGTTATTTTTTTACCAATTTAACCCGTGCTTCAACTAATTAATATTTGTTTACAAAAATTGAATAAGCATATCTTCATAAAATATTCATTTAACAATCTGTGTTTAAATATTTATTCTAAAATACAAATTGGAGAAAAATCATAACATATTTGCAAGGGTATTTAATGCTATACAAGTTAAAGTTGAGAGGTGAGTTTTGTGCTCACCTAAAGTTGTATGATAACGTAATTAATGTGTTTGAATTATGATAATGATTGTTTATGTATACTAAAATAAATAGCTAGGCCTTTAATTCCTTGTTTGTACCAAAAGACAATAGAAACCTATGGAAACCGCATCCCTGCAGGCCAGTGTCGTTTGAGATACTTTTGCGGCCACACACACTCGCATCTGCTGACTGCAAAAATACACACACCGTGGAAATCGCAAAGAGGACGCACACTCGAAAGCTTGGCGGCCAAAGCTCCCTGGCTGCAAGCTAAAAACTGAATCTGAGTTTCAGGCTGGGACTGGGGCCTCCTCCCTCCCAGCAACCACATGCCACATACCACCACCCACAACCCACCACCCACCGCCAGCCGATGCGAAACGATTCGACTCATCCGCCCCGTGGGCTGGTCGTCCGCAATTCGTGTTTGTGGTACTTTTGTCGAGTGCGGCTGCTGCTTCGCCCAGTCGTTTGCCGTTTGTCAACCGTTTGCCAGCGTTTGCCGTGAGCGCTAGTTTCTTGCAAGAAATATATATATATATATATACCCATATATTAAATAGAAGCAGCGATAATAACTGAATCTGAATCTGTGTATAAAGTCGTCTGTGAGCGTCGCCCAGTAAACCGAAATAGTATAACTAATATTTAGTGTTCAGCTAAAAAGTGTTTCAAGCATAATTCAACAGAAATGCAGTACATCTATGTGATTAGTGCGCTGATTTTGGCCATCGCCGTGCAGCAAGGTAAAAGGATTCAAGTCAACGCACTTCCGACGACGCGATTACACGATTACATAACGGAAGATATGATATGGGCGAAGGGGGCTGCTTCCTGCAGGGGGGCGCTGGGAAACAGGGGGGAAAAGCTTGTGGCGTCAGGACGGCGCCACAGCCAAATGCCAGAGTATCTGCCTGGAGTATCTTGGGTAGCCGGTCGCCGTGGCGCCTTTTTGTCCAGCCCGCTGAGTAATATTTGCATTCAATAGATATAGATAGAACTTGGGTGTCGCGAGCTCTCTCTCTGCGAGGAGGCAACTTTTTTCTCTACTTCATTTGTTGGCTCTCTGCCACAGCTTTTTCTTGAGCCCCAGCTCAGGAATGGAAAAATGAGAAGATGACGGAGGAGGATGGGTTTTCCATGGGGTCGTGGCACGTTGACATCCCAATTAAAACAGATAATAATTAGTCTACACTGTGCCATGCTTTCGCAAAGGATAATGGCGAGTAACTTGCTTTAGAGCCAAGTTTTTCCTTCCTCCTTTCACCGCAAATCCCAATTTAGGTTTTCCCACATATGTGTGTATGTGCAGGGTTTATGTAGGACATGCGCACTCTATTTGGTTAAAGGTCCTGGGGGCAAGTTGCAGTTATCCGACACCCAAAGCCAAAATCCACTCAGCGACTTATATAAAAATATATATTTAATTACTGTTTCGTAAGGAAACTTTAAACGTTTAAACAAAATTTTAACTGTCTGTCAGGGAATTCCTATATACATATAAGAATGCATTGCTGTATTTTTCGCGTTCTAGGCAATTCAATTAATGCAATTTGCGACTTTTTATAGACTTTAATAAACCTTAATTGGTTATGAGTAAGTGTAAACAGTGCAAGAACGTCAGCATTTTCATGAAAACTTTTTAGATGAGGGTTGTAAGACCCTTCATCATTGATAATATATAGATTAATATATAATATACACTGTATATATATATATACATTAATAATATTATAGATATTTGGCTCATCAAGCAATCTATAAAATTATAATTATGAATAATTCCTTACTTCAAATTAAGGAAATATTTTTCTAAAAGAGAAACATCCATATGTTTTCTCTATGGTTTTCAAATCATCTTAGAAGCCTACCATATTCGGTGCTTTCCTTTAGAAAATTGCATTCCTTTGTCGCGATGAGCTTCCAGCTCTCAGAGTATCTAGACCATCCCGTGGAGTGCTTCATCTTTGCGAGGACCTTTTCCCATTGTTCTCAAGTATCTTCGCCCCGAAGTAGGCAACACATTCTTTTCCGCCCTGCTTATGTAACCCAAATGGACGGAGAATAATGGACAGTAGCACGGGGTAGTATTCAGCTGAGATGGGACGGGATGAGGCAAAGTTATTCGAGTCCATTAGCAATGTCGATGGCTCAATTAGCTAGGCACTCCTAAGAGCCTCGCAGCCTGGCACTAATGGAGGCGTCAATGGAACCACTGCCGTCACTGGCATCGCTGGCATCACTGGCATCACTCGCATCTCCATGCCATTGTGCCACTTTTGGCACAGCGTGAGGCAAAAGCGCATCGCAGGTTGCACACCCGTATTTCCACGGTGGAGCAGGTGGCACTCTGATGGGCGGACGAACGGGCAGGCGGCACTGGACATTGCCAGCTCGTATATTTGGAAAATTAAATAATGCGAATCTCGTGTCGCGCACGACCTTAAATTCAATTTAGCTCGACGCTACACAAGTAATCACTAGCACCAGAGATCTCTTAGAGAGCTCTTTATATCGCATTTGTTTACGCGCTTGTTTCTTTCAGATTCGCTTGTTTTGTGAAACTATTAAGGTTAAGCATATGCCGCATATGCTGCCAATGGAAATTTTCTAATTGGCATTAACTATGGCTTTGAGTCAATTAAGCGCAAGATTGCAATTGGGTTAAAAAACAGTGCTTGCTGAAAGGAATCTATTGGATGGGTATATGCACTCAGGATGCACAAATGCAATTACAATTAGGGGCAGAAAGAACTTAGTGCTCTAGGGAAATAGCAAGGACTTCTCAGCAAAACGAAGTTATTGCACATTAGACAGTTATTTGATATATTATTTACATTTATCAACATATCTTTACTAAACTTGGTTACTTTGGAATGGTTTCAGGATATGCCATCAAGTGCTTTGTCTGCAACAGCCACAAAGACGCCAACTGCGCGCTGGACATACCGCCGGACAACCTGGTGAAGGACTGCGATGAGCAGTACTCGTCCCGCGGCAAGGGGATTCCCACGTACTGCCGCAAGATTACGCAGATCATCGAGTTCTCGGTGAACAGCCGTGAGTAGAACAATGCCCTGAAATGGCATCTGAATGGATGGGATAGTCTAGATAATACAACAAACAATCGCATTGCAGTGCCCCCGGATAGCCGTGTGATTAGGACCTGCGCCTATCAGAACCAGACCTCCACCAACTACTGCTATCAGCGTGCCGGGTTCGGTGGTCGGCAGGTGGTCTGCTCCTGCGATACGGATACCTGCAACGGAGCCGGAGCGATGGGCGCATCGGCGGTGGGCGTGGCGGCCATGGTGGGACTCCTGCTGAGTGCCCGTCAGTATCTGCAGCGTTAAGGACGAAATCGAGGGACTGCCTCAGTTGTTTTTGTTTGTTTTATCGATGCATCCACCCAGTTTTTCTTTCGTATTGCTGCTGACTCTTTGACTTCTGTGACACTTTCACCGCTTACTCCTCCGCCCCCCACACTCCACCACATCATTAACAAGGTCCACTCGAAGAGCTGCTCCAGAGTCAGGTAATATAATGAAAATCCGACCTAATGTGATGGCAAATTATAATATGAAACATATTTTCAGCTCTGGCCCAGCCTGATTTTGTAACATTTTTTGAATGGAGAACCGTAAAAGCTTTATACAAAGTATTAAATAATAACATAACTCCCTAACTAGAAGTGTATATAAAAAACCAAAGAGAGCATGTAACAATTGGCCAATATAATCGTTCAAATCTTTTTACATTAACAGGAATTTTTGCAACTAACGTATTAAACGAAATCAAGGAAAATAACGAATAAATAAAACTAAAACCTACCGCAGTTGAAAGTATTAAACAAATCGAAAATAACGAATAAGTCAAAGATGGCCACAAAGCTAACGATGTTAAAAATTAAGGCTACCAAACATAAAAGTAGTACATAATAAATGTTAACACTCTTCGCCTAAGTTTGTCTATTTTTATTTAACACAAGACTTGAACAAAATTTCGGCAATAGCTAACATTAACAATTAAACAAATTTAAAGTAATGCTCAACGAGGTGAACACTTCTTAGAATAATTAGCAAGCAATTGGGAGGAGTGTCGTCCCTGGATAACCCAAAATGATAGTTGTGACACGCTTAGGGGCGACGACCACGCCCATATCTCCGCACTCCCCAGGGGAAAACACTCGTTGTTGTAACCAACTGCCAAAAAAGAAAACTTTAAAGTCGTTTCATCTTACCGCATAGGCACCACCCAGCAATCAACAAATGAATACGAAATACTTGCGATATCCTGTAGAGGAAACACCAATGAAACCTTTTGTCCAAAGTAGCAATAAATGCTGATGCAGAATTAAATAAATACATTCAAACGTTACAGAAACCAAAGCAAACAAATACATTGTCTTTAGTTCTTTTTAGCAAAATAACAGTTTATAGTAAAAATTTTTTTAGTTAAGAATCTCCTCTTAAATGCAATATTTGTAATGCAATAAAATTGTAAAATGTTTAAAGTGAAAAACAATAAATATGAATACAAAGATCGATTTTCTTATTGACCAGGGAACACTCCCGTTTTATAAATATAAAAATTTAATTAAACAACGACTAATTGGAAAAAGCTTGCAAATTCATTTGGTAACCAGACACGTTAAAGCGTTTTATTTCGCTTAAATCTAAACTCGACAAACTAGGCTTTCAATTTCACGGCTTTTTTGCGAATTCGTTTGGAATCTTTAGTAAGCGCATAGAAACTTTAGCTAACAAGACAATGAGAGTGTAAAAAATAGTGAATCTTTATGGAATTACTAAAAAGCCCTACCCAAATCGAATGAAAATCGCTCATATTCCGTGTCATGGAAGTAAAAAATTAAAGATAAGCGAATAAAATGGATTGCAAGAGACTGGACGTAAGTGTTTAGCAATGGGGCAGCTAGGTGTCCTTGTGGACCACCCTTTTGAGGGCCAGGAAGCAGTGGCGGGTGCTCAGATCATGGTAGCCCACGGGTCCTCGCTCGCAGTCCGCACAAACCAGGAACTTCCTGCCGTCCAGCGTGTTGGAGAAGCCGATGTTCTCGAACGTCATCATGTCCTTGACCAGCCAGAAGTCCTTCAGTGGCTCGCTGTTCAGGCTGTCCGCCGTTCGGTCCTGCTTCTGCATCATCAGTGGCACATCCACCTGGTCCCAAAAAACGTAAACAATTAGATTGTTGGCCCAGTCAGATGGGCTTAGACATCCGGCACTCACCTCCTCCTGGTTGTAGATGCCCTCCTGGGCTTTCAGCATCAAACTGTTGCAGAACTGGCAGCGCACGTTAGATTTGTTTTTCCCATCGGCGATTTGCTCGCTAAAATCGGCTTCCTCTGTCATTTTTTGTGGATTTATATTAATTTAGCACCAAACGCAGAAAGTGTAATCAGTTGATACTAAAGCAGCCGTTTCACAACACTGAGTTGTTGAGTGGTCACACTGCCGTTATCGATAGACGATACTTATCGCCGCCGTTAAGCCAAAAATTCAAAAATAGAGTTTCCGTTTCCGTTCTTACCAAGAAAATAAATAAGAAATAAGTTATATGAATTCTACACATAAGTGTGGAACATTTTATCTGTAATCCATTCTCTTACTCCTTTATTAACTTATTTAACACGGTTTACATCCCATTACCTCATTTAATTCGAGCCAAAGACTATCACTTTGTAGCAACTCGAAATTACCTTTAGAGACCGTCGATCCAAGAGTTCCCTCTCGAACGCCCTTAAAAATATTGGCACTCAACTCTATTCTAGAGCTTTGGTCCTACTAAAAGCGTGCGATTGGAATTGAAAAGCGATAGCTCCATGGATTGCTTGGCAACTCTGGTGACCGTTTTGAAAAATTTCCTTTTCCGTTCTGAATTCCTAGGGAGCAGACGGCTCTTACTTTTAGCCAAATCTTCGGCACCTGCCACTGTGTAGTCAGGAGATACCAACACTTCAGACCGTGTAAGTTGCTGCAAAGATTCACCCAATTCCACGTGTGACTTAGAAAGGATAACCTTAAAATCGAGATACCAATTCTAAGCATTTCTGTGTGCTTTCGCCAGTTGTTTTTCTTTCAGTTTAAAAACCCAACTTCCAGGCAGGATCATGAACATCCCCATCTACCAAGTGCCCTCGGTGACCATGCAGTCGCTGCACCAACAATCCTTGTACCAGCAAACCTATTTGGATCGCAATCGCATGGTCACCGATGTATTTGTGCATGAACACGTCTCGCAGAGCTCTTGGTCAATGGGCTCGGCCGGCCCATCGGCTGTTTTTATACCGGGTACGGCCAATTGCCCCATTGTGCCCGGAGGTATCCATGGACAGTGCCATCATAGCGCCACAGTTCAGACCGTGAATCCCCATTATGCGGCCTATATGCCCTTGCCGGGTATGCAGTACTATGCGGCCAGCTCTGGTGCGTTCTGGTTACCCTAGTGTCCACAATTTCATTGATTACCACTTCCCTCCAGCCTCGATGAACGCCTATGGCCCTAATCAGGTGTACTCCGCCCGTGCTTCGGCCTCTGCCGGTCTCTATTTGCCACAGTACCATGCAAACTGCAGTCATGCACCGCCGAAAAAGCAGTTCTGTACCGCTTACACCCAGACCCAGGAGCCCGTTATGACCAGCTGCGATGTGGCCACGCAGGTGGATCTCGGCCTTGTAGGAATGCGCTCGGAAGCTAAGAAGCCAGGACCAGTGCCTTTTTCAGACAGGTAAGGATAAATAAATTTCAAATAGAAAAGCTCTCCCAAAATATATATCTTTAAGTTTATTAAATAGTTGCAGAAAAACTCATTTATTTTAACATTTTTGTTGACTGAATAATTAAAAATAATACGTTTCAGTGTTGTTCCTGAAGAATCGAGCGTCAGTTCTTTGGAAAGCGGTGCAGGCGATGGTTTGCGAGTCCAAAACTTGGTGCGCAACTCGGAGGTGATGTTGCTGGAACAGCGCCTCCACGACATTACTAGGGTCTCACTGCAGGGCAGTGAGATAGCCGAACGTCTGGCCAATGCCCATCGCAATCGCCCGTGCTTCAAGAAGATCGATACCCTGTGTGCCCGCTTAAAGCAGGATCTGCTGCGTCCGGATGGCGTGCTGCCCAACATCAACTCACAGGGCATTGCTTGGGCCGTTAAGGATTTCATATTCGTCTTTACTCGCATTGTGAATGCCTGGGTCATACTGAAGGGCTATGTCTACAACACCCCCGATGCTTTGAACAAGATTAAAGATGAGCTGCCGGCGGGTTTTATGGCTTCCTTTGATTCCTGGCAGGTTTCGACCCTATCCCTCGTGCAGATGATCATTAAATCCTTTGTAAGTCTGGACGAACTGCTGCAGAAGCAGAAAAACAGCTTTTCTGGAAAGGATGGTGCTTTCACAAACCTAAACAATAGCAGCTCTGTTAGAAGTTTCATAGATAGCAACGATAGCAGCAGCTTGGGACAGAAACACCAGGGGATGACTACTGGACAAGGACCCAGTGCCTTTAGTACACCGCAGAATCAAATACGAAATGCAGTTGCAGAAGGTCAAGATCCCACTCCATCGTCCCTTTACAAACCAAAATGTGCGTTAAATCTGAACTATTTGTACACCATGATTGAGGATTCGGAGGAAACCCAACGCAATGTGGATGCGAATGGTACTTACCTGAAAACTGGAACCTATCAACCATTGCAAAAGGAGTCGAAGCAACTGGAGACGCCGCCCTCAAAGCCAAATGATCAATACGTGGAGTGGAATGCTTCACAGCAGGCTTTGCCAGCTCAAGAGATTCCTAAGGCACCAACTCCGAAAGCATCTCCGATGCCGGAGCGGGCGCAAGATGTAAGGGCGTTCACAAATCCATTTAGCCTGATTGGCAAAGAGGTTACCAGGCAGCTGTACGAGTTCAGTGACCGCGTCATGGAGCTCAATCACTTGGAGCGCTTCTTTAAAAAGCAGTTCACTCGTAACTATGTCTGTTTTCTTAAGTTAAGTTTATATAGCTGCTTATTAATTTTAACTACCATTTCAGTACCCAGACTTCTTCCAACAATGCCAGGATGAATATATAGATGTGCGAGCAATTATTGTGCAGTGCGAGAATGCCTCGTACCATCATATATACCAAGCTATTCACGATCTGCGCAGGATCATCTTTACGGTGCGCTGTTACCTGAAGGTATTGGTTTGATTCCATGCAGCCGTCTGTTACACTCTATACTACTTTTTGTTCTCGAATGCCAACCGATGCTGTATTTATAGGTCGAGGAATGAATGTATCCAATCCAAGGTATCAGTATGAGTGGGCCATTTAATGGACTAATGCACTAATCACTGGTCTCATTCGGGCACTAATCTCATATATAACACATAACCAGATCACCAATTAACTATTTAACCACTTTCACAACCAGCATAGCGCATTACTGATCATAATTTTATGAATCTCCTAGATGTACTCTGACGAGAACCTCCTTTACTACATTGATCTCTACGAGCGCTCTGTGAATGACATGCTGTCCAAGCCACCACATCTGCCCAATCAGTATGATCACATTATGGGCAGGCCAGGCGAAAAGCTATTCAACTACGAAATCTAAGTGAGAAAGTATTAACAATGTAGTCAACGGAAAGTTAACCGATTCATGCGGCTTATTTAGCATTAATACGCGTAACTAAGTAGATTCATTTCGAAATCAATTAAGCAAACCACAGTGCCTTAAACCAAATTTTAAAAAATCCATGATTTAATAATTTAAATGACTAGAGAAGTCCTAAATCCGATTCATCAATTCACCCTACCTACTGTTTTACGGTCGCATCAATTATTCAGTATGTAATTAATACAAGTCTTATATTTTATAATGTAATATTTATAATATAACGTTTTTTGTACACATTGTACGGATCTAACTGCTTTGTCGGATTTTCTACATAATTAGTATGTCAATCAAATTTAAATTTGTACAATGAAATAAAAATAGAGAAAAGTTATGCTAGTCATATCAAATTTCTTAATTTTGAATGTAACTCATAATGAAATCGTTAGTTAGGAACAGAAGTGCATAAATTAAAGAAAATAATAAATTAAATTGTATAACAACTGACTTATATACAATTGGTAGTTAATAACCTTTACTTAGTGCTAATTCGATCTGATGAAGTCATCTGGATTAATGTCCTGGGCCAATAGCATACTATAAAAAATAGTTGAGCTATCGGAGGCCAGGTTTTGTGGTTTGCCTTCCTCACAAATACGTCCATCATCCAGAACTATTATACGATCCATGGCATGCAGTCCCCGCAAGCGATGCGCGATAAAGAGGAGTGTGCAACCCTTAAAGGCATTTCTTAAGGCCTGCTGAATGCTCAGATCAGATTCGTCGTCTAAGTTGGAAGTGCCCTCGTCGATGGCCACCACCTTGGCGTTTTTGAGCAGGGCCCTTGCCAAACAAAGTAGTTGCCTTTGACCGGCGGATAGGTTGTTGCCACATGTCTCGACTTTTCCGTCCAACCCACCCAACTGCTGAACGAGCAGAGTAGCCGCTGCGGAGTTCTTGATGGCGTGCCAGATCTCCGAGTCGTAGAACCCATGACGCGGATCCAGATTTTCCCGCACAGTGCCTGATGAACGGTAAGATTTGTTATTTCGTTTCTTATAATAGTTCACATTCAAAAATCGTTCTACTGACCTTCAAAGAGGAAGGGCTCCTGAGTGATAACTCCGACTCGCTCCCTGAGCACACTCAAAGGCAATGTTTTTAGATTCACCTGATCCAATCGAATCTCTCCGTGCGACAATGGTGCCACTCGCAGTAGGGCAGCTAACACAGAAGTTTTACCAGCTCCTGTGCGTCCAACGATGCCAATTCGCTCGAAGGCGTCGGTTTGAAAGGTTATACCTCTCAAAGCCGGCGCCAAGTGCTCTCTGTAGCTGAGTTGGACTTCCCGAAAGCTTAGAACTCCTTGGGTAGGCCACCCAAATGGAGGATCAGCACTTCCGGAGGCATTTTGCTCTTCCTCCAGCTGCAGGTACTGATCTATACGCTCCACTGCGACCAATTCCTGTTCCGTTTCAGCCACAGCATGAAGCAGATCTCCCAATTGACCAGTTATGGAGAGTGCATAGGAGATGCATAGGCCCACCAAGCCAGGATTGGTTGTGTGAGAGGCGGTAATGGCTGCCAAAAGACCTGCTCCTCCGACAAGTAGCGTTCCCAGCAACTGAAGTCGCAGAGCTAGCCATTGTTGGGCAGCCGACTGTGTCAACTGAGCCTTAATGCTCTCCTCGAGTTTCACTTGGAAATCCCGCTGAAACCTCGGACTAGCTCGCATACTCCTTATTGTTGTCAGTCCCTGTAAAGTCTCCGTAAAATGAGTGTAAAGCGGGGACATTGCATTGCTCGACAATCGTTTGATGTCCCTGGATGCGTGCCGATAACGCTGCTGTAAGTTTAGGTAGATGGGCACCATGGGAATAATCACCAATCCCAGCCAAGGCATCGCATATAGGCTGACACACAGAGCTCCCACTAAACCAGCAAGTTGCGCCAATAAAATATTCAAAATAAATGGCAGGGAGTCGTCCACAGTGTTGGTGTCGGATGAGAAGCGATTCAGAATACGACCCACTGAGGTGATGTCAAAGAAGTTGAATTTAGCCTGGAACATGGGTATGTATTAAACGTTTTCTTTATATAATTAAGCCAAGCAACTACTTACAAACATCACTTTCTTCAGTAGCTTTTCGTGCATAAAGATGGCCGCTTTTATTCCAGCGTAGGCAAACAGAAACGCCCTGGCCAAAGTCACCAAGGAATTGCTCACAGCAATTGCGGTGAAGATGCTCAAATAGAATTTTGTTGTGTGCCCAGACACCGTTTCATTGCCCACAGCAGGTCGCATCAGCATGTGATCCAAGGAAGTGTCATTTGAGTGGGGATCCAAGGTGGTTTCAGTGACCCAATATGCCAGCCAGGCATCACTTAAATTCCGTGTCAATTGCATGAGTACAACTGATAGCAAAACAGTAAATGCCAGTGGGGAAGTCACTGCCTTCCAGTAGCAGGTAAAAACGTTTCCAGAAAGATGTCCGTACTCCCTCGATTCTTCCAAAAGCAGACTATCCACACTCTTCTTGTCGTCCTGGTTGGATAGCTCCACCGAACGTCGCCTGGCCGACGCTTCCTGCTCCTCGTCTGCATCTTCATCCAGACTTAGGTCAATGCTCTGTGTCATATATTCACTCGGAAGAAGTTGACCATCCTTCACCTGAAGAATCTGATTGGCGTGGAAAAATAATTGAATACTTCGTGTGACCACAATGCGCGTTTTGTGCTTAAGCAGTCGCAGAATACAGTGCTTAATAATATGCCTGGCCACATGGGCATCCAAAGAGGAGAGCACATCGTCCAGAAGGTAAACTGTCGACAGAGCATGAATTTAAATTAGAATATTTACAACAAAAATCTTTTAAAGCGGATCTCACCTTTTTTATCCTGATAAACAGCTCTTGCCAGTGCAACTCTTGCTCTCTGGCCTCCGGAAAGTGTTCTTCCATTCTCACCGACACCTACAAGATCACCTCCAAGGATTTGGAGATCCTCCTCCAAGGCGCAGGCATGCAAAACAGTTTTATACCACTGTTCATCAAACTGGGCGCCCCAAACGATGTTATCCCTGATAGTGCCTCTTTGGAGCCAAGGTGACTGCGGCACATAACCAAATCCAGTGGTCAGTTCCTGGACGCACACCTCGCCTTCGGTGCACTGCAGATTGGCCACTATGGCAGATAGAAAGCTACTTTTACCACCACCCACAGGACCTTCGATGCACACAAGCTGTCCTGCTTTTATGTCCACATTTATATCCTTCATGCGGAAGGCAGTCGGAGATGTGTGCTCATCGCTATCATGACAGAAACTGGCGCACTTCATCTGCAGCACACTGGCTTTTGGAGCATCCAAAGGAGCATCATCTCCTGCTCCAAATCCACCGCTTCCTCTCATTATGGGATTGTAGTACGACGAATAATCCAAATTGGGCACATCCATCAGTTGTTGGACTCTCTTAATGGAAACCCAGGCTTCAATTAAGCCGTTGAGCACCCATGGAAAGGCGTTCAATGGTCCAATGAGCATATAGAGCAGGGCCACGCTGGTATAGGTAGTGGAAGCTATCAATTGATTGCCCATTAGTACGGATACTCCAAAGGTAAGCAGGCACATAAGCACGGGAGTGGTGGCCCAAAAGTAAACGCACATGGCATCCAGATATTTCCGCTTCGATAAAAATCGCAGCTCCTCCTGCCGAAGTCCTCGAATCTTTGTTATAAATATATCCTCCCAAGCATTGATCTTGATCTGCTTGGCTCCTTGCATTGTTTCCGTCGTGGCAGATAGCCTCGCATCCTTGGCCGTCATCAAACCACTTGAAAATATGCCTATCCTCTTGGCCAGCCATCTATTAATTGGAATCAGAAGAGCAGCGAATATTACTCCCGACAGGAAGGCTGCTCCTAGTTGAAGATACAGCAAGTACAATGTGGTAAACAGCTTGAAGGGAATGCTCCAGAAGAAGTGAAAACTTATGCAGGAGTTCACAATCCTATCCGTATCCGTCGACATAAGATTAAGCAAATCCGGCTTAGAATCCTTTAAGCCCCTTGCCTCTAGTGCTTTTCTGTATATTGAGTTGACCACTCCCACTCGCATTTTCATGGAAACCATAGCCATGCGCCAGTCGAAGTGGGTGGCGCACACAGCCGACAGCAATGTGCTGCCGAATAGACCCAAGGCATAATAGTATACTTGATTGGGGTCTGCGTGATCCTGACGGAGCAGTCCTCCGAGCAGTAAAGGGCCAGCAAAGCCACTTAAGTCGGCGATCAATCGAAGGATTCCAATGAGGTAAAACTCCACACCGAAGCATCTATGCAGTGCTCTCCATAAATTTTGCGATTGCGATAGAGCCA